>NW_025335268.1:55075581-55572950 GCF_004798865.1 Varanus komodoensis
ATCAGGGACGTTAAGCTCTTTCTTGTATAGTTCTTCTGTGTAATCTTGCAACCTCTTCTTAATCTCTTCTGCCTCTGTTAGGTCCCTGCCATTTTGGTCCTTTATCATGCCCATCTTTGCATGAAACGTTCCCTTCATATCTCCAATTTTCTTGAAGAGATCTCTGGTCCTCCCTATTCTATGGTTTTCTTCTATTTCTTTGCACTGTTCATTTAAGAAGGCATTCTTATCTCTTCTAACTATTCTTTGGAATTCTGCATTCAATTGGGTGTATCTTTTTCTTTCTCCCTTGTCTTTTGCTTCCCTTCTTTCCTCAGCTATTTGTAAAACTTCCTCAGTCAGCCATTTTGCTTTCTTGCATTTCTTTTTCTTTGGGATGGTTTTAGTTGCTACCTCTTGTACAATGTTGCAAACCTCCATCCATAGTTCTTCAGGTACTCTATCAGCTCTAATTCCTTAAATCTATTTGTCACCTCTACTGTATATGATTTAGGTCATACCTGAGTGGCCTAGTGCTTTTTCCTACTTTCTTCAATTTAAGCCTACATTTTGCAACAAGAAGTTCATGATCTGAGCCACAGTCAGCTCCTGGTCTAGTTTTTACTGGCTGTATAGATCTCCTCCATCTTTGGCTGCAGGGGACATAGTCAATCTGATTTCTGTGTTGACCATCTGGTGATGTCCATGTGTAGAGTCATCTCTTGAGTTGTTGGAAAAGAGTGTTTGCTATGACCATCGTATTCTCTTGACAAAATTCTACCAGCCTGTGTCCTGCTTCATTTTGTACTCCAAGGCCAAACTTGCCTGTTATTCCGATTATCTTTTGGCTTCCTACCTTAGCATTCCAATCCCCCATGATGATAAGGACATCATTTTTTGGTGTTAATTCTAGAAGGTGTTGTAGGCCTTCATAGAACCGGTCAACTTCAGCCTCTTCAGCACCAGTGGTTGGGGCATAGATTTGGACTATTGTGATGTTCAATGGTTTGCCTTGGATTCGAACTGAGATCATTCTGTCATTTTGGAGATTGTATCCCAGTACTGCTTTTCCTACTCTTTTATTGACTATGAAGGCTACTCCATTTCTTCTGAGGGATTCTTGCCCGCAGTAGTATACCTGATGGTCATCTGAATTAAATGCACCCATTCCTGTCTATTTTAGTTCACTGATTCCTAAGATGTTGATGTTCAGCCTTGTCATCTCTTGTTTGACCACATCCAGCTCGCCTTGATTCATGGATCTTACATTCCAGGTTCCTATGGAGTATAGATCTTTGCAGCATCAGACTCTCCTTTCACCACGAGATACATCTGCAACTGAGTGTCCTTTAGGCTTTGACCCAGTTGCTTCATTCTTTCTGGCGCTACCAGTACTAGCCCTCTGCTCTTCCCCAGTAGCATATTGGATACCTTCCGACCTGAGGGGCTCATCTTCCGGCGTCGTATCTTTTTGCCTTTTGGTACTGTCCATGGGGTTTTCATGGCAAAGATACTAGAGTGGGCTGCCATTTTCTTCTCCAGAGGATCACGTTTTGTCAGAGCTCTCTGCTATGACCTGTCCGTCTTGGGTGGCCCTGCACAGCATAGCTCATAGCTTCGCTGAGCTATGCAAGCCCCTTCACCACGACAAGGCAGTGATCCATGAAGGAGACATTAACATTTAAAATGTTTTAATTGTTTGATTGTGAGCCACCTAGATATGCTGTGATGAAATAGGTGGCATATAAATGTTTTAAATAAATAAATGTTTTTGTTTGTTTTTATGCAATTGTTTTGATCTGAGGTATACCAGCTTGGTGTGATAATTTACTGTGTTTTATTCTTTTAACCATTCCAAACCACTCAGGAAATGCTTCTTAGTAAGTGGATTGAAATTATAATAAATATAGCGATACAAGAAGGTTGTATAAAGGTGCCAAAAATAAAATAGTAAGTGCTGAAGTTTCGGCATCATCTATTAGCCAGGTATAAGAGGCAGCACGGCAGTGCCAAGCAGCTGAATACAACTCTTGCATTTGGGAAAATCTAATGTGCATGAAGTAATATATATTGGGGGCTACGTAAACTGAGATATAGTCATTTAACAAGAAGAGTGCAATCCCATCATACCTGTCTAATAACAGCACAGAAAGAGCAGCTCTGTACACTTTAGACGTCCCCTTTAGCCATCCATACTAGGAGACACAGTTGGAAAGTCGCATGACATGGGGATGAAGCGGCCCCACTTCCCCTTCTGCTTGGTCCTGCCTTCGCGTGCAGAGTGTACAAAGGGAGTGAGCCCACTTGGGTCATGTGCACAGCCTCTCTTGCTGAAGCTCTGTGATTTACTGTGCAAAGCTTTGCTTGTTCTGTTCTACTTTCAGTGCATTGGCTATAGAAAATCTCAAACGATATCACAAGTCACCATATTGTTTACACGGAAAAAGGAGAAAGAAATATGATTTTTCCTTGATTATATTGGGCTTAGAACCCAGGTCAGTTTGCACTCTTTCCTCTCCCAATCCCCATGAACCCCCAGCTCAGAGAAAGTCTCCCCTTCCCACCTATTCCATGTCTGGAAGCCCTCAAAACAGGATCTGGTAGCCCTCACCAGATGAACAGTATTACAGCAGCCATTGGTGCTGCCCAGCAGCACTTCCTTTCCTGCTAGGGAAGTCCTAACTATTGCTAATCAAAAGTCCCGTGAAGTAGAAATTAATGCTGAATGGGGTGGGGATGGAAAGGACGCTAATTTAAGTTATGACTTGTCCCCTGTAAGGTTCAAATTGCTGAGGTTTAAGGCAAATCCACTCAAACAAGTTCTTTTAAGAAACATAGGACTGTTATTCCATTGTTTTTGTGTTTATTAATTATATACTTCATTTTAGCATATTATATAAATATATATTAGTAAGTAAGAATATGGATATGGATATATTTCAATAACTGGAATAATGAAAACCTAAGATATGTGACTAATGCTCTGTGGTATACAAAGTATTTGGATGCTTCATACTAAATTGCATACCATGTGACTCCACAGTCATTCTTTTAATAAAAGCAGCTATTCTTGACACATAGTGCCATTCAAATTTTAATAGCAAGCTTTGTGTGGATGTAGTAAAGTATTAGTCATCACCCATTTTGTCAATTCAAGCACAGTAAATTAATTGGAAAGAAATATTCCTTATATTTCTATTATGCCCCCAGTTTTTCTCTACAGATGGAACTGAACATCAGGCCTTTAGGGAAATAATGGGAATTTAGAGATAGTTCTATGTTTTTAAAGTAATTTAGAATCTGGTGCCAGAAAATAAGTTAACATATTCATTTTCTGCCATTTTTAATTGGTATGTGAATTATAGAATTTTTGTTTTCTGTCAGCTAATCAAGAGCTAGCAAGGCCATGATCATTTTTCCACCCTTATGAATTGGTAAGTATTTGAAACAAGGAAAGGGAGGTTGAACAGAACTAGAACATACTGATTAATGGAGCAGAAAATTTCTTCATATTATACTAAACAACATGTACAATTAACAGTTCTGCATCATTCTTTCTCTCTCTCCCTCTTTCTCTCCCCGGGTTGTGTGTGTGTGTGTGTGTGTGAGTGTGAGTGTGAGTGTGAGTGTGTGTGTGTGTGTGTGTGTGTGAGAGAGAGAGAGAGAGAGAGAGAGAGAGAGAGAGAGAGAGAGAGAGTTCCGTTATCCTATACATCTGCCTCTGAATCAATATTCTTATGTTATCTGATAGCATATACATTTCTTTGCATTTCATTCATTCAAGAAAACATTCACATAACATTTAGAAACTAATTTCTCATATCCAATGAGAATCTGGACATCTGTGTATTAAGATCCAATTGGAATTAAACCCACTAAAGGATTCAGCTTTAGCTTAATCCTCATCCACTAAAGTACATTTAAAAAAAAAACATTATATTGATTGATCAGTGCTTGTTGAATGCATGGAAGATCAAGACCCAACATTTTGACTTTAAAATACTGTAAAATGAGCTTTCTTGTTACATTGCTATTTACAAGTGTACATACATTCCTTTACAAAGTAATTTACAATTTATTTATAATGCTGAACATCAATCAGCATTATAAGAAGTGCTGCATTCCATTCAGGTTCTGAAACTCAGAACTTCATTTCAATAGACCACACATGAAACAATGTTTATTAGAGTATTTAGTATTAGTACTTGATAGGCAAACTTGGGCTTCTGGCAGAATTTTCATAGGCCTGGATGACGACTCGGGGCTTTAATATAGGTTTAGCGTTTGAACAATTTAGGAGAGGATGGCATAAACTTCCGGAGAGGTGCAGGGGCTATGTGGGCAGGGGAAAGAAAAGGTAATTATGTGACTTCCTTCCACTTCAATCCCACTCACTTCCTTTTTAATAGTTTAAACATTTAAATAGACCACTTCTGCTTCAAGCAGAATTTAAATATATTTCCAGATCTTTATGCGCAAACATGAGAAGTTATGCCTTGCTGTTTAGAAGACCACAGGAATAGTATATTAAGAGTCACACACTCCCATGGGACCATGTACCACTACGTTCACATAATCTATTTTATACCCAAAATGCACAGTCCCAAATGCAGCATATTTCATTTATGATTTGGCTCCGAGATCGAGAGTAGGATTACATGATCTACAATCTTTCCTTTAAGAAGCATTCACTTTGCACCTTTTTCAGTCATAAGCTTTCAGCATTAGAGTTATTAAGAGGGAGGAAATCAACATAGATTCATTCTTCTAACATTAATTGGAGGAGAACAAATTTTTCTCATCACATCAATTCATGGGCAAGAAGAAACAGTCCATTGAAACTCAAACTACTTGCTCTGAGGAATCCAAACTAGAATCCTAAAGAGTCCTAATAGGAACCTTTCCCTGATCTGTTGCCCTCCAGATAGTCTGGGATTCAGTTCTTTAGGAATCTGTCTTTTTGGCGAGTGTACCAAGCAGTCCCATGGGCACCATCAGTAACTGAGTCTGTACAAATGTTGCACAAACAGCATGTGACTTGCAGTCTTTGACGTGAAAGAAAGGTTGCTAGTTGCAGAACTGTTGTCCTGTGAGCATCTACAGACTTCCTGTCTGCTAGGCTTGCTTACTAAGACAGGGCCTAACACAGGAGGAAGTCCATGAACAGAGGAGGGACGGTTTCCAGGGAGCTTAATCGCAACACTAGTAGGCAATATTTAAATTGATAATTTCCTAGAAAGGAAAGACAATAGGCCTTCTCAGATGGTCATATACAGCTAAACAAATGCACATGAAGAAAGTGATACAACTGCTATCTTCTCCATCTTCCGTATATTCATAAGAACATATTCTGTGATCATGTATAGGTCCAGAGAAAAGCTGCAGTCCTGTTCTCCCATCTCTACACACACAGACACTGGGTTTTTGTGGCCTGTACTCCAGAATTACTTTTAGAATGAGTTGGCAACATGGAGGATCAAGTCAAGACAGGTGGTAATGTTCATGAATCATTTTATCCATATAATTAAAAGAAGTCAGTGTTTCCTGATTGTTAATTTTACAAAGTCTAGTCTATAGGGTTGGGTCCAGATTTAGTCATGCCTAGAGCAGACTAATTGAAATCACTAACTTGTCCCATTGATCTCAGCTGGTCTGCTGTAAGCATGACCAGGTCTGCATCCAACCCATCCTGTTTTATATATTGGAAATGCTTTTGGTCCTGGTGCAGCTAGGCTTCTTTTAAACCAAAAATGTTTAGAAGAATAAGAATAGAAGTTTACAAAATAAAGGAAGCTTGTGGGGAAGAGCTTTTGGCATCCCCTTTGAAATTATGGGCACTATTCAGTAGGCTCTTGACACACCTAATGACTAGCATGCTTCTGAATTCCTGAAGAAAAAAGGAAAAACAGCTGGAAAAAGCAGCAGCTGAGCATCAGATTGGAAAGGAATTAAGCAGGCCTACCCTGGACACATTTTCCTTCAAACTCACCTGCTTTGCATATGGTTTTTCCTGAAGAAAAATTGATATTATGATTCAATGGTAAGTGACATTGGGATTCATTTCCACACCACTGCATACAACTATACTTGAAAAAGCTATTCTTTAACATACTAGTCAAATTCCAACTTTCTTATGTACAAAGTAACATGATATTCCATGGCCCCTACAGTAATTTGTCCCTTTTATATTCAAAAGAAAGTTCTCAGAGCTCTCAGATAAGCTTGTAAAGTGTTGTCTCCTTTAAAAAGAGTGTGGGAGACAAGAAGGCCATAAAATATACCTACATCCAGTTAGCTTTATTGAATGCCTCAGATCGGAATTGATTTTTTTCCCTTACAAAAAATGAAGTTAATACTTTTGATGCTCTGCTTAGAGAAACCAAAAAAATCAATAACAGATAGATAGTTCAAAATGTTTTGAACAGCTTTTGCTAGAATGTGTTGCAAGGAATATAATTTGTATACAAAGCTTGTCAATTCAGGGTTTTTTACAAAAACAAAACACAAACAGTAATTATACTTTGTATATACTGTTACTTGACCTAGTAAGATTTATTTTATATATTGCTTGAAAAATCGTAAGCTATGGCTCTACAGTGATAGTGTTGCCTTTACTGGTGTGATTCTCTGTGGCATTTCATTTTTAAAAAGCCATCCAGAACTCACGGGCTGACTTAGGGTGGTGGGTGGTCGCTAACTATGCCAACAACCCAGTTCATATGACACAAAAACCCGTGAGTGGGAGTTGAGGTACAGAATAGGCACTCACAGGTGGCTGACACTTGGTTGTTGTTCAGTTGCAAAATTATGCCTTACTCTTCATGACCTCACGAACCACAGCATGCCAGGTCCTCCTGTCCTCCACTGTTTCACAAAGTTCACCCACATTCATGTGCATTGCATCAGCGACACTATCTGCATCAGTGGCACCATCTACCCACCCCATCCTTTGCCGTCCCCTTCTCCTTTTGCTTTCAATCTTTCCCAGCGTCAAGGTCCTTTCCAATGAGTCCTTCCTTCTCACTATGTGGCCAAAGTATTTGAGCTTCAGGTTCAGTATCTGTCCTTCTAAAGACCAGTCAGGGTTGATTTCCATTAAGATTGACTGATTTGATTTCTTTGCATTCCAAGGGACTCTCAGGAGCCTTCTTCAACACTACACAATTCAAAAGTGTCACTTCTTCAGCACTCAGTCTTCCTTATGGTCCAGCTTTTACAGCCATACTTTACATCTGGGAAAACCGTAGCTTTGACGATATGAATCTTTGCTGGCAAGGTGAAGTCTCTGCTTTTTAGTATGCTGTCTAGATTTGCCATAATTTTCCTCCAAAGGAGCAAGTATCTTTCAATTTCATGGCTGCAGTCACTGTCTACAGTGATCTTTGAGCCCAAGAAAATAAAATCTGTCACTACTTCCCTTTCTTCTATTTGCCGGGAAGGAATAGGACCAGATGCCATGATCTTAGTTTTCTTAATGCTGAGCTTCAAAAGAGCTTTTGCACCCTCCTCTTTCACCCTTATCCAAGAAGCTCTTTAGTCCCTCTTCCCTTTCTGCCATTAGAGTGCTATTGTCTGTATATCTGAGGTTGTTGATATTTCTTCCCTCAATCTTAATTCCAGCTTGTGATTCATTTAGCCCAGCATTTTGCATGATATACTCTGCATATAAAAGCAGGGTGACAATATACAGCCTTGCCATACTCCTTTCCCAATTTTGAACCAATCAGTAGTTCCATGTCTAATTCTAACTGTTGCTTCTTGATCCACATATGGGTTCCTCAGGAGACAGGTAAGGTGGTCTGGTATTCCCATCTCTTTAAGAACTTGTCACAATTTGTTGTGATCCACACAATCAAAGACTTTAGCATAGTCTGAAGCAGAAGTAGATGTTTTTCTGGAACTCCCTAGCTTTCTTCATAATCCAGCGAATATTGGCAATTATTCCCTAGTTCCTCTGCCTCTTCGAAACCCAGCTTGTACTTCTGTAGTTCTTGGTTCACATACTTGCTGCAGCCCAGCTTGTAGGATTTTGAGCATAACCTTGCTAGAGTGAGAAATGAGTGCAGTTGTACAGTAGTTTGAACATTCTTTGGCATTTCCATTCTTTGGCATTGCCCTTCTTTGGGACTGGAAGATAAATCGACTTTTTCCAAGGTCAGTTCACGTGGTGCAAACCTCAAAATGATGGTGTGAACCACATCACTGCATATTGCTTAAGCAATATGTAGCAATACTTAAGGATTTTTCTTGCCTTCACATATCTCTCAGGATAAATGTATATGAATGTTTCATATGTAAGTCACCCATATATGTAGCTGTGTATCTACAATACAATAATATGGGCAAGGCTGCATGTGGTAGGTCACCAGTATGACTGTATATTTCCAAGAAGCACAGAACATTGTTAATCATACAGTTCTCAGTCGTACAGCTTGAGGCCAATGCACTTAGCCTCAAATCCAATGGGATCTCCTCTTGTACATTGGATCCTCATCCAGATCCATGAGTCTTACACAGGAGTAGTAACTGGTGCACCCTGGGCAATGCATAGCAATAACAAATTGGCAAAATGAGTTGCATTGCATTTACTAAATGGCCCGGGAGGCCCCTTCTGACTCACTCTGTTTCTATGTTTCTACATAGCGAGAAAAGCTTCTGACCTAGCAGAAATTTCCACTAACAAATGGGAAGAAGGAGATGTGTACCAATACCTGAGCCAGCTCCTGAACCCTCAGTCTGCTCTGGAGAGTTGGAGAAACCTTCCAGAACAACGATAGGAAGGGGTACAAGGGTTTGCTAGTGCAAACTCTGCCTCCTCTCCTCCCAGGGCTAACAGTTGAGAAGCAGACCTTGTTCTGTTGGACTCAGGGATGACACAAAAGGCTTAAAACTCTTACGTCATGTGCTGCAGCCCCAGTGAAAACTGGAGGACCCCTGCACTTACTATTAATTAAAATAAAACCAAAAATGTGAGATGCTCCTCCGTATCAAATGTAATAACTGCCCCCAGCCCAATGATCAAAGTAGATGTGATTATTTGCTTTTGATTTGTTTTGTTTTTCCTGCTGTGAACATTTAAGGCTGAAAAGGAATGCATTCTTTGGCATGCCTGATTATTTAAAGTCCTGGACTGGGAACTAAACGAACAGGGAAACCAGTTTCATCATCCACAGTAATCTAAATTCATTTACTGTACACTAACCCCACAGAGCTCGACTATTTATTTATTTAGTATCTATCTCACCTTTCAAAAACTGTGTTAAGGCAGCTATCAATCAAAACCTGGATTAACACATACGTTAAAAACACAATAAAAGAAATAAACAGTACCAATTATTAAAGCCCTTCAGCAACAGAGCAGCTTCTGTTCCCAAAACATTGGCTAGGCTCTGAAATTACTACCAAAATGTGAAGAATTGCACATATTTGTCCTACAGCATCAACAGTCAAGTGGCAATTTAGTTAACACACATCATCAAAACTGCATTGCCTTAGGTCCCAAGGTGCCCTTTCACAAGTAGAAAGGCTCTTTTCCTTATGAAAGGGGTGTCTCCAATGGTGGAATGGTGGTGCATGAGCAATGCAATACCAGATGCAGAGAGGCTGTACTGCTTTTGCGAGCTTTTGCACAGGCTCTTCCTTAACACTTTGTATATTCCACTAGAAAGTATATCATAGAATCATAAAATACAAGAGTTGGAAGGGGCCATGAAGGCCATCAAGTCTAACCCTCTGCTGTATATACAAGTATATGCTACATTCTCTATCTGCCTTATTCACTATGTCTCTGGCTGTACTTTTTTTGTTAAGTTTCAACAAAACAAAGGGGGAAATATAACTACACAGATCTGAATATATCAATTATACATAAGCTTCAGCAAAGGCAGACCAAATATCTGTGTATGTATCCATTCAAGACTGGCATCTATATACCATCTGTTCGAATCTTGAAAGTGTCATTTGGTTCTCAATTCATTTCATTGTAGGAATCGAGCAGTTATCCTTCAAATGTTGTAATTAGTCTTTTAGCTAACAAAAGGAAGCAGGGAATCCATTTACGTTGACCATATGTTGATACTGAGGAAGTAGGTAGGTAATTTAAAATAACATGCGCATCAGTAAATGTCAAATTGTGTTCTCATGCAAGGTTTATCCTAACTATAACCACCTCTCCAAAAGTGGCAACTACTGGACATTATCAAAATTAATAGATGATAGATAGACAGATAGATAGATAGATAGATAGATAGATAGATAGATAAATGCAAACATATTATTAAAAGGCGCATTAACAGTGTTTACACCTGCTATTAAGTTAGCCAACTTAGACAAACCCTTTATTAAAGCGTCATTGTGGTATTCAATAGACACAAAGGACTAGTTTGTGTTGATTAAGACATTATCAAGATCCATTGAAGCTTCAGATAGGAATGCTCCAGTGACAATCCATTGCCTAGAAAAAACAGGACAATCCAATTCTCGTTTCCATTTCTGCTTAAAAATGTGTGTGCCACATTTATTCACTGATAAGAAATATTTGTAAGCATTGATTGCAGGTCAACATAATTGAACAGCTTCAGTGAGTATTTGCAGTAGCATAGTAGACTGTGACGCTGTAAAAACTGCAGGGCTAAACCTAGATACTAACAAATGTTGCAATTGCGAGTATTGTCATTCAGCTGTAACAGGCAAATCATATTTGGCAGAGAATCCAAAAATTGCAAAAACTCATCTTCAACTCCCACTACTGAATCCAAAGTTTAACAACCAACTTATCTGTTTCAATCTTCCAAGCAAAACAAAACAAAACAAAACAAAACAAAACAAAACAAAGATAACAACTTATCTTTTAAACTCTGGATTTTAACTCAATGTAACTCAATGTACATGAACTCAATGTAGCACTTGAAAATGGTTCAAAATGTCATTGACCTGGTATTATCTGCCACAGATCTTTAGCAGCCGTATCAGTGGGAGGAATGATGAAAGCTTAATGCAATTTATTTATAAAGAGAACCCTGACAAGAAAATTATAGAACTGACCACGATGGAATAGTTAATCTAAATGAGAAAAACCAAAATTTAGTACTTGCCCAAAAATAGCCCTAATATGGAACTGCATGGAAACATGAGTTCTACAATTAATTTATTTTCATGCAATGTTAATTGCTCACAAAGTAAATTATTTCAGTTCATAAGGATTATTTCCAACACTAGGTTTAGAAGAGTTTTGAAGCCCATGAAGGCCACTTGTAGAAACTTCCAGACCTTGAGAACAAGATGATATGGGATCCTGAAATCTAGTTTTAAGAGCTGGTTTTAAGGGAAACATTAATCTAAGCACTCCATGGTTTGTGGGATGCATTAATGTGTAAGAGGCATCAGCCCCAACAAAATGTTAAAGAGTCTAAGCACTTGTCATGGAAAAAAGCAGCATTCCTGTGTCTTCTCATCCTTTCCAGATAGTGTCAGTATATTTGTATGAAAAGAAGAGCCTTTCCCAACCTTGGGCCTCCAAATTAGGATAGACAAATTTCTGGTCCATGCTGGTTTATGTCAGTTACATATGTATTTATTAATTGGTTCCATCAATGTCTGCTTTAAAAAAAAAAAAGAATAAAATAAATGTATTTATTGTCATGCATATTTTTTTCCTAACATGCTATGCAATTTTGTGATGAATTTCCTTAGTTGCTGCGAGTTGTACTACCTTTTAAAAGTTTTAACATGCACATAACCTTACATAACAGAATGCATTTTTGGAATTAAGAACTATATTATAAAACTGAGAAAAATGCACTTTGTTCTGATCTGTATATTAGTTCAGGGAAGTGTGAGTTATGTTGATTCCCTTAAAAATGAAACATTCCATTCCAACCTCAGGTGTTACTGAACCTCAACTTCTCTCATTCCTGGCCATTATTTAGGAGAAACTGGAATAGATGTTTTACCAGGAGACAAAGGAGGAGGAAGAGCTTTTGGAAACATTCTAGACTAGCTCTGGCTACACCCATCTTGGTTAGACAACTTACAGAATTCCCACCTTTTGACTGTGCTCATGGAGACACTTGCTTTGAGATCCAGAAGTCTGAGAGAACACTTTTCTTTAAAAGATGAGAATCTCGCACTTTAAAAAGGAACACAGGGGACATGTTTATGCAATGCAGTAAATTCTTCATCTGGCACTAAATTAGCCATGGCTGTTTAGGGAATTCTGGGGGTTGTATAACTTTTTTCTTTCTAAACAAAGATAGGATTGCACTCCAAATGGGTTAACTATCTTAATGATTTAATACTCGGGTCTAACATGCGGTCTCTGATAAATGAACCACTTGAAAATACAGACATATGGAACTGACATTTTGTGGGATACTGTCTGTATGAAGCAGATGTAGATATTTAACCACATGATTGCAAACTACCTCCTAAGGTGGACTTCTGATGGTTCAATTAAAATGGCTGTCACCTTTATATGCAATATAAATATACAACTTAGCTCCCTTCTATTTTATCACAGAATTTCTGCTTCCAGCATATATTATCAACATTGCTGAGATACATTCATGATGCTTTCCATCAACAGTGTTTGCACTGTTCACATCTCCTTTTAAACTGAAATATAGGACAGTGGATATGAGCATGAAAAGAAAATACCTTGTCTTTAAAATATAGCAATTTGCTCGTGTGTTGTTGTTGCTTGCCAGCAATGAACTAAAGATATTACTAGATCACAGGACTGGCAAACAGCCATGCTTCCTTTCATTCAATAGCATTTGGGTTGATTTTATAGTTGTGTGGTTGTTAGTAAATACAAGTTGTAATATTTTACATAACACTTTAAAGGAAACTACTCTACTCCCTTCTGTCAGTCAGGATGAATTTCATTTGACAATGTTGAATAGGGAATGGCTAATGGGATCTTGAGTTTGCAATGGCATTTGCACTTGTGCAAAGTGGCTGTAAAAGTGCCCATGCGTGCTTTATTATGATCACGCCAATGTGGCCAACATCGGTGGACCAGGACGTGAAGCCTGGTGGGCCAGGGGGAGGATCCTGCAGATGTTAATAGAGCCATTCTAGGCAGGTGAGGATCGCCTGATGAAAACAACAGTGAGAAGGCAGACTAGAGACAGCGGGGATTCATTTTGTGGGTCCTGCCCAAGAGCCTTCTATATCCTGGAGCCAGTGCTGAACCTACATATAACAAACTGATGACCCTGCAGAAGAAAATCTGCATGTTCAAAAGGTGTGGGGCAAAGATAAATATTTTTTCCCTAGGGCCTCAGAACTGGTTTTTTTAAAAAGTTTTTTTCTCATGCTGATTGTTTTTCCTCAAACCCACATACAGAATAGATAGCTCAAGAAAGTCACCCAATGCACAGATTACATGTCATGACAAGTCAAGACAAGCTCAGCATGTAGAATAAACATTTCTAGAAAATACCTATGTGTTATGGTTATGAAAACATAACACCAGAGTCTGAAGGATAACATCACACATGGCCTTTCCTTTGTTTAACTTCCTCATGCACACAGATAAATTCATAGAATTGCACACATCAGACACATGTTTCTTTATTTTTAATATCAGTGGCTGGAAGCAAATGACAGAAGACTACTTTGGTTCTAATGTTGTACTTGTAATTAATCTTGGTAGGCATACCTGACTGACCACTGTTAGAACAGAATACTGGACTAGCTGGAGACAGGAAAGTTGGTCAAACCCAGAAACTGAATACAAAACAACCTGGTGCCTGAGCCAAAAACTACCAAAATGCACAGTTGATACATAATGCAACATCCCTTTTTCAGGAAGCAAGCCAGTCAATTTTCCACCAGATCACCCACAAATTAATTAATCCTTCTTCTGTTAATTTAATCTCCAATTAAAATCCTCCCAATCAATCACACATCAATTAAACTCCCCCTTCAATTCACTGTATATCCAGATCATCCCCAAATCATGCTGCATTTCATTATCTATCTAAATAATTTTTAAATCAATTCTCTGGCTTAGAGCAGAGCCTCAGAAACAGTTTATTTCTCTGCAGTTTTAATTTGCCTAGTTGCAGGCATATGTATTAGTTTTAAGAATTCCACCCCCTTCTCAAAATTGGTGCATGTTTATGCACTGTGAGATCTAACTGATGAATCACAGCTATGCCCAATTACCAAATTGTGCAGTATTTGAAAAGGGAAAAGGCATGCATTGCTTTTTTTCCTTTGTGTGAAACATTTTCAGCCCACATTTTCTTCCATTGCATTTAGCAAGTATAGGTTTTCATTGCATTTAACAAGCGTAGGAGTTCATTTAGCAAGTGTAGATCTTCCCTTCTTATACACTAGCTATAGCACTATATCGAAAATAACTGTTTTTTAAATTGTATTTTTAAGTGACCTCTTAGTGCTTATTCTTATGATCCATAAATGGCCACCCATGTATTTCTGCAACTTACTTATTTCATTCTTTCTCTCATCAGAAACTCTGAAAGTTTCTGCATTCCTGCTTGAATCAAAACACCAGCTTCAAAGGCCAAACTACTCATTGAATGTTATGTATTGGTTTTGTCCAACTTAAACAAACAAGCCTAAACAAAGAAACCTGGATGAAGGAGTCTGGAATGAGAGATGCAGAAAGGTGAGATAACGCACAGTCTTGTTTCCATCCAAAGTCTTCCATCAAAGCTGTTTTCCCACTGTTCAGATGATGCACTAAGCCATGATGGGTTATAAGCAATGGTGGGTTAGTGTGCCATCTGAACCTGAAATGGGTTTGTCAGGGTGGCTTAATATTGGATTATAAGATGCCCTGACAACCCATGGCTTATAGTAGGGTCTGTTTGACCAACAGTAATATTGTCTAGCTTCAAGCTGGACTCCTACAGAGCATTGGGAAAGAATACCCAAAAGCCTTTGCCACTTTTGCCAAGCAGATACCTGATAACCACCATTGCCCGCTACCCCAAAATGCCCAGCCACATTTGCAGGAGGCCAGGAAAAGCCCATCATAAGTCATTTTCAGCTCACCACAGCTTGAATCTTCTTTCAAAATTTGCCTTGTACTGAGATTGTGACTTCTTTTTTTTTTTTGCAATCCCCATTTGGGCAACTCTAAGCTAAGGTCCTGATTTTACCTTAGAGGGATGGCCTGGGGTTACTTTCCCGTCTTGTTCATCCTGATTACATGCACAGCTGAAAAACTCATTCAGTTTTTCTTTCTTAATCTATCATGCTAGATTTGTGCAAGTCTGGCATGGTAGTAGTGCTCGAGGTGAACACAAGGCAGGCAAGTACCCGTTCACTGAATCTGGCAGGTGCTCACTTTGTGCAGTGCCCATGGCAGGCTTTGGGTAAAAGCTTTAAAATATTGTTTTGCAATGGGATACATAGTACCTTTTTGGCATGTGGACTTTCTGGGAGACACACTGTGTAGATGGCCAAAAGATAACTTTGCAGGACTTTGCAAATGCCTGATTTAAAGCACTTTCACAAAAAAAAGCGGTAGTACCGTCAAAGGATTCTTCACACCAGAATCTATTTCAGTCATCTTTACAAGTCTGGATCCCTGCAGTCTACAGAACTTTACAAGTCTACAGATCCTGTAGAAAAGGGATGTTTTGGGGCCATCTCTGTAACTGTACCCTTCTTTCCAGCATGTCCCAAGGTTCCACTCAATTTTCAATTGATGCTGAGTTGGTAGCACCTTGGACAGCTGCAAAAGCTGTGGATATTCCCATTGATGGGAATAAACACAGTCTGGCAGTGTGCCCAACTATCCAGCCTGAAACCTCCACATTTCAAGGGGGATTTGGAGGGGATTAACAATGTCTGGTTTGGCAGTAAAGTGTACAGGTACAGAATCTAGATACCTGAACTGGCAATTTTTAAAAAATCATTTTCAAATCCCAGTTCAACCATGGAGCTCTGAGTTTCACAACTGTCAAATTCTGTGACCCCATCAATGGGTATCTGCAATGGTTATGAATGTTCTCCTAAAGCTAGTATCTGGGGACACTTTAAAAACCTGAAGGAGCACTTGATCATCCCAAGAAGAAACCTGAGGGTTCTGCTGTGAAAGAAGGGGTGCGTCCTGTCAGATGTCACCAATACAAAGGTCCATCGTAGGCAGTCCTTCCAAGGTACATTGGGAAACGCTGGAGTGGTAGCTCATACCTCACTAAATGGGCATTGTGGAGGCCAACCTCCTGACATCTCCAGAAAGAAACGGATATTTTTTAAAGGAAAAGTCAAGCCATAGCGAATCTGAAATGGTTGGTGGCAGGAAGGAGCAAAATGTTGCTCCTACAGGGTCCCTTGTTGGGGAAAGATGGGGAGGGATGTATATATGTCCGTATATGCATGATGGTTTGGTGGATCATTTGTTGGAGCTGAAGATCTCTAGGAGCTGAAGATCTCTGAGTGATCTGCAGCAGCCCCCCACAGCAGGACCATAATGCCATGAAACACCATGACATTCCCAAAATGCAGACTATAAAACCAGTTTAAAAATAAAGTTTAAAAAACAATGCCACCGTTAAAACAGCACTAGATATGGAGTAGTTAGTGCCTATTAGAAGCACCTGACGTAAGTGCCTCCACCAGGCCATTAAGTCTATTGCATCATGTCTTAAAATGCCTCTTCATAGAGGACTGTCTTTATCTGGCGCTGAAACAGACCCGAGTCTCCCTTTATCTGGTGCTGGCAGACCTGAGTATGGGTTGGGGGTGGATGATGACTGAACCATGCGATTTTGCATTTTCTGGGCCCAGCTAAGATAACCCTCATTTCACACCCCAAGAACCAAGTCTTTTCATGGTTCACACAGTTATTTCAAACAACCCGATAACCCATGTTTCAACAGCAACACACATGGCATCCATATTCAGTCCTTGCATCATCCTTTTAACTGATCCTATTACTGTATCTTTTCCCCCAGGGGGACACACAAACATACACACATAAAGCTTGAGAGATAGGTAATTCTAACAGGAAAAAAAAAAAAAAAAGAAAGACCTCACTTTGCTCAGTATTGCAGGCTTTCGCAGCACTGGAATTAATCATAATGGTGCATGCATGCACTCTCATCCTGTGGAAACTCTGGGGTTCAGGCAGCTGCTTATGGAATCCTTACAGCCATTCCCTGTGACATGACGCCCCTTTGGTGTTAACTGTAAGTTACTGGTTCATCTTGAAATCTGCCCACACACCCTGCTGCTAAGGATGCTTGAAGGTGCAGAGGATGTGAACTGGACAATCACAATAGTTGGAAGAAGTTAAATTGGCCAGAAGAAGGAAAATGTGAATGGTTTATAGAAGCAGAAGGATGGATCAACAAAGAGGAAAGAAAGAGAGGTCAGGAAAAACACTTTCAGGAAAAAAAGTAGAAGAAGCAGAGGGTCTTCATCCCATTTCTACTCACGGGACAGTGTCTTTCTGTGTAGACTATTTGATCTGTTCTTCAAAGCACAATCTCCCTAATTTCTGATCATGCAATTTTGCCCTATGTCTTCTGTGAGTCCTTGATCTGCTAAAATTAGATTTTATTCACTGAGTTATTCAATAGAATAACTCACTCTTCCAAATAGAGTTCTGACCTCCTCTTTAAGTTGAAAAAATGTTTTTGCATCAAACTAGCTGCAGGTTTCTGCTCCCATCAAACTGATAATCAGGGGCTCCATCACTACCAGTGCATGATGCTATATTTGATTTTGATTCTCATTCTGATTGATATTCATTCTCTCTCTGTTGGGGAGGGGGAAGGTTGGCTTTTATTTTCCATTTGTAAAATGGATTCAAGCCACTTCTCTGGTGTCAAGTGTGCTAATTCAGCATTGGCTGTGTTAAATTTCATCCTTTCCATCCCTCCAAGTCAAAATGATGGGAATTTAGCAAAGTTTAACAAATGGCATAGGGAAAACCTGTGCTTCATTGTACAGTCCTTGGAGCCTTTTTAACTGAATCTAGATGCTAGCTTTCCCACATCTGATTTAGTATTGGTGAACAAAAATAGTTAAGTAATTAAAATCAGTGGACAGGAAAAGCGTTGGAAACATTTTTAACTATGCCAGTGATCTTACTAGCTTCACTATGGACTTCCATTTACATGAGTAGTAATTAATAGAGGGGTTGCTGCAGTCTTTCAGAGGGTTATGGGTATTGGATGTGTTATTGAACTGAAGAGCAATTTATGCACTTGCAACTGCAGTTTACAGCTGTTGCAATCTGTATATTGGTCAGTATACCATTATGATGTCTGCACATGAAGCTGGTTCCTAAGTTGTGTTTGCATGGAGTTGGGATATCCTGGAGAATCAGCTTAGGTCTCTGTAGTGTTTAACTAGAGGCAATGAAAAGTATTTTATGGTCACTTCAAACTATGGCATAATAGAGAAATTCCAAATGCCACTGCTATGTGTACAGATGTTCATATGGAAATCTAGCAATCCCTGAAAGTTATTCTTTCTAAATTGTCAACTTCCATACTGCTAAGTGCTATAATATAGGTCATCAGAACCTAGAACTGAAAACTGTTCCTTTCTGTCTTTCCTTGCATTCATTCCATGGGGCAAGAACCTCTTCACTACTATCCTAGTGGGTGGGTTAGACTTAATACACAGGACTCCACATTTCCAGAACCAATGTCCCCATTAAAAAGCAAATTAAATTCCAAGGGCATTGCCATTTCTACATTTTGCATAAAACAATGCAGAGGCATATCCTAAAACATAGAACATAGAAACAGAACAAGTCAGAAGGAGCCTCCCGGGCCATCTAGTCTGACCCCCGGTTCCAGCCAGCTCTGTTCATGACATGCCCACCATCTTTGAACACCCTCACCAATGGGGCCTCAACCACCTCCCGTGGAAGCCCATTTCATACCCTTGGGGTCCTAACTGTCAGGAAGTGCTTCCTGGCATCTAAATAGTTCCTTGAGCATCGCTCTGTTGAAGCATGTCCTGCCTTCCTCTGCAGGGGAGGTCTCTACCAACCTCCATGTGACATCCCCTCACATACTTGTATGTTGCCAGCATATCCCCTCTGAGTCTCCTCTTCTCCAGGCTGAAGAGGCCCAGTTCCCTCAGTCTCGCCTCATATGGCATCACCTGCAAACCGGCCATCAACATTGTGGCCCTACGCCGCACTGACTCTAACCTGGCTATATCCTTCCTGTAATGAGGGGCACAAAACTGAGCACAATACTCCAGTTGCGGGTGCACCAGAGTCGTATCGAGTGGTAGCAATACCCCTCTTGATCTAGAAGCCACGCTTCTGGCTATGCAACCAAGGGTGGCGTTCGCCCTCTTGACCACCGCATACTGTAAGACTTGGATTTGATCCAGGCTCTACTGTACAGAGTAGAAACTATGCCTATCCTCACTCAAGAGAAGATTGATACAAAACTTTCATAGCTGCAACTATAAACTGTCAATGGCTAATGGAAAAAATGTAATTATGCTAAACACAAATAAATTCAGGAGAAACAAAGTGAAAATCTGGAAACAAAGCAACCCCTAATATTTTTCTACTTATTTTTCAAGTGAGCTTGGCACATGGCTTCTTTTCCTTTTTAGGGTCTTCCTGAATCATTACTGGGCCATGCCTAGCACTCACAACCACTGCAATCAGTGTTATTACTTTAACAATTAATTGGCACCAGCAGGGTCTGTGCCAGCATTGCATAGGAACAGAGAAAGAGCATAACTTTCCAAATTCATCTTCGGTGTCCTAAATAGGATTATACCAATCCCAAAGCAGAGTTGCCTGTTTACTATGAAGTGTGTACACTATGTTCCTTTATTGAATGGAAATGTATTTGAAATCCTTCTTCATCCCTCTTTCATTTCTATTCCAGCCAGGCCTAAAGCTCATACAGCTGTGCATCCCTGTAGCAGCATACACACCATACATGTTAATAGCAAATAAATTCTTTATAATTGAATATTTTATTGTTCTAGCCTTTTATGTGTGGTATCCATTTCTATTGTGATGTATTGCTATGGCAGATTACTTGTCAAACTGACAAGTTTACAGTTTTGTTATTTCCCTGATCAATAAAGTTTTAAAATGATTTATTAGGTTATTGCTTTCCTATGGTCAAGGGGAAAGCATAGTGTCGACCTTAACCACTTTCCTTTTCTATAACATTAAAGTTTTTCTGTGTGTTCACAGTGATGTACCCACTACATTTTATTCATACCATGTCTATGTCTAATCAGGCAATGCAAATATTTACCCACAGTCTAATAGCCAATACATTAATTGGACTTACAACAAACACAAAATTAGCACATTTTTGAAGTGGGAATGTATGATTTACAATTGTAGATGGTACCATCTTGCTGAGCATTTTCTCATCTTCTAAATTAGAAAAAGATCCCAGACTTGCAATGTTTTGCATCACTTCAGCTGAGTTCATTGGGGAGGGAAAAAAAAATGACTGAAGTTCATTATAGTGCAGGAAATTAGGCAGTCATGTGCTTCTTCATAGATTGCATTCCAGAATCTATTCTGTAGAGACGTGAAGGGTTAGGTGGTGATGAGATGAATTCAGAAGCAGGGATTGGATGAACTGCTGTCACTCAGAGGGCAGAGCCTCTAGTTGCCATTGGCTAAGAAGTTCTGATCTTAGGCATGGTGGGCCGAAGGTTCCAGATTATTAAAAAAGACGTAGGAAAACAGTGGCCTCTGGGCTGCAAAGGCAGCAGGTAAAGTTTAACAAAGGAAGGGTGAGGCTTGGGAAAATGTAATTTGCAGAAACAAGGCCTAGGTGAGGACGCAAATAGGAGAGTGAATGGTCAGAACAGTAACTGCATGTGACCAGCCCCGGAAAAATTGAACACATGGACTTGAATGGAGCAGCCACATCTCTGTAATTGCACGTCTAAAGTACATCTGGTAAGTATATTGCCTTAAAACAGAGCAATGCATATTATAGACACAATCATTGTCACTCTCTATTAACTTCTCCTGCTGGTTCTTGTTTTTTTGTGGCACATGTACAACCCATTTTATCTGCATCATCTGCACTCAGAAAACTGGAAGAGAAGTGTAGATGTGATGTTGTTGTCAGAAAGAGATTATTCTATGCCCACCGTGTGTTCAATTTCAAATGCATGCCACTGTATACTTGGTCCATTTTATCCACATGGTGCAATGGGTTGTTTCCCATTGGTGTATTCTAAGGCACAGATAGCCTATGCAACGAAATTTGCACTTGGCAAATTCTCCACAATGTCAGAAGCAAGTTGCTGTGTGCAAGGTAAGTCCCCTTAAAAATGACACATAATTCCTAATATTTGGATAGATTCTTAATAGATACATCCTGCGGCTTGGATTAGATCAAGCATGGGGAACCAATGTTGCTGGAGGAGAATTCCTATCATATCTTGCTGTTGGCACGGAGGGATGGCCACAAATGGAGTGGAGTGCCACAAGTTTCCCACATCTGCAGTGGGGGAAGCATTTCCCTCAGGCAGCGGTTCTCTGTGCTTGTGCGATGGAATGCCTTCCATGGAAAGGCTCTTGTACTTGCACACTCTCTAAGCCTCTTTTTGGTGCCAGCCTCGTGGCTTTGCGAGGTGCAACATCACCGTGTGGCTTGCAGGGGGCCAGATGTGCTGAGTCAGGGCATTCCGGCCCTGCACGACTCCTCACAGCCAAGGCGCGGGGGGCATGTGCCCCGTTCGCCCCGAATCTACTGAGAGGGCGGGGGGAGGTTGGCATCTGATACCGCTCGCTTCGTTCCCTTCTCCTCCTCCAGGAGCGGAGCGGCTAAATCTGACCGGGAAGCGGCGGCGGAGGCTTCTTCACTGCTTTGGGGCGAGATCTATGAAGACGGATGGCAACCTGCTGCCCATCCTGGTTGGGACGGAAGCTGGGACTGGAGCCAGGGCAACAGCACTGGCAAGCAACCGACCCGCTCTGCCCCGGAGGACTCAGTAGTTGCTATTCTCTCACTCGCTCTCTTCCTCCAAACTGCACGTCCTTGGCAGACACCTGCGCCGCGCTCGGCGCCTTGGCAGTTTCGCCTCTGACACGAGTCCTGTGGGAGTGGGTGGCGGCCTCTACAGCTGAAGGGAAGAGGGGGAAGGCAACGCAAGGGGAAGAGTAGAGAAGATGGCTTCGGGGTGTCCGAGAGATTGCAAACAGGGGGAGGCGCCCAAGCCGCTACTGGGCACACAGCGGGCTGGCGCTGCTGTGACTGTACCACAGGCGGTGGGGAGCCAAAGAGGAGGCTAACAGCGCCACTAGGAAGCGGGTGCCGCTGCCTCGCGAGGGAGAGTGAGAACCCCTCCACACGCACATAAAACACGCAAGCAGCGATGTTGGCGGCTGTTTCCCGGAGGAGGGAGGGCCAGCCGCCCGCCCGCCCGGAACTCGAGAGAGTTTGCATGCCGCCGCCGCCCGCCGCGGCGTATGGAAGTGAGGGAAAGAATGTGCTTCAGCTCCACCTCCTTTCCCTCCGCCTCGCGCTGCTGCTGCTGCTGCTGCTGCTGCAGCTGCTCACAAGCAAAGCAGACTGGAAGAGAAGCGACGCGGTTTGCTGCCGCCGCCGCCGCCGCTGCCGGTCGCGCTGTGCCTGCGCCGCGGGAGCGAGCCCCGCCGCCGCCGCACCTGGCCTCGACCGCTGAGGGGTGTGCAGCAAACACCGCCCCCTCCTCCTCCCGCCGCTGCCGCTGCCGCTGCCGCTGCTGAAGTCCGCTACTTCTCCCGCGCGCGCCCTGGCGCCTGGCGGGCGTCGCGCTCTCCCTCTCACACACGCCCGGTTCCCGCCCCGCGCCCGGGCTCTCCCGGCTCCTGCGGTGGAAGCGACGTGCCCTCCGCCTGGCGAGGGATGCCCGCGGAACGCCGAGCCGTGCCCTAATCCCAGAGAGCCAGACCCCCGCGGAGGCGACCGCGGCGCGGACAAGCCCGGAGCCCCCGCTCAAGTGGCGTCCCCCCCGCGCTCCCTCTCCCCCCACGAGCCGCCCTCGGCAAGCAAGACTTTCCGCCGCTGTGCCGGACCCGCCTGGACTGGGAGAGCCCGGCGCCTCGCGTGAGTGTCCAGCACGAAGGGGCTTGGGGGTTGTGTGCCGCCTTGTGGCACAACCGGTGCAGTTTGGTGCTTGTGTGTGTGTGCGTGCGTGCGTGTGTGCGGGGGGGGGGGTGCCTTCGTGGCTGCGCTGGACACATCTTGGGGCCGCTCAGTGTGTGTGCGTGTGCGCGCTTGCCCGCTTGCGTGTGCATATTTTGCTTGCCAAAGAGGCGCCCGCTCTCCCCTCGCGCGGTTTTGAAGGCGCTCTCTTCTGCGGGCATTGTTCGGAGGAAGCTTGCGAAAGGCTGCCATCCTAGCTAGGCACGTTTACCTGGGAACAGGTCCCCTTGCGCACCGGTCCAGGCTGTGGATGCATCAGCCTTTTTCTCTCCCCTCTCCGAATTGCAGATGGCACGGCTAGAGGGGCGGGCAGGCTGGTGGCTCTGTGTAGCTGGTGCTGCCTTTTGGCTCGGCAATGAGTTACTGTAGGGCTTGGCGTTGCCTTTTCAGCGCAGAAGCCGAGATGGTCTTGCCATGTGGAGTTATGGCAGCGAGAGGGTCAGCCTCTTTGCTACCAGGGGAGGCGGCGGCTTTCCAGGTACATGCCACTAAGCCCCCGTATTTAGGCAGGAGTACCATATTCTGCCCGCCGAGCATTCCTTCTCGTGATCCCATTCCGTGCTCACTCTCCTGTGGGCATTTCTGCGCTTGGACCCAAGGAGGTGTTGGGTAGGAAAACTCATCAACTCATTTCCCGTTCTCCTCCTCCTACCTAGGCTCTTTTCATCATGTATTTAATAGCAGGCTGTAACTGTGAAATATGGATCCCTTAAGGGAAGCCTTAATATTTGCAAAATGTTTTATATCAAATTAGTGCCTGGGTTCACTTAATCAGGGATTTTCTCTCGCTTCTTCTGCATTGCAACTTCTTTCAGATTTATGATAGTTCTGTTTTACAAATCTAAGAGGCATTTGGATGGGGGAGTGCTGAGGAGGGATCGCCTCCCTGCACTTTTATGGTGCGCTGCTTGGCATGATTTGTGTGAAACATATAAAGCCGGTAATTGCTGGAGACTTTTTAATGGATTTTGCTAAGCGATTTCAATAACTCTTCTTAATTTTAGATGCAAGTGCTTTGACAATAATGTCCTTTTGGGTTTCACTTCAAAAGCTCCGTCTTTCTAAGCTTGCTCTGGTGGAACTTGGTAGTATAATGGATCAGCATGGGTACAAGAATCAGAACTAGATTACATTCTGTCCAAAGTGAAAATTCTAAAAGGCTAGGAAGGAGTCTTGTACTGTAGTTGAAATCTGTGCAAGTTTAAAAATAGGGGTAAATGTTCAGGGAAAGAATGTAGTTGCAGTGGCCACACATGGATTGAAGATAGCAGGTCTTGTATTTATCCTGCAGATTTTTTTCTTATGTATGAAAGAAAGACTGGAGGTATTTTCATGACTGGGCTCTTCAGATAGGGAAAGATTGCCAGAGCAGCTCTGCTTGTATATAAAAATTGTTCATAACTGAAGTCCTGTCCCAGTGCCCAAAGTACTTTACAGGGAGAAAGCAAAGCAGGTCTATTGATCAGCATGTCAGCTGTTAACACTTTTTTAGTAAAGAAAAGCTGTTAGTAAAGCGGTTTCTTTAGTAAAGACCGGTTGTCACCTGTACTTCATGACATGCTTCTTCAACATTATTTCAATGTGTTAATGCCAAATACTTGATGGTTTTTGTACAGAAATGTGAAAAAGATTTTAGTAATACAAGTTACCAGCCAAACTTATTATTAAAATGTTTGTTCTATGTTATATTCTTACAGTTCTGCTTTGAATATGAAATATGTCTTGTGTATATTGTATCCATGCACTAAATATAGCCATAAACATTTTGTTTATTTCTCAAAGAGAGGACATTTAGTTGTTTGAAGCAATAATATCTACTCATTAAAACTTTCAGACCACAGCTATTATTTCAGATAAGAAATAAGACAGGAATAGATGGTGAAGGTTTATAGAAAAGATTAAATAGTGTACAAGGTAGAAGAAAATAATTCCCCAAAATACCAAAATATTAGTGTTGGGCTTTATGACTTAGAATTTTTGTTTGGTATATCAGTCTAAAGCCATTTCTTTTAAAGACAGTTGTTTCCTTAAGAGCATAGTGAACTTCACAGATTAGTTAATGATTTGAAATTCTTCCCAAAAATTGATAGAATGTGGATGAAAATATTTGGAATTGTAATAATGACACTTTAATCTCTCATTACTAGATGTAAAAGCCATTGATTTTAACAAAGGATGCTTTTATTAAGTTCTGTTAAAATCACAAAGAGGTACATTTTCATGTATGTTTACTCAGAATGTGAGGATTATTTTTGAGTTTCTTAGGAGGACTTCTGCTAGTTGTTAGGCTGGCATATGTTATGGATATGATGATAGTATGTCTTAATACAGCAAAATCCTTTAAATGCCTTGGCTTGAATCGACAGGGCTTTGTGGGAAGCCCACTTCAATAAATGCAGTAGTGCTTTTGAGAAGCACATTCGTGGTCATTGCTATCCTCCTACCACATCACATGGAAGCCCACTTACAAATCTCAGGGGAAATTTGAGAAATAGATCAGGAACAGAACACAAGGAACTGATGTTGAAGGGAAAAAAGAGATACGTCCCACTGCACATCTGGAAGTACATGGTGTTTCATTTGGACATCTTAGGATCCCAGAATCATTGGTATTAGTAATATCAAGACTGCAGTTTACAGCTTTATGCACATTACATTTGAAGAGCTATATGATATCTAAACACATAGTAGAAAAATATAGACTATCACATAAAAACTATTGTCTCCCAAACCTATTATCTCCCAGCTGCATATTGCTTTGTGGTGTGTGTGTGTGTGTGTGTGTGTGTGTGTGAAAGTAAGTGCAATATTGTATCTTTGATCATTTACTCCAGTCTTTCTTAACCTGGTATCGCTCAGATAATCTGGATTACTACCATTCCTGACATTGGCCTTGCTGTCTGAGGCGTATTAGAGTTGTAATACAAAACCTCTGGTCAGCACAGGTGATATAAGTAAACAAAATATTAGTTTACCCATATATTAGTTTAGTTCTTTTCTAGAACAAAACCAGTACAAACCAGAATATCACAACACACACAATAGTTATTCATTTATATCCCACCTCTTGCTCATGGTGGAACTCAAGGTGTCTACATGCGGTTCCCAGGTGGTCTCCTCCAAGTTCAGCAGGCCCGGACCTGCTTAGCTTCAACATGGTAGCTGCCTTATGTACCTTCAGACCTTATTCTGGGTCAGTATGATACAGTTTCACTGCATTGATGTGCACTTTTATTATTTGACAGACAAAACCATTCCTGCTTCAGTGATAGTTTATACTGCAGTGTTGTCTCTTAGGTGTGAGTTTGAAACTGATCAGAATTTATAAATATACAACAGAAAATTAAACCTGGTTCGGCAGTTCAGGATTGGAACTGGATGCACACGCCAAAAGCTTGTCAAGAAGTTGGGCTACAGTGGAGCCGTCATGGATTACCATTCCATTTTGTTCACTCTGTTACTTCTCTGTGTTTTGCTCTGAGTAAGTTCTTTGGAGGAGTCCACATGCAAAATATGTCAAAATACAAGAGTCTAGTATCCAACCTGGGGGTCTGTATAACAAAATCCATGTGGAGTTTTTCCATTTTGGGGCAACACTGCTTATGTATATCCCTCTATGACAATCATTTCAAAGTAGTCCAGTGAACAGAAAAAAAAAATCACAGAAAAGGCCCCCTACCTGTTTGTGTGGCTTGCTCAAAGGCTTTGGGTCCCCACAGGAATCCACTGGTATGGAGGAATACTAACACAACATTCTGTACACTGTGATAGGCCAGATAATTTTAACATACTGAGATTTTTTTTAAAAAAATAGATTAAGTAAAGAAGGTATGTCTCCAGAATTAAGATGTTTAATAGGGAATATAGCCTGGATTTGCTACAAATTGTGAAAATTGTCTTTGATTTTTATAATGCATAACACAATCACTGTTCATTTGGGTTGGATGTGTAATAGGATGTTCCCTGAGAAATCTAGTTCTTTATCTGGTGAAAATTAAGCAAAACATTTTTCTCTGTTATTGTATAAAAGGGCTGAGTTCAATCCATTTTCCCCCTCTTAGAGCAGAAATATATTCACTCAAATTGCAGCAATAAAATCTTGTAACTTAATGGCTGGAATAATCTGGAATAATTGCATGCATTTGTTGTAGTCTCAAAGGACAGCGATAAACACAGTGTTACTCTGCATTACAGTAGAGATTTTGGGAAGAGAGATAACTGGGAATTGTGATTTGGCAAGATCTATGTAAGATCTGTAAATGCAATAATGTTTATTGGTCCAAGCCAGGATCTTTAAGTGTTAATTTCTTTCTAAAATAAATATTGTGCTGTGCTTTTGCCTCTGAATGATAAACAACACATGAGGGTAACTAATAGTAACAGTTGCAACTTGCATAGATATGGGAAAGCTGACAGGAACTGTTACTCTGGGTTGGTTTTGCTGTCTATGTTCAGTGTGAGCTATTGCACAGGAACTTGCACTCTCTGTCCTGCCACACTACCAAGTTTGGCTCCACCATCTGTACTGCCTGATGTTTTAAAACAGTATTTGTTGGGAAGTGTTTTGACTATATGTTGGAACTCATAAAATGGGAATGATAAGTATTGTTAGTACATGTAGATTGTCAGTGAAGGTTTCATAAGTTGTGTATTAAACCATACATGTTATAAATGAATGAAGCAGGTGCCATTTTTGCAAACTCACGATGATCTTCAGAATGGTCATAGAACTGTTCTATGACTCTTCCGGTCATAGAACTGTTACCTTCTCTGAAGTGTTGGGCAGTTTAGAATTAGCACTGTTGGAAATAAACTCCAATTAGCTTGTTTATTGATATAATTAATACAAGGTGAATTGGATTTTGAAAATATACTTTCTAAGGAGAGCATAGATGATTTCATTAAATCCAGGATGGGTTGAAATGTGGAAAACTCAAATCAGACAGCTGCCTGTTGAAAGATAAATTGCATTGGCACGCAGATCTACTCCAAGACCTCAGGAGGCATAATTCTATGCAGAAATGTAACACATATAATTCATTTTTTTAATGGAGTGAGTTCCTGTTGTAAATGAACTTTATTTGGCAAGAAGGTCCCTATTATTAACTCTAATTTGCATAGAAAGTTTAACTTTTACAAAGTGTCAGAGAAAGGCAAACACAAAAAAATTCAACTAGTTTCCATACAGATTGCACAAGATACTAACTAATGCAGCACCATGGTGCTGAGGGTTATTTTTTCTAACCTATAGAAGATAATCCCTGTTTGTACCTGTATTAATTGGGTGAACCTATCATCTGTGAACCATATTGACATGCCACAGCCTTTTTGGAATATAGTTAGAGTACATAAGCATTCTTTCCGCATTATTTCTGCAGTACTTGGAAGACAAAACGACATATACCAGTTGCCCACTGAAAGCTAATGTGATAGATAGGCCTTCACTGGCCTATCTGTGAAGGCAATTGAATCAACTTCCTTTCAAATATAGCTCACTTGATGTTCTTTCAGTCAAAGGTACATGTCTTTTTAGACTACATACTCTATCTGAGCTGTAGGAACAGAGCCTGATACAGGTTTTGGGATAAAATATTGTTATACAAGATGTCTAGCTAGATCATTGTCAGTTTCTGACAATGTCAGGATTTCAATTTAGTTGTAATCCTTTTTCTAGCCACACAAACTAGGCCAGAAACGCTACCATTTACATAAAGATTAGAAACAAGCAAGCAAGCAAACATTTAGAAAGCAAGGTCTGTGACTTATCTAGTTATAACACAGTGAGCTGGCATGTTCTTTGCTTGGTATATATAGATCCCTAATGGGAAGCCACTTTTTCAGTAGCCTCAAACATTTAGGCAAACTGTTGTCTGTTCCCTTATGTTCCCCAATGAAAATGCCCTAAACATGAATGTCAATAAAGCATACTTAAGGGTTCAATCCTACACCCAATTACCAGGGAATTCACTTCATTGAACTTAATTGGACTTAGGTCTGAATTGCACTGTTAACTTGTCTTTTGAATAATTAAAATTGAATTGCTCATAGATGAAAAACAATGTTAAGATGTTTCTTCTGTATAGATGTACTACCTCTTGTCAGTCAACAGAATGGAGCAATGTGCTTTGTTGATACAGAGAATACGACATTAAAGTAGGCATTTTATCATCTTGATGCTTGATGAAAAAGACTGCAAGTTTCCAAAAGTATATTTTGTAATTTGTCATTTTAAAATAAAAAAGAGATTTTCTTAAGAGAATAATTAAAACATGTAGATGATTAGTAGATTTCAAATGCGGGGATAGGAATCTATACAAGATGATAGAAAAGTACAGAAAATACCCCATCATCTAATGCTGTTTGATTGCATGCATCATCTAACGCCTACTGACATGCATTTAACTAACTTGCTCACTTTTTTATTATTGGTTGTACTCAATTAGTGTCCCTCTGAGGATGGAATTCTGCTTGAGCCAAATGAACAAACAAACGGGGGTGGGGGGATTTGCAGCCATTCCCCCTTCCTTCTGCATCCCCTGTGTAGGCCGAGAGGGTTGAAAGACCCTCCGAATCAGGGTAGGGAAAGGCATAGGGACTGCTGGAGGAATGGCCAAAAATTGTCTTTGTCCCCATTCTACTGATGAAAGCCTTCACTGGATCAGAGCACATTCTGTGAGTGGAAGGACACAAACTAGATAAAGACCTGTGGTTTTATTCTTTGGAAATGCATAACCATTGCTTCATTCACAAAAGTTCTCATAGGAAAAAACAATCATAAAAGAAATCTATACATGGAATGTTAATTATCAGCAGTAAAGTTATGCTGGTTTACTCCATCAGCAGGAAAGAGAAAACAATCAGACAAACTTTGTTCCTGAACTGAAATATGTTAACAGCATGTTTAACAGACCAAGCTTTTTGACCTGGGAAATGTAGAAAATTAGATTGCATAGATATGAAGTGACAACTAAAATTGTTCTGTTAGCTGCTTTATTCCTAATATAAATAGGAATCTGCAACAGATCCACAGCCATTGAGAGGTATCACTATTCTATCTAAATTTTTAAAGTAGGGGAACTAAAAGCACAGAGCCATTCCTCTGCCATGTCAGGAACTGAGTATTTATGTGTTCCTTACATATGGATCTGTACTGCTGAGTGATACTGAGATTAGATTTTGTTACTGTCCCTAGACTAGTGGAATTGGCTTTTCAAAGAGGTGTGCCTGGCACCCACTCCCTCTTCCTTTTGGCATCAGGTGAAGACATTTTTTATTTTCACAATATTTTAAGGGTTAGATTTTATTCTCATTTTTACTATATTTTACTATACCTGTGAATGAGATTTAACTTTGGTGGTGGTGGTAGGGATTATTGTATTATGTTTTATTGAAGTACAATACTTGTTAATTGGATTGATGTGCTTTCATTATATGTGCTTTCATTATATGTCTTTTATATGGCATTTTTGATTTGTAAACATCCCAGGGAGCCTCTGAGCTGATGGGTGGTGAAGATATAACTGGAAAATGAAGTGGCTCTAGAAAATAGCAGAGCTTGGTCATTCCTGATCTACAGGCTTGTGTATGTGGAGAAAATGTAAAATATAAAACCATGCAACCTTACTCATATATACTCAGAAGTTAGTCCCACTGAGTTCAGTGGTGCTTGCTTTCAAGTGAGTGTCACTAGATTGCCTAGAAGTGTTGTCTAGTATTCTTCATTTTAGGGGAATATATATTGACAGTGTCTGCTGAAAGCATGGATGCTTCTGAAAATTATATGCAGTTTTCACAAGGCTCTGAAGTTGCCTCTTTACATGCTAATGGGTTCCTTCTGTTCATGGATGAACCAGGATCTGGAGGAAGCTGTCTGCTGGAGGAAGGGGATCGTGCAGCGATTTTTCATGGACTCTTTCCTTTGAAACATCCAACTTCACCTCCTTACTGTTGAGCAGGGTGCACTGATCTTCTGGAGCAACATTTTAAGGGGCACAACAGAAATCACCACCCTGCTCCTTTCCTTCAGCAGCAACAGAATTCCACAGAGCATAACTTTGGATGGTTGAGATCCATGCTGAACTAATCTTGACTAGATCCAAATGAAACCAGTGAAATGTGTTTATAGTAACAGACTAGTCCCATGGTTTGCTGGAATACCTAGATTACTAGAGAAGTTATACTTTGATGTCTTTTGAATAAATTCTATTTTACCACCATTGTCAGGAATCTAGCAGATAGTAGGTAACGCCTGTGCTATAAAATATAGGACCATTAATCTACTGTACTTGTGTTGTAAAATGTAAATAAAACCAGTGTGTATAACTGGTAATAAATCGTTTTAATTTACTGCAAGACCTCCAACTAACTGTGACTAAACAAAAACTTAACAGCTAGATAGAAATTAAAAATAATATTTGCATAATGTCATTAGTATTTGAATACAAGTCATAACTTTGTTAAATAATCAGTGACATGGAAGCTGATATTAGAATAAATAGGATGCAATTTTGCACATGTTTAGATAGAAAAAAGTTCTGCAGAAGTTGTAGAACTTTTTCTGTCTAACACCTAGTACGAGGGAGCAACACAGACAGTGTAAAAGCAGGGAGTGGAGACAGAGATAATACTTACAGGAAAAACAATGCTATAAATTTGCATAATGTATTAATCTGGGATAACTTAATGCCTAGAAGCTTTTATTTTTACTGATAATGGGTATGGCTTTGACAAAAACAGGAGAAAGGGCACTGGATTTGTTCAAATATGATACCTATTAAATAATGACACCATTTCAGTTTGTCTCTGCAAATGATGCAGTGACTCAGTTGAATTTTAGAAAAAATTGAGTGTGTATAAGCAGTTTAACCAATGTGACCATGCAGTTCTTCTTCCCTTCCATTTATATTGGTGTAGTTGCCTTTTTATTTTGCTGTAAGAGAAAGGTAAGGATAATACTGCAGAAATTATTTTTCGTTCAGTGTATGATTGGAAGCACTCTGTATGAAAGCAGGTTTCACTGCAACCAGTAGAATTTCACAAGCAATTAATTGGGGATTATGGTGCAAGAGAAAAACTGAGCAAAGAATTCAATGAAAACAGTTTAAGGAAAGTTTCCCATTAATATTGATCTTAAATTTACTGAGTTTAGCAACATGTGCAAAAAGGGTTTTCAGTTTGTTCAGCTCTGCAGGAAAGAAAGAGCTTCCATCCAAATGTCACTTCGATCTGCACTGAACCAAGGGTACATCCCTGGGTGAATTAACTGTGAGCCAATCAGACAGTGTAGATCTGACAGGAGGTGTCTGTTCTTTCTGCGGGGACCTGTTTGAAAGGTTCTGGCAGTGGGGGTGGAGAGAGAAAAGAAGAGTAGGTCCTTCTTCTCTGTGTGTAGTGTGCACATTACTTGATCTTAGGCAGCAAATAACTGGTGTACTTCCACATTAATAAAGTTAATATATATGGAGCATAAATGCATATTTTGAGAATCTGTTTTGATGGCATTCTCTGTTTGCTTTGTAGCTTATCTCATTAAATTCCGGTATTGTATCCTTATAGCACCACTAGCAGGTGGGAAATGCCTTATTTATTTTGCATTTACATCTTGCACTTCCTCCAGAAAACTCCAAGCAGTTCCTTCCAACTAAGCACCTACACTTTATCCTCACAACAACTCTTTGTAGTAGTTTATGCTTGAAGAGAGTGAGCCCAAGGTCACCCACTGAGCTTTCTAGCTCAGCAGGGATTTGAATTTGGGCTTCCAGGCACAGAACAAAACATCTTGTTGAAATTCTTTCCTTTCACAAATAAAAACGATGCTCCATCTTTGAGAGGTTCAAGCATCACAAAACAGTTCTTCAGAGTTTCTAGTACAAATGTCAACTGTAATTGGACAGAATGGCTTGCAATAGCCTAGAAGAAGCCATCGCCAGGCATGTAATTCTGGTACTCATATAAAGGAACAATGTTCACCCTGACATTTTTGTGCAGCTCTCCCATTTCTGTTAACTGATTTCAGTGACCAGGTGCACACTGTGGATGTTTGAGTGTATGTCATCGTCAAAATACCTTTCTAGTGCTTTACAGAGCACTTGGAACAGAGCTTTTCCTTTTCTTAAATCTATAAGAAAGAGTATCCTTTGCTCCCAAATGCCTCTATATATTTGTGAGTTACTCTATTTTCATGTACTTTAGGAGTTTTAAATATGAGAATTTGCTGGCTTTTCCCATTGAAGCAGGGAGGAATCCAAGCTTATTTCCCCTGTCAATCAATGTTTGAGTGAAAGAAGATACCTTGCATCACTGTTATGTGTTATTACAAGGGATATGTTTGTATCATTAGGATGATCACTGAAAAGAGATGACTTTGTTATGCCTTGAAAGGGAAGCCTTTGACAAATATGTTACAATTGGGAGAAATGGGGGCGGCTGAGGATGGCCTAAGGATGGCAGTCTGATTTTGAATTAGCCAGATATTCTGAGTAGCACTGTCCTAGCTCAACAATAATATGTGTTTGAGGGAGCGGGGAAGAAACAACTATGTAAACTAAAGTTCTTGCCTATAGACCAGCCCTGAGTAAGGCTTGTTCATAATGATCGGAGGGAACAGATGGCTAATGGGTTTCAGTCTATGCCCGAAAGCAGCAGGGTATTTTCTGTGCTTAGTCCCTATACCATGGCTGGATGCCCAACACAATATGTGGTGTAGAAAAAGAGAGCTGCAGGTGAAGGCAAGGTCGAATTACCAAGTAACACAGAAGGCTATAGTAAGAAGACAGACAAGTCAGAGCAGTCAGCATTGGACTGAATTAAGAAAACGGGTGTGGAAGTCACAAAAAAAGAAGCAAGTAGAACATAAGAAGCTGTGGCAAAACAATGAGAAGCCGCGTCAGTTGCAAGATAAAGCAGCAGGAGCAGCAGCAGCAGTAACAACAAAATATGTAAGTAAAGCAGCTGTGCCAGCAGGCATTATACAAAGGGTAAAATGGGGATACGTACAGTCTAGGAATGTTAGCAGATGCTAAAGCAAACACCTCATTGTTCTCCTTCTACAAAGAGTTGGATACTGTACCTTCGAGTAGCTATGCAGATGATATAATTTATATCACAAGACATAAGCTTGCCTTCCTTGCAAGTTGTTAAGTACATCCTAAGGACCAAATCAGAATACAACATTAATTACATAAATACAGTTATTTAGATTATGCCTGTAGTAGCCAAGGAGAAGTCCCAGCAGTCTTGGGACTTTAAAGAATAGTTGGTGAGCTGCTCTTTCTCACCTTGACACAGTCCCAACTAATACCTAATCTCAGAGACCATTGCTTGCATTCCAAAGGAAGCTTCCATTGGTGCGAGTTTGGCCTTAAGGCACTTTATTTTTTTCCGAATAAAGGCATATATAAAATGTATAGCTCAGGGGCTAAATTCTCAAAGCAATATTCTGTAGAAATTTAGGAGGGGACGTAATTTTATAGAAACAAACAGTTCTTTAGCTCTGCTTCTGTGGGAAATTTTGGAGGCTACATTGAATCTAACCTGTGATTATCTGTGAAATCAACATTTTAATTGGGACCAGTCTATGAAATCAGCATTTTGCCAACCTCCTAAAATAAGAAAACAAAACAATGTCCCTCTGCTAATAAAAATGGATCCTGTACTGTGGCATATACAGAGTTTATTAGACTAGATTGGGGCAGCCAAGTGCCCCGAGAGTATAATTATCTAGATCCAATAATGCCCTAACAATTTTTAATCAAGGTACAGTAAAGAGATACACATCTTTACCATAAGTAAACTGATAGGGCAAATGTTTTTTTTCCGAAAGTTTGAAAATCCCATTTGATAACTTCAGTGTTTTATTTCTCATTTGATTCTGCATATAATTTTTAGCCTTATATAAGCTTACTGATGCTCCATCAATATGACTTATTAAAATGCTTCAGTTAGACATTGACCTTCCATGAAAGTATCAAGTAGTGCAGCAAAGTAAACATCTGTCTTGAGAAAACAGAGGCAATCAATAATACAGTTTGACTGTCCCATGCTTAGATCATAAGAAAAAGCTACAACATTGTACTTGAGAGTAATATGAATAGAATTTCAAGGACTGTTTTGTCAGATAATTGGAGGATGTTGTCATTTTCAGGGGTAATTTTTCCACTGAATGTTACCTTGAACAGTTATAATTTTCTGATTTGTAGAATCATTGAATTGGAAGGTGTCTAGTCCAAATTAGTGCTCAGTGCAGGATCTGCAGTCTTGATGCAGCTGCAGCCTCTCAGAAAGATGACTACTCAGCTTCAGCTTAAATTATTTCCCTGAAGGAAAAATCCACAGCATTCCAAGAGAGACTTTCCTTTGTCAACCAGCTCTCACTATTAAGAACTTTCTCCTACTCTTTAGCTGAAATCTGCTTCTCTGCCCTTTATATCCATTGGTCCTGGTCCTGACCTCTTGAACAACAGAAAACAAGTCAGCTCTACCTTCTACATGTGAGCTTTTCAGATATTTGTCTTCCTTTAGTCTTGATACATAGCCTTTTCCATTTTCTGTAGAACCATCTTATTCTATCTCATTCTGTCTTGTTGGATAGCAGATTTATCCTTGTCCTTCTCTGCCAAACTCCCATGCAAGACTTCTCTGCTTGCTTGCTCCCATTACACAGAAAGCTGTCCTGCAGAGCATACCTGTAATGACTCAGCTGCAGACTGTCATTAGGTGTAAAGAGCATAACCCACTACTGTGTACTCTAATCTGCACTGGTAGACCAAGACCTCACATCTGAGCTTTGTCTCATATATATGGCTTAAAATACTTTTAATTGGAGATGCCAGGGATTGAAACAACATATTGGAATACTTTGTATGCAAAGTATCTGTGCTACTCCTGTGCTGTGCCCCTTCTCCATATTTATTTATGTATTTATTGGTACTTATACAGTATCTAAAAACACAGTCTCTAATCTTGCCCTGGAGTTTTTAGGTGTCCGTCCACCATCGCTTTCTTTCGAAACGACATTCAGAACTGTCTAAAAATGTAGAATAATTCTGGTTGTGGTTTCTTGTTGTGGTTCTGGTTGTGGTTTAACAAATATGCAACCTAGTCCTGAATGGGGTTGCACTCCCTCTTAGGGACGAGGTCCGCAGCTTGGGAGTGCTCCTTGACCCAGAGCTTTTACTGGAATCTCACGTGACAGTGGTGGCGAGGAGCACTTTCTTTCAGCTTCGGCTGATCCATCAGCTGTTCCCCTACCTGGAGTACGACTGCCTGGCGACAGTGACACATGCGTTGGTGACTTCTCGCCTTGACTTCTGTAATGCGCTCTACGTGGGGCTACCCTTGAAGATGGTCTGGATACTTCAATTGGTTCAAAATAGAGCTGCCAGGCTGCTGACGGGGACTGGGTGTTATGTTCACATGACTCCAGTTCTCCATCAGCTTCACTAGCTCCCCATTGAAGTCTGGGCCCAATTCAAGGTGTTGGTTATGACCTATAAAGCCTTTAACGGCTTGGGTCCTGGTTACCTGAAGGAGCGCTTATGTCCATATATGCCCGCCTGTCCCTTGAGATCAGTGGAAGAGGCCTTTCTCCGGGAACCCTCTGTGAAGGATATTAGGAGGGTAAGTACTCGGAGGAGGGCTTTCTCTGCGGTGGCGCCCAATCTATGGAATGCGTTCCCCAAAGAGGTCTGCCTGGCGCCGTCGTTATTTGTTTTTCGGCGCCAGGCGAAGACCTTTTTATTCAAACACTATTTTAATTGTTAATATTATTTATTTATTTTATTTTTTGGGCCAGGTCGACTCATATTATATTGTTTTATTCTGTCCTTATTTATTTATTATTGTGAGCCTCCCTGAGGCTTCGGCGAATGGGGTGGCATAGAAGCCTTATGAATAATAAATAAATAAATAAATAAATATGCCTCCTGCCTGATCTGTGCTATAAATTTTACAGAAGTGTGCCATATGTTACAGAAGTGATGTTAATTTGGATGTCTTGGCCAAATTTTCTTTTGATAATTATGCTCTGCTGCTACTCCCTTTGAAATTTAAATTGGACAATGGAGTATGTATTCCTCATGCTAACTGCTGTACAGTGTTGCATGCAAAGGATGGGTTTTGTAATGGGACAAAGTATGCTTTGGTGTATTAGCCTGAATTTTTCTATTCATCTATTGGGCAGTGTAGAAATGAGTCAATAAAAATAAGATACATTTATTGAGGATGAACAAAACTACATTTATAAAATGTTATTGGGAATATGCACTGAAACTGCATTGAAATTGTAGTTTGTCTGTTTCAGAATTTGCGCTCTTTTGGGGTAGAGCTGATCCTTCAAAAGAAGACCTGTGTGTGCATATGGTTTAGATAGGCAAACTAATCCACAAACCAGTTCAAAGGATTATTTGGATTTAAGAGATTTAAACACATTTAAGTCATCCCCTGCACTCAAATACAAGTTTGCTTGCAAATAAATCCTGTTGTTTTTAATATAACTTTTATAAAAATGTGTTTAGAGTTGAAGACTAGATTAACTTATGCCTAAGTACTGAGGCTTCCCTAAATTATGGAACACAGTTACAATTTATACTGTTTTTCTTGGTCATTACCATAAAATAAGGGAGATTGGCTTCCAGTTCAACAGATTTCTGTAAAATTGCCAGAATTCTTGGGGCACTACACTGAATTTGCTTAATTTTAATGCTTTAACCTCAATTCTATATTTAGTTCTCTATTCAGTGAAAATCAGTGACTGCCTTCATTGTGATGAAGGCATGTACACAGGTGGCCAGTAGTGGCCTCCTTTGGGAAGTAGTTAACCAGCAATCTCAGTGCTTCCCTCTATATGTAATCAGTGACAATGCTCAGAAGGAAAGAAGCCATGTTAAATTTCATGAAACAAAGTGCTTATCAGAACATAGTGTGAAGCACATGAAACACTAACTTTTGGGGGGTTTAATGGGACGCATAGAAATTAAATAAATAAACAATCATAGCTGAAGGTGACCAGGACTGAGTCTGGTCAGTGCTTTAATGAATGAAATATAAGTTATAAATGTAATTTATAATATAAATTGTAAGTTATAAATATAAAATATTTCCATTATTTATAAATAAGCAACTTCTCAGGAATTCACTTGGATAGGTTTTTTTTTTTTTTTTTTAAAAAGAGATGCATAGTTTTAAATACAAGTTTTAAATGTTGTGTAAAACAAAGGCTGCAATCCTGTTTACATTTTCCTTGGAAGAATAAAGCTGACCTCTGTAGAACCTCAGAAGAACCAGTACAAGTAAAAATGTATTGAATTGGCTTAAAGCGATTCTAATGCATAGGATATCGCTGTTTAGCTGGGGAAGCTCATGTTCAAGACCACTGTTATTAGGATCCGCTTTTCTTATGTTAAGAAAAATCACGAGTCAGGGATGCAGGGTTTAGTTTCTTTAGTATGGGGTAGAATTAATTATATGAACCTTCCCTTATGGTCTGAAATGGCATAGCCAAGATACCACCTCAGTGAAAGCTATACTGGTATCTTTACTTTCATTTATATTCTTCCTTTGCTCCAAGTAGGTTAACAGAGCAGATGTCTTCATAACACCCTCATGAAGTAAGACGGGCTGAAAGATGACCAGTCCAAAGTCAACTCGTGTGCTTCGTGACTGAATGGGAATTTGAACCTGGAAGATAAATGTGATTTGCATTTGTCAGTGAACTTCACTGAATAGAGAACTGAATATAGAATTCAGGTTGGAGCATTAAAACAGTGACTCACACATGCTTTATAAGGCAAAGATGTATGGATGTAGAATCCTAAGCAAGAAATAATTCTATGCCAGGTACCTACATTTACATTCTGAAACCATGTTTTACATCTCTCTTGAATAAGGTTGTCACTGTTTCATTAAGTCCTGGTTCTTGGGAACCTTATACAGTGGTGCCTTGGCTCATGAATGCCTTGGTTCACAACCAAATCGGGTCACGAACAAAAAGCTCATGAAAATGTTGACTTGGGTTGCAAACTCTGCATTGGGTGGCAACCAAGATTGCAGCCATCTTCCCCCCTCCCCCCGAGTGGGGAGATGGCCACAATCACAGTTGTGTTTGTGCAGGGAAGACATGCATGATCACGGGCACGCTCCTGCAGGAAATATGGGTGCAATCTCAGCCATCTCTCCCCCCTAACCAGCACGATTGCAGCCATCTCCCCCCCACCCCAAGTGGGGAGATGGCAACAATTGTAGTTGTGTTAGTGCAGGGAAGACACAGAGGAGCTGATGACAGAAGAACTTGCTGAACTCCAGAGTGAGCAGCAGAAGGCACTTGCTGAGGAGTATTCTGCTGAGGAAGAGGAAGACAGGGAGGAGGTTAGCAGTGATGTGATACAATCCATTATGAAAAAACGGAATAAGTGCCAGGATTTCTTTGAGAAACACCACCCCAACATACAGTAACAGAGTGTAACAAACAGAGTGTTGAATCTTATGAACGATAACATGGTCTCTTATTTCCGGAGGTTTATGCAGCACAGGAAAAAACAAGTGACTATAGACAAATTTTTCACCAAAATTGACCCTGCAGCTAAGAAACAAAGAAGAGAGGAATCCCCTGAAAGAGATCTCCTCAATGTCCTTATGGAGGGGAACTCTCCCTCAGAACAATAACCTCCCCCCCACCACCTAAGTTAGTGTTTTCCACTATACTATACAGTACCTTGTTACTTTGTTGTTCTTTGTCACTTTGTTTCAGATTTTTCTGATTAAAAAAAATAGTTACAGAATGGATTAACCTTATTTACATTGTACCTTATGGGGAAATTTGACTTGGCTCGTGACCAAAAATTGGCTCACAGCCACATTCGGAGGGGCCAGAACGGATTAACCTTATTTACATTGAATCTTACGGGGAAAATTGACTTGGGTCACAACCAATTTGGGTCACAACCAGAGTCCTGGAACGGATTAAGTTCGTGAGCCAAGGTACCACTGTACTTATGCTTGCAGGATCCCTTAATGTTTTCTTGTCAGTCTTTCTGTGTATGTCTTTAACTATGAAGTTTTGGATTTCAAAACCCCATGTTTAAAAAAAAACCAGTGTACTACAGCTTTTCCTAACCTGGTATCTTCCAAATGTTTTGGACTGTAACTTTCAGCATTCCTAACCATTGGCAATTGTGGTTGGGAACCGAAGTCTAAAAGATATGGAGGGCCCCAGTTTGGGGAAGTACACTGTGTGTTTCATAACCCTCCAGCTTTCCAAACCGTCTGAGTGAACTTAAGCTCTGCTATAGATCAAAGAATTGTCCACTTTTGGGCTTCTGGTATATTGTATGTATCTTTAAGGGGCTAATGTAGCGAACAAGTCCAGTTTTTGCTCTGATACCTGCCTGGTATAGTTTCCCCCCACTGGGTGTGGCTCTATCTTCATTCTGTTTTGCATTTGATTAATTCTGAGCAGGTATGCATTAGTAGTCTGAATGGACAAGCTTCAACGTTTAGGCCAGGGCTCCTCAAACTTTTTCAACGGGGGGTCAATTGAAAGGTGGTGGCAGCGGCAGTGGGCACGGGTCGGCAAGGCGGCGGTGGTGGGCGTGTGCGCGCCCGGTGAGGTGGTGGGTGAGGCGGCGGTGGTGGGCGCATGTGCAGTGAGGCGAGGCAGCTTGCTTGCTCGGAGATCATTTTCTGAGTGAGTCCAAAACCTCTGAGGCAGGCCAGATCTGGCCCGTGGGCCGTAGTTTGAGGACCCATGGTTTAGTCAGACATAGATATCACCACTAAGCTGAGAATGAGATTCCATCACTTTTCAGGTAGGAATTTACAAAACATGAAGGAAGTGAGTTTTGTTCTTTCATTTTAGCTTTTTATTATTTACAGAAATAACTTGCCCCATATAAGTTGGGTTAATAGAGTAACTGCCTCCCCATTCCCTGCCTCCTTCCTCCTTTTTAAAATGTTACTGTTTCAGAAGCTATGGATAAGACATTTGTGCTAAGCACAACATCTTCAGAGGATGGATTTCCTTCTCTCTCTCAGGTCTTCTTTTTCAACCTTTTCTTGATCAGACCCAGAAGTTGTTGTGGCCTTAGAGGCTCCAAACAACAAGCAATATCTCTATATGGGGAGAGAAGATCCATATTACGAATCCACTGTTCAAATTTCCCCTCCTCTCACCTGACAGTACCAGCTGTCTACAAGTTCACAAGCTTGTTTGTGGAATAGTACTGGAGAAAGGGCAATTAGAAAAATTTTCTTGGCTCACCATAGCATCTATTTCACTTCTATATAAGCTAATTTTGAATGATGTGAATACAAGTATCAAGCATATTTAATGGCACTGATTTGGGCCATGACAGTCCCAGCCTCTGTGTCTATTGGGAGTATGAGGACATATGTATAAGCTGCTTGCTTTGTTACTAGAACATTTTGCTATGATTCCATGTGTGGTTTTCATAAAAAAAGGAAGCTGTCATTCTTCCTGGACTGCTAACTGCTGACCAGATAACAGTCATTGTTGGCGGAATGAAAGCATGAATAACTATTCTGCCCCTGGGACTTAGAGGCAAAGAAGAAATATTTTCAATTTAATCAACAATCAATTTAAGAACTAACTAACTAATCATAATGAGTGAACTGATTTTTCTTACTCAGTGCCATTTTATGCTCCCTGATATGGGAAAGATTCTAAAGATACTTCACACTGCCTTTGGGGTATAAAGTTGTGTTAACAGAAATTGTAATAGCTGTATGACATTATGTATGCAGCTGCAGTGCCAGAATATTGTGTATTATGCTGAGTATAAATTGGGAAGACATATTATTACTTTCTACCAATATGTTATAGAAACAGTTAATTTGAACTAAGCATAACTGGAAATGTTCTCCCAGTTTATCTCTTTGAATCCTTTATGAAAGATTAACCTGTAGAATACTACTAGGCAGTTAGGCAAATAGAAGGACATTTGTTCATATAAAACAATTTTTTGCATTCATGTTTTCACATTAAAGCAACAAAATAAGCATCCTTTTAATGGTTGGAATGCATACATGAATATTAAAAATAAACAGAAATCCAGCATGAGCTGTTGCTAGAGAGAAAGAAGTAGAAGCCATAGCCCTTTCATGCAATAGTCTTGCTTGTATTTATTAAGGGATATTTCTCTGGGGTAAACATTTTTGATATCTGATTTTTTTATTCTGATATTTGTCCTAGATGGGATTTCATACCCCCTGAGGGACAGGGTCCACAGTCCGGCAGTACTCCTGGACCGGGGTTTGTCCCTGGAATACCAGGTGAATTCAGTGTCCAGGGGTCCTTTTCTCCAGCTGCAGCAGTTTTATCAACTTTGCCCCTTCCTGGACAGACAGAGCCTGAAAATAGTTACCCATGCGCTGGTAACTTACAAAATAGATTATTGCAATACACTCTACTTGGGGCTGCCCTTGAAGATGACAATTATAAGTGGTATACAATCGGTACAGAATTGGTTAGTGATGGGAACACTAATTGGTTAGTGATGGCCCATATAACACCTATACTAAAACAGCTGCATAGGTTACCAGCGGCAGCCTGGGCCCAATTCAAGGTGCTTGTTTTAACATACAAAGCCCTAAATGGTTATGACCCGGGTTATCTGAAGGTAACCCCTATATATATATGCCCCCATATATGCCTACCTGGCCTTTAAGATCAATGCAGGGTGTCCTCTTATGTGAACCATCCTCTAGGGAAGTGAGAGATGTGGCTGCTGGGAGGAGGGCCTTTCCTGCCGCTCTCCCCACATTGGGGATGCTCTCCATAAGGAGTTTTGCTTGGCACCTTCTTTATATTCTACACTTCTTTAAAAGACATTTTAATATCTATTAGTTTTTACCTAACCCTGCAGTTGTAGTAATTCAATGTAATTTTATTGGGTTTTATTTTTATATTGACTGATGCTATTGTTTTATCATGTATTTTAATTGTCTGATGTTAGCCGCCTAGAGAAGCCATGGATGAAATAGGCAGCATAGAAATGTTTTAAATATATAAATAAGTTTATAAGGCTAAAATGCTGTGCACAGGTATTAGGACATAAATCCCATTGTGCTCAGTGTGATGTGCTTTGAATATACATGCATAAGATTTTGCTTCATATTGTCCAATGGTAACTTTTTTTTAGCATACTTGGCACCTTAGACAAACTTGGCTTTCCTTTTGTTGATGTGTATGTATTGAGGTGCATTTTTCAGACAGCCATCTCAGAGGGATGGTTTAATTTGGTGTCCTGCACTGAACAGGGGGTTGGATCCGATGGCCTTCTGGGCCCTGTCAACTCTACTATTCTATAATCAAAATAGGGATTTTGCATCTGTCAACAATACCCTATTAATACAAGGTTGTTGTTTTTTTTGCAAAATGTATACTGTACTTCATTGATTATAAAGAGGATGAGTCATATATGGATTAAGATTCCCTATGTAAGACTCAAATGTATTTTATACCTCTTTTGTATCGCATCTGTGGATTTTTAATAAATAACGTAATGCATGTTTACTAAACAGCTAATGCATGTTTACTAAACAGCTAATGCATATTTTAACAAATGCAATACTACATTCCATAATACATTCCACATCTTATAGTGGAATTCTGCGCAAATATATCTGGATGTCCAAAGGCCATAGTAAGTCACTGCCTCTCTAAAATTCAATCAAAATGCAACATAAGTTAAGCAACTTTTGGAAGACAAATGTGAAAGTCTGCTTATTAACTTATGAATATTGTGGTTGGGCCGAAGAAAGATATTACCCTACTGTGGCTTTATAACTTTATTAGTGTACCGAAGAAGTGGTTTAGTGGATACAGCTTCTTATCCAGTGAGATATATTGGATCAGCTAAATAGTTCTTTTCTCTACAACTCTGAAGGTACAAGAGCATACATTAAGTCTATAGTATAGTCAAAGAGTTACAGTGGGTGATTATAATATTTCTTATAGGAATTCAAAGTTTTTCAACCACATCTTAGTACTAGTACAGTGTGACCACCTTTATGTACCTCGAGGGCCATGTGAAGATTTCAACATGGAACCAAAGGACCACGCAAGGAATTGCATTTCCTTATTGTAAATTAACGTTTCTGCAATATATGTATCTTATTTAATATACGCAATTAATATACACATTTAATTATCCATTACATGAGGGAGGGAGATGAATTTTAAGATGATTTTAGGACTAACTGAATGAAAAAAAAAATGCTGTGGCCAGCTCCTCTGACCACAGCCCAAGCACAATGGCTGCTCCTCTGGGGTGGCCCATCCCTTTCTTCCCTGTTTCTTCTGCCCAGAAACCCTCCATGTGACCCCCCGGCCCCTCTTTCCTTCTTAGACTTGGTGCACTGAGCCTCTTGTACTTGAGCTGATAAGCTCTCCACACATGCCCCGCCTGCTCCTGCTAACAAACAGCATGAGCCATGCTGGGGTGAGCTCTTAAGAGGCTATCAGCCAGACCCGCTCTCTTCCTGAGACTCAGGAAGAGAGCAGGACAGGACAGCGGCCTTGCAAGAGCTCACTGCAAGGATGCCTGTGCCATTGCTGGGATCTGGAATGGGGGGAGGGGGGCTCTGAGTGACAAGAGAGCCACAAACAATGCCTCAGAGGCCACCTGCAGCCCTGCCTTAGTGTCCTGCCTCTTTCACAAGGCTTTGTGTTCATTTGTGAAAACCTTTCACAGTCCGGTGCCCTGTGAATGTTCAGGTCCACAACTCCCAGTATTCCTCATGTGGCAATGCTGGTTGAGATTGATGGAAGCTGAAGTCCAAAACTTACAGAGAATACCATGTTTAGAAATGCTGTTCTATGTCATTGTTATTTACATGTATTTGTTCTACAGTAAAATTAAGCAGAATTGTCTTCTGTTGCCAGAGGTTGCCGATTCTCTTTTAGAACACTTTAACCCTGATTCATCCCTTTATCTGTTAACAAATCTGAATTTAAAGAGAGTAGAAGCTGTTATCTTTACAATAACATCACTGTATCACTTTTGTATCACTAGTTACAAAAAATCCCTAGTAAAAAAAAACAACCTTTCTATTAAACCTATGAAAATTAATGCAACCAGTTTTCAAAATTTAAGTGAGATTTTTTTAAAGCCAACAAAAACTGTTGGCTTATACTCCAGTAAGTGATCCCTGAGAAAGAATAAAGAATGTAGATAAAGAATATAGATCCTAATTAAAAATGTGAGTAATACAAATATAATCAGGTGTTTAGTTTGGCATCCATATTCTTTAGTTTAAACGAGAAATCACAGCTGGACTGTCATTTGTCAAATTGAAAGATTGCCTTAAATTCTGAAGTGAGAATACATGTTAGAAACGGATATAATTCTTTTATTTTATTTTTGTTTTTTAATATCAATGTAGGGTGGATATTTTTGGGAACTTTCCAGTACTTTAATTTTCATGGGAAATTTTCCACTTCGCGACTATACATAGAGAATACATGTATGTCACTGAAATGCGTATATTTCTGGGCATGAAATGAACTCAGCAGTAGTGATAGGGAAACAGAGTGGAAGAAAATTGAGTTCTGCTGAAGTAGTAATGGTCACTAGCATATCATGCAGTTCTTTGGGTTGCAAAAATTCATTAGTACAGCCAGCCTCCGCCCTCCCACAAGTTCCCTTCCAACATCTGTGGCCGGCTATCAACTAGAAGGGATACCTGGACAGTACCAGGTTAGGGATTGTTGGATTAACTGGTCAATATTTTTCAGTTTCTTTGTTTCTTTCTTACATTTCAGCAGTACCAGAACTGCATGATATTATTTTACATTTTATAAGTATTCCAATAAAGTGTTTGCATAATCTATTTAAATCACATTAAGTGTGCTTTCTCACATATTTAAGCATTAGGGTGGTGTATTGGAACAAAAACTAACAAGGGTACTTTTCACTTTATTGTTTATTTCACTTGTATTTAGTAAGTGTGCTAAATTAAATAATTTCTTAGTTATTTTCTGATACAGTCCAAACATTTTCCAGCATAAATTACCCTATTCAAATTAGTCTAATGTGCACTGGAATTTTTTTTTCCAGAAAACCTGGATCACTAAAAATATATATTATAGATGTTGTAGTTTTCTGTTTAGTGGTATTAATTTTCTGTGTGAAAATGAAACAATTCCTGAGTAGTGAGCTTTGGAGTTCCTTGGGCCAATTTTCTTTCTTTTCTTTGCACATAGCATGCATCAGTACAGCTGTCGTGCACTTTAACCTTTGCTGTAAAATAATTAGGAACACTGAAGGGCTAGGTTATAACATACCTTTGGGATTGCGAGTTTTTAAAAATCCTTTACATAAAAGATGCAAAAGCATAGTGACCTGATATTGCTTTATCCCATTTCCTATGTAACCAGCACCACAGTGCTTTTATCACGGATAATGAAATTGTGCCAAAAAAGTGAAGCACTTTGGGTAGTCTATATGATGTTTGATACTCATATAGTGTATTACTATTAATAAATACTTTTTTTTTACTCTCCACTGAATGCACAAAATTATCCTATTTCCCAAGTCTCTCTTTGGGAATAACAATTATAACTGTTATAGACACATTTCTACTGTATGCTGCTAATGAGCAAAGGCTTTCAATATGAGCTTAGTACAATACGCATCCTCCATATTGGAAGTTGTGTAAGCCAAAATTACAGAATCCAGCATTCCCAGGATACCACTGCAGGTTATAGGGTTGCCAAGTCTGATAGGAGTTATTTCTTTTCTCTCCTCTTCCACCTTCCATATTCTGCACAATACCAAACTATTAAAATCTGCAGGGTCCTCAAACTATGGCCAAACGAGTCCAAAAGCTCTGAGCCTGGGCAGGCGTACTCTGAAATTCTTTTTATTATTATTATTATTATTAGAACATTTCTATGCCACCCCTTGCCGAAGCCTCGGGGCGGCTTACAAACACAATTCTTTCAGTTTCGGAGACTAGCAGAGAGCCGGCACATGCACCAAATTGTGACAGCTCTCTTCAACTGCGCATGCACTGGCTCTCTCTGCTAGCTCTGGCTAGCTTCTACTGCTATGCTGGTCTTGCCAGCGTGAATTGCGCTGGTGCTGGCTCTTCCTTCTATTGCACGCATGCGTTGGCTCTGAATACAGAAGAGAGGAGTGAGACTACAGAAGAGAGGAGTGAATATGGAACTGGACATTGACCATCTCATTAGCCAAAAGCAGGCCCATACTTCTCATTGAAATACTGATTAAAATTGTTCTTCATTTAAAATATTGTATTGTTTTTTTCCTGTTGTTTTGCACTACAAATAAGATATGTGCAGTGTGCATAGGAATTTGTTCACATTTTTTATCAAACTATAGTCCTGCCCCCCAACAGTCTGAGAGACAGTGAACTGACCCCCTGTTTAAAAAGTCTGAGGACCCCTGTCTTGGAGAGTAATGGTGATTCCTGGAAACTTCAGGCAAGTCCTGGAGGGGTAGTAACCCTAGTGCATTGCTTTCACTGCTTTCGAGGTGTTTAAAATGTGGTTTCCTAGGAAACTTTTAATGAAGTAGGAGTAATCATACAGGTGCAGCCCCATTCTGCGTGATCACATTACTCATTCCCCATGCAGTTGAAGGTCTTCATTTACATCCCCCTCTCAATTTGAACTGAATACAAGCATATCTGGAAGATGCATATCTCACACCCTGCCACTGCCCTGTCCCCCTTCTCATGGACAATGCCCTAGTTTCTAGTTATTGTTGGAAAGCAGAATTCAGATAGTAAGCATGTTTTCTTTAGAGGAAGAATGAGTTTAAGGATGACTACCAATTGATTTAATGATACATAATGCAGAATGGGTGCACTTCAGAAAATCAATTTCAATTGCCAACTCTTTGGTAATCCTTTCCTGAGTAATGTTCTCTTCAAATTGATCACATGAAATGTTCATCACAATTTTATTTGACAGTCAGTTAAAAACCGTATATTCTGTCTTTCTGTCTGTCTGTCTGTCTGTCTGTCTGTCGTCCGCCTGCCTGCCTGCCTTCCTTCCTTCCTTCTTTGTTGGATTCCTTGATAATCACATAATAAAATCATGCAGCATTGTATCTTTATTGAAACAACTTATTGTCAGGAAAATGAATAGCTATCATAAAACAAAAGCAAAGAAAATAGATAAAATTTTGGAGATATTTTATTTCAAGAAACATCATTGCCTTAAAATATACCCAGTCCAAAGTTACATGTGCATTTACAGAAGAATTATACTGACTTTTGCGTGTTTGTATCATGGGTCATTTTTTGTTGGTGGGACATGCCTTTTATATTAGTGGGGCATAATTCTGTATACATATAGCATGTTAATATTGACTGAAAAATCAGTATATTTCTTGCAGTATTTTTTGTTCCAGGCTCTTGGTTTCAGAAATAAAATTCTGTAAGGACGCTTAAACTTTTTCCCTGGAGCATTTTCTCTTGAATTTAACTCTGGGTTAAATATCGGCTAGGACAAAAAGTGTTCCACAGCCAAGTATTGGATTTGCATAAGAACGCTTTTTGTCTCAGACACTTTTTGAGTACCGAAAGAAAACTATGGACGGTAAGCAGCTGAAATTTGGTCTGCATTGTTTACTATGCTAGTGACAATCTTCTAGTTGGGCTACATGGTAGATCTACCTGTGGGTAAATTCTGCTATGAAAAGTATACCTTGAGTAAAATTTATTATATATTGCAGTTTGAGGTTAAAAAAAGTATTCTCTCAGAGATTTTTTTTCTTATTGAGCAGGCTAGAAATATAAAAGATGCATTTCTCAATAAAATCATATTAGTGGGACCAAAGTATGGTAAAAATGAAGTAACTGGGAATGGCAATAGGCATAGACTAGCTTCAGGAAAGCACTTTGCAAATAATTTTTTTTTTTCATGCTGGCCATGAACTAGCAAATAATAAGCTCTCTCATTGACTTTATTGTGCATCAGTGGAAGCATGCATATTACAGGAAGTCAAGGTGGATTCTATGCTAGGGCAGTTCCGTGTTCTGCTTTACAGAAGACAGTCCTCTTTTTGAAGGCATCCTGAAGTTGAAAATCTCTAGAGCCCAAGAGATGTCTTAAATATCTAGATCTCTAGAGAGAATACTCTTGCTCTGTTTTGATGACATGGTCCGAAGAAGGCAGTATAAATGTACCTTCTCCTTCTATTCCCCCAGAATTCACTCCAATTCACAGATAACTTAAGAGAGTGCAATTCTTAGTGCTAAGTCTGTGGCAAGGACACCCACTGGTGAATAGAGTTATGGAAGCCTCTAGCTATGTTAACATGAAATGCTGAAACCATGTTTTAACATTATAAGACTGTGAAAAACTTAACACTCGCACATTTCCCTTCCACTCTGACACATCTCTGAGGGGGATACAGTACATGAAACTTACTCTTCTATGTTAGATTCACCACAGTTCAGCAAGTCATACAAACTTTAAACTGTGCTCATCTTAATGATGGTTTTTGAAATAACCTGGCATGAAAGAGAATGATTTGGATCCTAAGTTCCCATGAGTGGATCTCCATTCATGGGATGCTCCTGCTGGCAGGAGAACAGGGAAAGGTGCATTTTTGACAGACACTATTGTAGCCCACAGTGTCGCATGATGATCACTCAGAAGGCTTATGGAAACTTCTTGTACTCTCCCAGAGAAGTATTGGGCTGCAGGGGGATGGAGGACCTGGCAAAAATCTCTCCCATCACTTTTAAAGCATCAGCAGGAGAAAGATTGGAGCCCCTTAAAACATTAGACGAACAATTCTCGATCAGATCAAGGGTCTGTTTGGTCCAGCACTTTGTTCACTTAGAGGCCAACCAGCTGCCCAGGGGAAATCTTGAAACACAAAATGGGTGCGGCAACACCTCCTGTCCAAATCTCAGGCAACCAGTTTATATTGGTATACTGCCCTGATAAAAATGTACAATTTTTAAAGGCATGAGGAAAGTTTTAAAGACATGAGGAAAAGGGTATTCTTTCTTTTTTAATGAAAAAATAAGAAAATGTAATAATTCACACCCTTACAGACTGAGAGTCATTTGTTTGCTTTAGGAAAATAGAATGTATTGTGTACTGCTTGATTTGCATAGCATTGTGTTTTACATATTAATAAAAATACAGTTTATCAGACAGTAATTATAAAGTGAATTTACGTTTTAAAATTGTTATGTGTTGTATATGACCTGATCTAGAAGGAACAGTTGAAATGTAAGGAAACTCTTTGGTCTTGCTGGTTTCTGAGAAGCAGGCAAAGCACAATAAAAACAGAGGAAGCCATTAATAGTAGCAAAACAAAGAAATTTATGTCTCCATAGTCCTTTCTTCACCCCATAAAACTGATAGGAAAAAAGGGCTGAGGGGTTGAACCAAGAGTCAGTGAATATATATGAAATTTAATAATTCTTATTTTGGGGGCTCTTGCTGTCAGTTTCTGTTTCAATTCCTTCTGCTTCATCTTTCTCTTCTTCATAGTTATTATGGACTTCTAACAACTGAATGTTTGCCTGGACACAAACAGAGAAATGCACTTCTTTACCTTTTTACATATCATGTTATTGTTTGATTTGGTGTGACTAGTTACAAACATTGACCAGTTCACTGAATATACTACAGAAGAAAGAGTTTGAAGTAGGCAGAAAGCAAGAAGAGTCAAAGGCTGTTTTGTGCAAATGCCTTGCCACCAGGTTGCAGGAGAACTGTGTTTGGCAGGATATCTAAAAAGGTTCTGTCTCCTGCAACATATGAATGCATCTTTACAACATTTAAGCATGCTGCTTGTTTTGTAAATGCAGCAACGGTATAATCACTCACTTTTCTGATACACTGTTGTTATCCTGGCTATTTAAGGAGGGATTTCTGACAGAGGTGCAGCACTGAGTGATTCAGATTCAGTAACAACTTTAGAAGTTGGCTTTAGAACCTTCAGGGAGTTTTGCACCTGAACAAGAAGTCCTCTTCATCATGTACAGTTATCCATACACTTCTGGGTACTTAAAGATCTTCAGCTATTACTGCTTCTTGAATGGTTTGTTTTGTACTTAACTTTCACAAGAGACCACCACACCACCTAGTGAGTACTTCTACAGGTTAGGGTTGGGATGAACCCTAGAAGAATACGTCCTCTTTCTCGTAGTCACAAAGCAAGCAGGAGGTCCATGAACACTCATGGAATGAAGGTTGTGCAGCCTTCTTTCATGTCAGGTGAAGCAGCGCAAACACTGTTGCTGGTGGCATGGAAACAGGATGCTGCTTGCGCAGCTCTTGCATGGGGCCCTGTTCCTGGCAAGCCCCACATGGCCCAAGCTGCTGTTCTGTGTGGCATGGAAGAGGCGCATTGCTATTGGTCGCCTGGTGCTCTGTTCTTGGCGAATCCATGCAGCCAACCTTCTTTTCTGCCAGGTGCAGCAGCCCGGATGGCTGCTTCACATGACACAGAAAGGGATACTACTAGCTTTTCTGAGGGGCTTGCCAGGGGCTCTCCCATGTCCTGTGTAGCAGCCATCTGGGCTGTTGGTGGTGGTGTGGAAGAGAGATGTTGCTTGTGCGGTACATGGAGCTCAATTCTTGGTAAGTATCTTGCAAACAATGGGCACACTCACCAGGAAATCAGACTCTGGGCATCTGCAAAGTCTGGAGAGCTGAACCAGGGAAGCCGACACATTTCCACCTCCAAACAGATTCCTCACACATCCCTACTGCAGACCTTCAGCGGCCCTATGTTATTCTTTGCATGATTTTCATGCTTCTTCCTGAAGACCAGAGCTATAGTATGAGTAGCTTTTACATGTTTTACTGCATTGTATTTTGCTCATCTCTTGCTCTTTTGGAGATTTTTCAGTTTTATGAAGCCATTGAGAAACAAGTTTAGCCTATGGCATGCACAACCGATTGCAGTGATATGTGGATGCTTAACCATTATCATCTTCTGTGGCACTTCATACTGCTTTCCTTGTCACCCAGCAAAGCAAATACTTCATCACATCCATTTTTCTGTAGAATATCACGCATTATATAACTGATGTACTGTACTGTATGTTCTCTTTTGTTCAAAGGCTTCTGCAGAAAATGGGTTGAAGTTATATAGTTTATGATTCCTTCTGCTGCCACATTTGTCTGTCCATCTCTAAGTACTGGAAGACACGGTTCTATTATGTGTTCTAAAAGAGGTTTGCTCAAAGAATGTCTGCTGGGCAGATGGTTTGTTGGTCTTGGCCATTTAAAAGCTTCCTGCCAGTATGCATTTTAGTTATTGACGATGGGGTTTCTGAAGAATATATTTTTCTTACAAGAGTTTTGGTCACTTTTTTCTCGCTCTACAAGTGCAGTCTTGTGTATAAATGATGCTACCGATTATTTTTGGGTGCGTTTGGTTGCAATATTTTCCCTTGAAGAATCTGATGGTGATGGGTTTGTTTTTGTTTTTTTGTGCTGATGCTGATGATATATAAGAAGCAGGAGGAAGTCTTCTGGAATGAAAACACTGAGAAAAGCTATTAGCACTATCATCAGGGAGGTCCTCCTCACTTAGACATTAAAAATGAAGGGTTTCTCAGTGCCTGTAGGAGACTGCTTACATGATAGAAGAATAGATTTTGTTATCCAAGTAACATTTAGAAATAACATTCCTTTTGACAGTATTTGGAGATCACCCCTCCTCCCACCTCCAGGTCTTTTGGTTAAAAGAACTTGCAGTGTTAAAATATGTCCATACACTAGATTTTGGTCTCATCATTTTGTTGAGGGTAGGGAAAAATACTTTAGTTGATAATGTATGAGTAAACAGTAACCTATTCTGGGAGTGGACATGCAATCAAACATAATAATTATGATTTACATAAGAGTTACAAAAATAAACTGCTGCAATAGAACTAATATGTTCCATTTTCGTATGATTTCAATAAATTTAAACTCTTACCTTTTAAGCTTCCACGGCCTTTGTATTGCTCTGCTCTTTCACCCAGTGTTTTGAGACTTAGTCAAGAAGACAGAAACCAGTCTAGCAGCTGTATAAACAGGAGGAAGTTCACAAATGAAGAAATTAAAACTTTCTTCACTCTCATGTGATAAACGCTATGCCTTCTAGAGACAGAAATACAATGCACTTTTGCATTTGAGAGTTTATAGGACGTCCTTATACTTAGTGCATAAAAATTGTAATGATCTGATACGCTGCATAGTCTTTCATAAAAACATGTTAATTTGTTTTTAGAATATATTTTTGGGAAGTAGAACTAGTAAAATCTTGTCTGAAGCATTTTACTCATAATTCTGAAAGAAAATAATCTACAATCCCCTGCTTTCTTTGCAGAAAAAGAAACAAAAAGGTTTCAGAAAAAAAATATCTGTTCTCTCTTCATAGGGGAATTTCTTCAGCTGCTTCATCACTTTTATTGCTTTTCTCTGCACGTTTTCTATTTATACAATATATCTTTTAAGTGCAATAACCAGAACTATACTGTACTGTAGTATAAGTACAGTTGCACCATAGATTCATATAAAGGGAGTTTAATATTCAGTTTCAATATAAATATATAAACAAACAGAACATCACATAAAATCACAGTTGCAAATAAACCTTATATGCCACTAACAGTCATCAAATAAAAATCTTATTTTTTCCAACACACAATGTTATCCAATATCTACCTAAAAATTATACTAACAATGCAAAAGCATTAAATTTAGTGATGTCCAAATCAAATTGTTGTTTCATATAAATAACAAATGGCATCCAAATTAGTTCACTTTTTTATTTTTTCCATATACTATCCCGCACTGGAACAAATTCTGGTAACTTTACTATTAAAGCAATGTACCATATCCTAGAAATCATTTTTTTTTTTTTTTTTTTACCGAAGGAGTAATAGGTAGTCCCCATTCATCAACAATAACTCATTTAGCAGTATATATAAAAGATTGCCTACAACGCCATATGCTCACTTTTAGCAACAGCATTGAGATACCCCAGTAAGACACACCTAGGGTTCATAGGAATTAGGTATCCAGTCATACAATTCAAATGGGTTATAACATTTTTCCTGAAAGTGCCAGTTTTTTTACAAGTGCACCATACATGCCAAAAGTCTGTGTTGGTTTTCCCACATTTCCAACAAGCACTGCTAATGTGGGGATATATCCTGCCAACCAAGATTATATCATAATTATTTTTTTCCTTTCGATTAACACATAGGGCACATTTGGGACCATTGTGAAAGATGCAATTCCACTGGTGTGGGGTGAGTCCCGTTGTTAACATTTTTACCCATTTTAACTTACGATCTATGGCAATTAGTATGCAGCAATATTAGCTAACATGTTTTTAGCTTAATACACTTGGCTCATTGGATTTTCAAAAGTAGATAGTTCTTTGCCTACTCTTCCATCTCTCATATATTTGGACAAGAAGCTCTGTAACTGACAGTACAGAAACCAAAAAGATCATCTTGTTTCCATTTGTGGAACATAATTAGTTCAGATAACCTGATCCATTGTCAAGCTAATATGTGTGCCCAGATATTTAAAGGATACATTTCTCCATTGTGTATTAGGTTTATGAGTTATTGTATGCCTAGATTTATCTGAAATAATTCCCAACATTTTTGTTTTATGATAGATTATTTAATAACCTGAAACTTCAGTATTCAAAGCTATGCCCTGTTTTTCAGTAGACATTTCAGGTTTGGTAATTGTTGCCCAAAACATCTTCCATATACAGACTAATTTATACTTCTCCACTTTAATTTTGTAAATCTTCTCATCTAATCTAATTCATGTTGCCAAAGTTTCTATATATATTTCAAACAAGACAGGGAATCATAATTTGAATTATGAATTTTGTCCATTAAGAGTTGTATTGGCTTTGGGATTTTCATAAATTATTCTTGAGGTTTTTTTTTAATTGTCACCAAAATGGGTTATTTCTAAAGTCTGAAATTAAAAATTCCCATTCAACCCTATCAAATGCATTCTCTTCATCTGAAGATACTAATGTTGCACTTATACACTTATATTATAATTGTGGTTTATATTAAGCAAATCTGTCATTCTTGTATTGTCTTATAGGTACTGAACACAGATAAAATCAACTTCTTATTTCGCTATAAATTGAAACTATCTTGTAAACAACATTGCAAAGATTTTATGGTTCTAATTCAGTAATGATATAGGCCAATATGATTCTAGCACTGACAGATCCTTCTTCCCTTTTTCCAAATTAATTTCAGTTGTTTTCCTAATTATGCCTAAAATGGAATTTGCCATTTTAACAGCTGCCATACATTCAGTTAACATTTTCATCCACCTGTTGGTCATAACCCCAAGATCTTTTCCTTGGTAAGTCATTGATAACTCAGATGCTGCAAGCTGTATTTTGAAGTTGGAATATTTTTGCTGAAACATGTAACACTTTCATTGAATTTTTTGAAACTTAGCACTTAAGAGGTAAGGGATTGATTCTGTGCACATAGATTTGCAAAGAAACAATGGGATTAAGGTCTTCTCAACTCTGTATGTTTGTTTTATAACATTCTTGCTGTGAAGAAGAGCCATGTGATCTCTGCAGAAACAAATTCACAGTTTCAAAAACTGTAAAACCAAGTATCTGTGATAATATCGTCTAGATATTGCCCAATAATCTTTCAGAAATCTCTGGAAGACCATGACATTGTGAATGAATTAATGGAATTCATTAAAAAATTAAAATTTAAACATTGTATAAATATACATCCTCATGATACATAATTAAAAACTAATCCTTATTTAATGATAACCTTTGCACTTTAATGTATCTTAAATAGAAATCTATCTTTAGATAGATTTTTTCCCTCAACAATCATTTTATTTAAAAAATCAATTTTTAAAATTTAAAGAAAAATTAAATTAAATTTTAATACCAGTTTTACCAGTTTGGAGAAATCCTTTTGGAGCCCCTTCAATCTCTTTTGCATTAAACAAGCTAGATGGTTTAGTGTCATCATCAAACTTGACCACTTCACTGCTCATTTCTAATTCCAGATATTTTATGAACAAATTGGAAAGCATTGGTCACAATAGAGATTTCTGTGGGACCTTATTTTTGAATCCTTCCATTGGGAAATTATATCATTTATTCCTGCTCTCTGCTTTCAGAACCATAAGAGGTTTCCTTCTCTTATTTTGTGACAGCTAAGTTTGCTCAAGAATCTTTAGTAAGTGACCTTGTCAAAAGCCTTTTGGAAGTCCAGGTAAACAATATTCATGGCATCACCCTGTCCGCATATTTACTAACACTCTCAAAGAATTGTAAAAGCACTTGCCTTTGTGAAAGCCATGTTTATTCTTTTTCAGCAGGGATTCTCCAGTTTATTGAAAATAAATATTAAGCTTTCTAACATGTAACTTCCCATATCCATCTTGGATCCCTTTTTTAAAAATTCTTGTTATATTACCCAGTCCTCCATATTTTAGTACAGAGCTGATCTCAGGGGCAGGTCATATATTTTTGTTAGAAGATCTGTAATTTTATTTTGGACTTTTTAAAGAACTGTAGGGTGTATATCATGGGCCTGCTAATTCATTAGATATATGAATAAAGTTGATAACTTCATCTTTTGTCACCATTATTTGTCTCAGTTCCTTAGAGTCATTGCCTGAATACATCAGTTCGGACACAGATATCCGTCCTGTCTTAAACAAAATTCATTTAGCTTCTCTACAACCAACTTCCTTTAGTTAGTCCTTCAATTTCATGGTCATACAGTGTTCAATTTCTTCCCTATGGACTTCCTACTTCTGATAGATTTAATGAATTCTTTATTGTAAACCTTGATATTGCTAGCAATATGCTCTTCAGTATTGTTGGCCTTGATCTTGTTAGAAATGTGCTCCTTTTATGCCATTGCTTATTTGCATCTTTGAGCACACTTCTTCCTTTTCGTCTCCTCATTTGGGCAAGTCTTCTGGTTTCTTTTATCTAATCTTATTCTTGAAAATGCTCATATGTCATGTATTTGGCAACGTAGTGAGACCTTCAGGACTTAGTCACTATGCTTAGCAATGTTATCTGCTTCTTTTACTTCTTCAGGTCAGCAGTATTGGCTTCAGGGGAATGAATTTTGTCCAACAGAACCAAAAGCTTATTTTCTTGAGCACACACTCATGACTTCTATCCAGCTGGTAGATGTTCATACATGTAGAACTTGGTGCTATACTGGATACTGCTATAGTACTTTTGCTTGCTATATTGCTATTATTGGTTTTTCCTGGAAAACTAAATTGTTTACTAAGCAAATGTGAGAAATGTATTAATGTTATTTAGCATAACAATGGGGGAGCAGGCTAGTGGCCTGGTGATCTTGCTTGTTGCTAAATTTTCATGGGTGCTTAACTTATTTACTGACATGTTGTCATTGAGACATCATGCATATGGAGGATTAGCACCCTCTCAAGCCTGACTCTCTTTAGCTTTAGCTAGTTTGGCCCAACTCCAGCCAATATGATCAGATGGCCTTATTTGAAAAGAAAGACTACCTACCTAGCTACTATGCTGCCCTAGTTTACAGTGAGTTAAAATCTGTTCCCTTTGGAGTAGAGATTTCTGTTTTAAGGAGAGACCAATGGTCAATGGGATTTTTCTTTTTAAACTTACGGGAGAAGACAATAGTTGATGAAGAAGAGAATGCTGGAGAAGAGAACAGACAGAGCACAGGTGAACTGAGAACTGATTTTTTTCAGGATCCCTTGAGGACAGAAGGGGCCAAGGGATTGGTTTCCCTTAAGGATGAGATGTGGTTTGCAAGGGCTCAGTCTCTGTCTGTCTGTCTGTCTGTGTGTGCGCGTGCGTGCGTGCATGTGTGCATGCGTGCGTGCGTGCTTGCAAGTTTTAGATAATTTGGTCTTTTGGACTTGAGATAAGTCTGTCTTGAGCTTTGGTTTATGAGCTGAGCCTGCACTGAACCCAGACTGAAGTTAGCCTGTGCTTTTTTGTTCATAAGCAGTCTCTTCCACTATCTAGCCTTGCACAGCAGCTCTTGCAATACAGGACTATGTATTGCTTTCATAGCCCTGTTCTTAGATGTACTGGAAGTGCATGGTTGATGTTCTCTTTAGTGACTTGGAATTTGTTAGAGCAGGGTTAGAAACTGCAAGTTGCTGCTGAATTGTGCCTCACCCAGGGATTTAGTGCTGGAAAAGTGCAACAGGGCTAGCCTTCTGGGATTTCGCTCTTTGCTCAGTCTTTGTTTCAGTTCAGCTGAGATTTTATGAATTTAATTTGGTTTTAAATGATTACTTGCAGTAGTTTCATTGATAAATAATAAATATATAAGCAGCACTTAACTCCTTGCTTGGGTAATTAACTCATTTGTGTCCTGATGCTTTCTTTGTCAGTAGGCCAAGCTGCTTTCTGATTTCCCTTCCATTCATGGAATAACTAATTGGGATTGGATTGGCATATTATCCAGGTGTGGATGACGTGCTTAATCTGAAATGCAAATGGAAGCTTCTGTATTTTTCTTTGTGGGGGAACAGTAGAGACCAAAACTTGCCATACCTTTTCCTCATAGCATTAAAACATGGCTTACTGTTGCAGTTTGTGGCTCAGCATTTCAGCTACAGCCTTCATGCCAAAAAGGAGAGCTGAAGCCTTGCCTTCACTTCCCCCCATCTCAACACCCTCCTCTCTGTCTTGCTTCTGCCCCCTTAAAACTCTCACCTTTCCACTGCTTCTTCTGTGTTTATGCCTGCCTTCCAGCCTGTCACAGATGCATTCCCCTAAGATCCCTCCAGGGTATGTTGCTGCATGTTAGAAGCGGGAGGTAAGCCCTGGACCAACTTGGTGTTAAAAACAGCTCTTTTAAATTGATCTGAGTCACTCGCTTATTGCTCCTGAGTCAAGCCTGAGTCAAGTTGGACTTAGGAGTGAGTCACACTGAAGGATTGGTCTGTTTAGGGCTATTAGCTACCTAGAGTCTCTCTGTTTAGAGGTAGTCATCCTTGAATACACATTGCTGAGGAACTGGTAGCTGTTGCTCTTAGGACTTGCTTGTGGACTTAGCAAAAGGCCACTATATGATCATGCTTGGAAAAAACACATTTCATTAGATACATTCTTAGCCAGATCCAGCAAGGCAGAACATCTGTAACACTTGCCTTTACCTTCTCCACATGGAAGCACCAATGAAAGATGGCCATCCCCTAGGTATCCTTTTGAAGGCTAGAAGGCCTTCCTCTCTTCTTTAGCTGCCTTTGATCATTAGGATTTGTGATCATTAAAATCATTAATCTGCATCCAGGCCTTTCTTACTCTGATACAGTAGCCCTCTCTACACACCATGTACCAACACAGAAGACCAATCTTAATACTACCTATTGCTTTTTAAAAGAACACTAACTTTTTCATATTACTTACAGTTACCGTTGCTTAAATGCAAGGACTTCCATGCCACTTTTTTTAGTGCCTGGCTTGTGTGTGTGCGTATATGTGAGGGAGAGGGGAAGAGACAGAGAAGGAGATAAATTCTGGATCAGTTGCACTCCATTCCCTTTATTTCAGCTAAAGGCATCTCTCTAATTGTGTTATTCTTTTGATGCAAGTGCTGTTGGTTGCAACTTTGTAGCATCATGGTTGAAGCAGCCATTTCTAAGCCACTGACATCATGAGGCAATTTAGGTAACTTCTTTTCAGTGTATAGTCTATCAAATGCATATTCTGTTATTTTCTGAATAACATTTGAAAAAAATGCTAGTAATTCCAAAGAAAGAAAAACAAAGACCAACTCAAGAAGACAGGCTATTTCCTGTTCCTCCTTCATTGATGACCTTGTTTACTATGCATTATAATAACCAATATAATGGTTGATAGGAAAAGTCACACAAATATACACCTGCTTCCATTTACCCTGGTGGTACTGTAATGTTTGATTGCAGCATCAATGAAAAGTCGGGTTGCTTTCAAAGCCTTGCAGTCTGCAGTGACCTTCGGGAGAAATGAAATGCTCCACTGGCTAGGGAAACAATTGAGCTGAAACCAGTGAGGCGCAGTCACCTCGGAGATAGACTTCCCAAATTAAAAGCTGTTAGCAACAGCTCCAAACGAGATTGAAAAGTGAGAACAGGACATCTTTCTTCAAGGTGATTTATGCAATGAATTAGATGCAATCACAAGCACGAACTTCTCATAAAAAGGAATACCTGTTAAACTGAAGAAGTTTGAGTTGAGGGTGGGCGTCTTCAAAAGTCTGAATATAAACTGCTGTCAGAATCACAACTTGTTGAAATAAGTAGATAAATGTAAAGCAATGATCTTAGGACATGAAATTCATCATCATTCCAAGCAATTAATTTTCTGTAATCATATATTGTTGGCTTTCCTAAAATATCACATTTGACAGACTATGCACTCGAGAGCATTAGGATTTTTTTAAAATGATCTTTGCTAATTATACTGTATCAGGGAGGCCAAAACAGAAGCTGTGTTGTGTTCTCCCGCATGTCAATTAGTTTTGGTGTAACTGAAAAGAGAAGGTCAGGGATTAAATTACCCTACAAATGCCATAAACTGATAAATGTTTTAAAATGGGTATGGCCCAGAAAAGCACTAATGATTCAAGTGGTACCACATTAGAGGCCAGTCAGCCTAGTAAAATGATTTAGATTATAGGAACTTCCTATCCCATTCCCTCTTTAAAATCTAGCCAGATATTTATATAAGAATGAGCATCTTTCAAAAATGGAAAAAAGGGATTGTATATGCAGTGCAGGTTTGGGAAATTTGAATTTGGTAGATTTGCATTAAAATGCAAATTGAATTAATATCTTCTTTATCCCTGTTGCTGATAGTATGGAACAGACGTGGAGAATCTGAAGCCCTCCAGATGTTATTGCAGTAAAATGCCCACTTTCCCAGAACTTTCGCATGCAGGTACAGTTGGACACACAGTGAAGTAATTATGTGTTTCTACTCTAAACGTGTTCTGTAAAATAAATTCCAGGTTGGGGATAATTAGAAAAGAAATAAAAAGCTAATATTGTAATGCCTTCTTAAAGTAAGCAGGAATGGCAGGAGGCAAGTTCTTGTGAGGCTGCTGGCCTGACCTGTTCTCTTCCTGAACCTTGGCACATTAGCTTCAGTTGGCCCCCATTAGGACCTGGGCATTCATGTTTAGGACTGAGTCCATGAATACAACCAATCTATGAACCTGAGTCTTCAGTGGACTCGAACTTCAGCAGCCGTGGTTGAATCCCTATGTTTTGAACTGTCGTTTGATTCACCAAGAGCACCCCTTCTCTCCAGAAGGGCAAAAGGATCAGCGCTCAGTTTGTAGGCCTCACTTCTGCAAGGAACTTAACTATGTTTTCCGATTGTATGAATTAAATTTTAGCTTGTAGCTGACCAAGCAAGAGCCAGAGTTGCAGTGTTCTAGACCTGTATCAACCATGGCAGCCAAGTTTGTGCAAATGGTAATGATTTTGTTTGCAAAGTGTTATACAAATTGGTCATGGTAGGCTATTAAGTGGTCTCCCTGTTCATGTGGGCCAGAACCTAAGGAGTCTCTGATCACTTGAAAAAGTTCCACCAGGAGGCTCTGACCAGATGCAGTGGTGACAGAGGTGTACAGTTTCTTTATTATCTTCATGGAATGAAATAGGCTTCGAAATAAGCTTTAGCTGATGTTCAGAAAAACAACAAAAATACAAATTGTGTAAAACTTTGGAATTCACTCCCCAGAGAAATATGGCTGACACCAACCTTACTTTCCTTTAGGCATCAGGCAAAAAGCTTTTGCTCCAACAAGCATTTGATTAATTTAAAATTGTACCTTGTTGTTGATTATTTACTTATTTGTAGTTTGATTTTATTTCATTTATTGTTTTTGGTTTGTGTCCTGAGTATGAGTATATTTTTTTACCATGTTGAATATACTTTAATCATTTTATTAATTCTATTGATTTTATTTCTTTTACTGACTGTATTTTTATATGCTTGTCTAGCATTTTGTGAACCATCCAGAGAACCTTGGATTTATGGGGCAGCATAGTAAAATAAATACATAAATAGATAAACAAATAATAAATTCAAGATAAAACCAGCAGTAAGGAGTAAAACTATTGCAAATCAAAACACATAATAACACCAAATTAAAACCAGCAGCAAAATAAAATGCAAAAAACACCAAAAGACTTTGCTGAATTCATGGGATTATTGAAAGAAAGTTGAAAGAGCATAATATAGGTGCCAGGCAAGCCTTCCTGTGGATATTATTTGATGAATTTAAATATTTCACTCACAACAAAAACATTCGCAGGGAAAAGACGGCTTGAATAGTTATGGTTAGAGCACAATAGCCATGTAAAATATCTTCAAGAAATAAAATAAAGAAGATATGCAGCACATAGGAGGTTGCTTGGTTAAGTGACCCAATCATGTGGTTCCCAGGAATCAGTTAGATTTTGTATTTTTGGCATAGTGGCCCTGCCCACTTTTGCCTTTAATCCCATCTACTACTGCAGTTCAACCTTCAAACTCAGTCCTTGGGCTGCAAGAAATGTCACAAATTTGAGTTGGAGTTTCCTTAAGATGAAGGTGTTTAATTGTGCAGAATTTTAGCATACCTGAAGAGTTGCTGAGCTTTGGATGTTTGGCCTGCTGAACACCAACACGGAATGCGCACACATCTGCTCATTCCCATGGTACATTCAGAGCCAGGAGACTAACTTCTTGGGAAAGTGGAGTTTTAATGAAGTTTCAAATCTGTTTGAACATGTTGAGCTAAATATATTTGTATTCTGAATCTGAGGTAGATAATTATGAACTTTGTACAACTCTACATGAAATTCAGGTTAGCCTGTCTCTAAAGGCCCATGGAGTGAGGACAAGGCAAATTAAATAGACTTTGAATAAATATTTTAATTTTACCTGTTTGCACTTGTGGTTAGATTTGTCAAATTATTCCAGGAAGACTGAAAAATGAACACAAGAGAAAAATAAGAAATGTGTTTAAAGGTTACTGCTTGAAAATGTGATTTTTTTGTTTCCCTGCAGTGTATTATATGTCACATGGTATTTCTTTTCTCTTTATGTATCCACCCTCAATTTTTCATAATCTGAACCATGCTTCTCCTGCCTGGCAGCAATTTCTCCTTCATCTTTCTGCCCTTGACACACAGTATTTTGTCAAATTATAATTTTTCTTCTACTATAACCAAACATGGGCTTGGCTTGTTACTTCTGCCCCATCCACATTATATTTGGACTGGGAAGCAAAAATTAAGCAGAACATTTGTGTAGCTATAATACATGAATGAAGAGTCCTCTTTGACCCAAGGTCTTCAGAGCTTGCTCCAGTGCACCCTCTAGTCTGTTGATCGATCAGGCTAGAAATTTGACTGTCAGGTAGCAATATGGCAAGATCTAACTTTTTGTATTGATTCTAGAATCAGCTGTTTTGCAATGTATCTTAGTGACTTGCTTGCTTATTTATTTATTTAATTGTTTTTACCCCATCCTTTACAGGCGTCTCAGGATGGCAATGCAAAGCAAAGTGGCAGCATACAATGAATAATAAGTCAATAAAAACAGCATTAAAATCTCAGTTAGATCTTAAAATGCAGGGACAATAAAAAGGCTTTTGCCTCGTGCTGAAATAAATAAAGAGTTGGCACTGGAGACACATCTCTGGGAAGTAGATTACAAAGCCAGGGGCATCACTGCCAAGAAGGCCCTTCTCTGGGTAGCCACCCTTTTAATTTCCTTCAAAGAGGATTCCTGAAGAAGCACCTGAGACTCAGATCTTAGGGGTCAGGCAGTTCTATAAGGAAGGTGCTCCTTCAAATACCCTAAATGTTTAGGGCTTTATAAGTCATTGTTAGCACCTTAAATTGGGCCTGGACTTCAATTGTGATAGCCAGTCCAAATGAAAGCAGCTTGCATTTGGGCAGTAATTCAATTGCCTTTTCATTGGATGTGCCTTTTACTTTGATTTTAATATCCTGTCTTTCTTTTGTTTTTATATTTTTCCTCTTCCTCCTCTTAATTTTCCAACTGACAACATCTCTTGAAGTTGGTCTACCAGAGAAAGTACCTTTGAGGCCAATTATGGTATCTTTTTAAAGATAGGTTTAGAAAGGGTCAACATTTCTTGTTATTTATCTTAATTTTAAGTGGAATTATTTTGATGTCTCAAGATGCACTGAAAGTTGGTTCCATGCTCTGAAGCCTACTCAGATAATTTCTCAGTCTTCATAACTCAGGATGAGTTCATCCAAAGGTACAACAGATTCCAACCTATGAAATCTTACATAGTTTGGAATTGCAGTACCTGTCAGAGCTCTTCTCCCAAACTGAGTCTACCTAGATACTGAGTACCTAGATGCTCAACATCTGAACCTTCCTCTAAGTGCCACCTTTGAGGGACAGTTGATTTGTGACAGGAAGGAAGAGGGCCTTCACAATGGTGTCTGCTGCTTATAGAATAGTGTCCCCACTGAGGTCCACCTGACACCAACCCTGTTATCCTTTTGACACCAGGCTGAATGCCTTCTAAGTAATTTCTTTTAATGGAATCAGGGGTGGTGGTGGTTATGTCAACATTTTCTTATTCTGGTCCAGTTCACTGAACTTGTTTCAGTTGTTCAGAGGGTTTTAAATTTTTGGATTTTATGCTGTTTTTATTATACCTGTATTTGTGTTGTATTTTATCAGTTTGAAAAAGTCTAGATAACTGTCCAGTTTAAGCTATTGTATATTGAAGAAATTAATAATAAGAAAATATAACTGTGTTTAAATTCTGTATTTGTACATAGACATACTTGATCATTTGTATTCAAAATAGCATGTCTGCACATGTACTCAACAATTAGGAATAATCTTTTGCCAGAGACGGTCGTCTCATGTGCCTGATTAATTCAGCCTTCCTCTTTGTTTACCTGTTTCCTCTTGTTTTGTTTTGTTTTGTTTTGTTTTGTTTTGTTTTGTTTTGTTTGTTCATTCTGAAAGTATAAAAGTGTAGATACTCATAAAATGACAAAATGGTAATCTCAAGATATGTCTTCCTTTTTCGTCTAGGAACTTAAAACCAGTGCATATTGTTACTAGTTGAAAATGGTTTTTTTATACCTAATGAATATCAAAAAAGCATAAAAATAAGCATAAAAAGCATAAAAGCGTAATGCATTTTATAAGCATAAAAAGCATTTCAGTGGACTTTTTTTTTTCAAATTCTAGCCAAAGGACACAGGTAAAAGACATCAGCATTTTTTTTCCATTCCAAGAAGCATGCTGTGCAATAATCAAGATGTCATAGAATTGTTGTGAATGTGATGGGTCTTATATTGGAATTAGGTTTAGGGAAGGACAAATAGCTCTAGCTCAATGGAACGAGCTCAAGCTCTTCAAAACAAACAAGCTATCACCAGGAGAAGAAGGAACACTTTATCTGCTTTTAGAAGTCACTTTTTGAATTGCTGCTTAATGGCAATACTAGATATTGAAGGTCACATTTTCAAGAATTGACTTTTTAATGTTCTGTGGTTCTGCTAAATTCAAGTTTTAGTGTAAGTACTTAAAGTGCTTTGCAGAAGTATTAACCTTCTTTGACTTTCCCATGTTTTCCTTTGTAACAACCTGGACTTGAAATGGATTTAATTGGCATTGTAACCATTTGATACACACCAGATATTCATCCTGGCATAAAGGTTAAGTAAACAAAAACAAATCACCACTTGTTGGTTGTGTGTATTTACCCCCTGTGCTGTGCTGTGATATGCATAAATAGGTTTTGGTGCAACACGCTGTCTCCAGAAGACACATACTGAAAGTAGCCCACCTGTGTGCAGTTTCTGTGCCATACTGACTGAGCTTAAAGACACCTGTTTCTGGAACAGCGTGAAGGAGATGTTTGGGGATATTTGTATTTTATCTTTGTAAGCCATCCTGAGGCTTTTGCAAAGGACGGCATACAAATATCCTAAATAAATAAATAAATAAATAAGACCAAGGAGCTATCAGAGCTGGGGTAAAGTTGTTCAGAAATGACAATCAGGGTTGAGACTCAAACTATTAACATCCTTTAGGTACTGTTAAATTTGTTACTACAAAATAGAGAGGATATGTCTCAATTGGAACTGCCTAGCCAAGACTGTGACCCAAAATTAATGACCAGGAAAGGAGACTATTCGAGAAGCAACCAAGAGGCTAATGGTAACTTTGAAGAATCAGGAGAGTTCCAAAGCTGAGATGGGATAAACAGACCAGGATAAATGCCTGGATGGTCTGTAAAACTGGGCTTTATGGGAGAAAGGCAAAAAGAAAGCCATGGATGAAAAAGGTCCATATCAAGGCTCATTTGTATGCCCATGAAAAGGCATGCGGGATACAAAGCAGATATGTGGGAAAAAGTTCTCTGGTCTGATGAGACCCCAGTTGAACTTTTTTAGCTTTGCTGTAAAATACTGTGTGTTGCTTATTGTCCTTAAAGCATCATGTCCCCCACAAAGCATGATGGTGGGAGAGGCATGTTGTGGGAATACTCTTCCTTAGCAGGGAGGAAAACTGTTTAGAACTGAAGGCAAGATGGATGCAGCCAAAGGCAAAGCAATTCTGGATGAAAACCTGTTTCATTCTTCGAGGGACCTGGGACTGCAGTAGAGATTCCCTGTCCAGCAGAACATTGACCTTAAACACACAGCCAAAGTAATATGGAGTGGTTTAAAAACAATAACCTGACTATCTCAGATTGTTATCCTAACCCATCCAGATCTCTGATTGAACACTGGTAGCAAGGCTCAGCGGTTACTGTTCTCTAGTGGTCTGTCCAGTCTGAAATAGTTTTGCCAGGAAGACTGGGCAAGCATTTCAAGATCCAGAAGTGCAAAGCTGAGAGAGAATTACCCAAGGAGACTCACCATTGTAATTGCTGTCAAACCAGCTGTTCACCCCGTAAAATGACACAACCAAAAATGTCAGATTGTTTTGGTTTATTTAACTTCTGTATCACAATAAAAATACTTTGCACTTTTCTAGTGTCTAGTATCTTGCGTCCATCATGTGGCAACAGTGCCTATTAAATCCATTTTAGTTGTAGGTTGAAATATAAGAAAAATGAGGAAAAGTCAACGGTGCCTGAATACTTCTGGAAGGCATTGTATAGTTGTTAAATGTATTTTGTGACATGAATAAGAAACTTGGACCTGCTTTTATCTCTGTTGAAAAGCACATCATTTTAGCATTAATCATGAAGAAGAAGACGAAATCCAAAAACAAAAAATCTGTCATAAGACGACTTGATTTTGCTTTTGTATCTATCCTGTATACAAATGATTCAGGCAACTAATGTACCAAAGAGACTTTAAGACAATATAACATACATTTTAAAAACTCAGTTTAGGCATTTATTTATTGGTGCAAATGTTGCATTTGAGATCTTAAAGTGTTTTAGGCTTCAATGACCATAGGCCTCAGTTCGGTATAGTCAGGAATGCTGGAAAGAGAAGTCCAGAACATCTGGAGATAACCTTCTGCCCACGCCTGTTATAGGGAGTCTTTACTATGTGGAAGCTTTCCCCTGGTCATAACTAAGAGGCATTTTGATTTTGGTTAAAGTAAAGCTGTATGTCATGCTCTCACACTGTCATATCAATTTTTCTGTGTTGATTGGTTTGTGTTTTCACTGCATCCATTTATCTGATTTACCTCAGCTTTAAATTATTCATATTATACATAGAAGTTGCCCTTTTGCACAAACATAAAACCATCTATTGAATGCAATGAAAATAGTGTGTTTCTTCTCTTCATGCACAGTACTCTTTTGCAGTTCACAAGTTTTATTAATCAAAAATTTCTATATGTCCATTTTAACTTTTGTGTAATCAGTTAACCAGAATTTCCTTTCAAACACTAGTGTGACATGACCCAGTGCATTTCATTCTACTGGCTTCGTTGGTGAAAGATAGGTTTTATTCTAAGAACAGTTTCTCAGAATCAGAATAACTGTTGTGACAAATGGGTATTACTAAATGGATCAGGACATTGAAGAACAACTTAGCAACTTGATTATTTGTTATATATTTTATCCTTGAGTGCAAGAGTAGTTTTCACAAAAAGCTGGTGTGGAATGGGGCAGTAGGAGAGCTAGACTGGCTCTATTTGTACCCCATTGTGGTCCTGATTGGAATTATGTCCCTTCCCACCACCCTTCTACAAAACTTCTGTTGATACCATTGGGGGGGGTTCATCTCACTATGACTAGCATGTGGTGGGAACCCCATTTTAGTGAAACTTTCCGTACTACAGGTATAGGCAATTGTAGTACCCCAGATATTCTGAACTATAACTTCCATTAGCCCTAGCCAGCATAGCCAGTGATAAAGGATAAAAGGACCAAATTGTAGACCAAAACATTTGGAGGGTCCCAAATTGCCCATCCCTGTTTTACTAGCTCCTGCTGAAATCCTGATGATGAAAGTTTCTGTGTCATTGTATATAGATCTATTTTTACTCAGCATATGACTGTCTTCAAACAATGTCTAAAAGAATGAGCATGAGCAATTTTGATTAATTTTGCTGGGGAAAATGTTTTTTTAATGGAAGAAGAAATTGATAGAACTGCTTTTATTATATCATCCTAGCTCTATTGGCTTACATGGGGGTTTTGCACTGTTCTTGAGTCAATAGATGCTGTGTATGCACAGCAGGGGTTTATATTTCACCAGGAATGCCTGAATGCCCAAAATTTGTGGAAAGTTGTGTGTCATTTATCAGTACCGATAAGCTCAGATTAATTTTATGAATGTCCAAAACAAGTATTTGTATGTTCCTATATTGCTGATATTTGTCAGTGACTGCTAAGAGCCATATTCTTCCCCTTTCTCAGTATACCTCAAAACATCAACATCTGAAAGACTTAATGTAGGAAGTCTTTTTAGACATGTGCATACATGGATTTTATAGGGCCAAAGTCCATGTTACATTCAGTTCATAGTATGGGACTATATTTTTAAAAATAGATTAATAAAAATGCTGAAGCGGACCAGGATTTATTCTTTACCAATTGTCTTCCAAAGATATCTTGGGAGTATTTTGGGAGTATTTAGTATCTTGGGAGTATTCCTCCTGTGCAAAGTAACAGTTGTAGGAGAATTTTAGGACTGTGTCACAGGAAGAAAAGGTTAAATACCTAGATGTAGCCTTCTTTAGAATGGACACTGCTAGTGTAAGAGACTCCTCCTTACTACCTTTCTCTGTCCCACAAAAAATAGTTCTGAAGGGATGACAGCAGGTTCTGTTCATATTCTTGCAGGTGTGTAGGATCGGGCTGCAGGAAAGAGGAGCAGAAGGAGAAGGCTTGTGCCCAAGCAGAAGTTTGCTCATGCTGTGTCCTGAAATTTGGCTCTGAGTGTTGTTTCTGACGGCACTTCCTTTCCCTGAGTCTGAAAATTCCTTTTGCGCACATTTAGTTTTCCACATAGGTTTCAGTTACATCAGATGGTTCATCAGTTCTATTTATGGGAGTGACAATTAACATAAAAATGCAAAAGTGCTTATTTTAAAAAGAGCCAGAAATATAGGAAAATGTGGAATTATCATTCTCTATTGGCAGGAGAAATATATACATGCAATTTATAAAATATAAATGTAGAAATGTTCATACTTAAGTCATCTCCTGGATGATCAGTGATCTTAAGGCTTGGCCTTGTAGTGACACTTCTAATAGCTTAAATGTACTATGCTGCATTAATTAGTGTATGCAGCCACCTACTTTTAAAACCTTAAAAGAAATATGGCAATCAGAAATGTCTTTTGGATGTACATGGCTACAAAAACCATTTTCAACCAGCATTAAATGATCATACCTGTTTCACCTATAAAATAAAGATTCTTAGAAAAACAATAATTCAGTCACATAAAGATTTGTTATCAAAAGAAATGGCCAAGTTAGAAATAGATTAGCTATTTAAGACTAATTTGGCCATATGTCTAATGGGTATGGTTCATAAACCTACATATAAAAAGCTTTAAAATGGAGAGTAGGTGGTAAAATTACCCTAGGTTTTATATTCTTTAATTTCACTATTTAAATTGCTAACTCCATCCTGACCTGGCTGCTGTTAAGATATTATTGCTTAGCCAGAAAAGAAGTATGGTTTGCTGCCCCATAGTTGAATGTAATTTGACATTCTTCCTTTCCATTCATTTAACTTATATTAGGCAATCAAGATGACTTGTATATAAATGTAGATTGAAAGCCTCCTTTCATTAATTAAAGCTCTGATGGGATTTCTATCTGGGCAGTACACAGTGAGATGTGCTCTCACTGATCGTGTTGTGCAAAAGAGACCCACCACTTGTGCAAAGACAAGTTAACACTTACTGTAGAAATCCTAGAAATTAGCTAAAACATTCATTTATAGCTCAGGAGAGTTCAGTGGAGGAGCCTCCTTCATATTCCAGAAATGAAAGTTCCTACCCATTTGAGGCAGTTTTAACAACTGCTCAGTCACAGTTGCTTGACTGGGAAGTCCCACAGCACAGGATGCTGTCCTTTGGGAGTGCAGCTTTGGTATCAACAAAGTTGCATGTCATAGAATCATAGAAAAGTAGGGTTGGAAGGGGCCAGAGGGCCATCAGGCCCAACCCCTTGCTCAGTGCAGGACACCAAGTTAAATCATCCCTGTCAGATGGTTGTCCAGTTGCATCTTGAATGCCTCTGGGAGAGCCCACAACCTCCCCAGGTAAATGGTTCTCACCCAGGCTTCTGCAGATGTATGAGAGAGCCAACAGATTCCTTATTGGGCAGTGGGTCATAGTCTTACATGAACTGATCTGTATACGAGATGTGATGGCCTTCCTGAGCAAGGTTATCTTCCTGTGGGAACAAATGTCTGTACAGGAAAATCGTTCTGACACTAGGCATTCATATTAAATAGACTGTGATGCAGGCAACCAGAAACCCATGTTGGGCAGTTTGTATTATTCTCAAGGCTCTGACAGAAGGTTACGAATTTTGTTGCAAGGTTGCACATACTGTTCAATATATATTTTGGCTACTGTCCTGATGTTATATAATTTCAACCATGATATTATTAAATAATAATGAGCCATGGTGTGACTGGTTTAAAAAAACACTAAAGTTTAGCAATGCATCCATTAGGCCACTGAACTTCACCAAAAGTATGTTCGCATTCAAGATCTGCAGGACTCTTCATCAGGCAGGATATTTATTTAACTTATATCCCACTGTTCTTATAAGCTCAAAGCAGCTTATACCATTCTCCTCCTGTTGCTCTCAGTCTTATTCCCACAACAACGGCCCTCTGAGGTAGGTTGGGCTGAGAGTCTGTGACTGACCCAAAGTCACCCATTTGGCTACATTGCCGACCAGGGACTAGAACCCAGATAGCCTGAGACTCAGTCCCACGCTCTTAACCACTGCACTACTCTTGCTCTCATCATAAAATTATTATGTTATGCTATGCTATGTTAAATATAATTGTTGTTGTTAGTTGCGAAGTTGTGTCCGACCCATCGCGACCCAATGGACAACATTCCTCCAGGCCTTCCTGCCCTCCACCATCCCCCGGAGTCCACCTAAGCTCACACCGACTGCTTCAGTGACTCCATCCAGCCACCTCATCCCCTGCTGTCCCCTTCTTCTTTTGCCTTCAATTGTTCCCAGCATCAGGGTCTTCTCCAGGGAGTCCTTCCTTCTCATTAGGTGGCCAAAGTATTTGAGTGTCATCTTCAGTATCTGGCCTTCTAAAGAGCAGTCAGGGTTGATCTCCTTTAGGACTGATTGGTTTGATCTTGCAGTCCAAGGGACTTGCAGGAGTCTCCTCCAGCACCACAATTCAGAGGCTTCAGTCCTTCTACGCTCAACATTCCTATGGTCCAACTTTCACAGCCATACATTGCAACTGGGAAAACCATAGCCTTGACTATACGCACTTTTGTTGGCAGGGTGATGTCTTTGCTTTTTAGTATGCTGTCTAGATTTGCCATAGCTTTCTTCCCAAGGAGCAAGCATCTTTTAATTTCTTGGCTGCAGTCCCCGTCTGTGGTGATCTTGGAGCCCAGGAAAATAAAATCTGTCACTACCTCCATCTCTTCCCCATCTGTTTGCCAGGAAGTGAGAGGACCGGATACCATGGTCTTAGTTTTCTTGATGTTGAGTTTCAAGCCAACTTTTGCACTCTCCTCCTTTCACCCGCATCAAGAGGCTCTTTAGTTCCTCTTCACTTTCTGCCATGAGAGTGGGATCATCTGCATATCTGAGGTTGTTGATATTTCTCCCAGCAATCTTAATTCCAACTGGTGATTCATCTAGCCCCGCCTTTCTCATGAGGTGCTCTGCATATAAGTTAAATAGGCAGGGCAACAGTATACAGCCTTGCCAAACTCCTTTCTCAATTTCGAACCAATCAGTGGTTCTGTGTCCAGTTCTCACTGATGCTTCTTGGCTGCTGTTCCCTTCTGCAGTGATCTTGCAGCCCAGGAAAATAAAATCTGTCACTACCTCCATCTCTTCCCCATCTATTTGCCAGGAAGTGATAGGACTGGATGCCATGGTCTTAGTTTTCTCGATGTTATGCTCACAACACATGGCATCAATACTGACAGCTGAGGCGGAGAGACAGTTTGAGAATGGTAACACAACCATTGCCTACATCTGTATGATATATTTATACACATCTGTTAGAAGATTCTTCAGATTCAGATGTTACAATAACTCTTCCCATGGTGGCAGCAGGAAAATGAACTGCAGTTTCAGATATGCTTTTCTCATGGGATGATTTCCATGGTTGTACCCTACTGCCAGGGCTAAAGGTGGGTATGTAACCATATGAAAATTGGAATTTTTGAAGTAGGCTTTTTCGTGTTATAGCATGTTAGCAAAATAAATGGCCGTATAATTCAAATGCAGTACTATACATGTCTGGCTGACCAGAAGATCAAATGGATCAGCTTCCAAGTGATCTTCTCATTTGTCATGATAGTTTCACCTTCTGTAAGTTATAACCTCACCAATAGAAGTTTGGGTGGACCAACACTTTACCTTTTGTAATGCATAGATTAACAATAAATTGTTCCGTATTTCCATATTTTTTCATCCTCCATATTTTTAAATCTTTTCATACAGGACTAAGCCCTTAGAACCATATTGCCTAGAAGGACCTTCTGTGTTCCATCAGAAGAGAATGATTAAAGTTGTTGACATCACTGTAAATATCACTTTTATTTATGATTGAGGCAAATCATGTTTTCTGTAGTGCTGCTGATTCTATTATCAATGCAAAACTCATAGAACTGAGATAGAAATTAACAATCCAAAGAGCCATATCTAAAATTGTATATTAATGCATTTATATTCTTTGGTTTTATATTACTATTAGTGAATAGGAAAAATATTCTCTATCTCTATTCTCTCTTTATACACACATGCACACATTTTCTGGCAAGGAAACGAAATTGAACAACTTCTCATCTTTTGGCAAAAACAGCCGATTTTAATAGTATGGCACACTGTAACAATGATCTTGGGGTCATGCAAAACAGGCAAAAAATACCTTAACTGAGCTGGCTTTGATACAGTCAGCTTCACTGTGTCATTGCACTTACTGCGGCGAAACATTTGTTGCTGTGTGCAGTTGCGTTCTCTAACTTATGGTGATCGTATAAATGAAAGCCCTCCAGAATGTTCTGTTCCTGGTAGCTACTGTCTTTCTAAACTTAAGGCAGTGGCTTCCTTTATGGAGTCAATCCATCTCATAGCTGGCTTGCTGCTGCTGCAGCTTTTTCTCCTCCTTCCTTCAACTTTCCATGCCATTATTGTCTTCTCCACTAAGTTTTGCCTTCTCTTGATGTACTTGAAGCACAATAGCCTCAATGGTGTTATTGTTGCTTCCAATATCAGAACATCCCACTTTTAATTTTTTCCTTCTAATTGTTGATATTTTTAGTGGTTCCTGTCTGTCACATTGCTACTCTGTTGGTATCATTTTTCCAAAGGTTCTTCCTTCTCACCATGTGATTCCAACAAGTTGGGATATATATGAATGTGAAAATGCCACTGTGCCATGCAGCTACATGACAATGTCACTGAAGGACAAAGAAACCAAACTAGGCATGAAGGCAATGTCTCCTGAGTCACATTAGCATCAATAGGAATTATGATTAGGTGTGAACTGCAACTACTGCCTGAATGGGTAGGCATGCAATGCAACCTCCTCTAACATTGGTACATTGGCATGGAGAAGAGTAAACAGAATGCTGATAATTAGGAGTGAGACCATAAGCAATGCATGTACTGTCTGCTGTGGTCCAGCCTTTTCTTTTTTGTCCCTGTGCCTCTTCTTGACAGGGAGACCCTTTTCCAATGTGGGTGATCTTCATGAAAAATGTCTACAACTGCAGTTTAGCTTCAGTCAGTAATGGAGGTGTGCTCTTGAATCTATCCACCCCAAACTCAGCTGAAGCCCAGCAGATGGTAACCTGTTCTTGAAAGGATTTCACTTCTTCTAAAGAAACAGACAGATACAGAAGATGAAACTCAAATACTTTGGCCACCTAATGAGAAGGAAGCACTCACTGGAGAAGACCCTTATGCTGGGAACAATTGGCAGCAAAAGGAAAAGGGGATGGCAGAGGATGAGGTGGCTAGATGGAGTCACTGGGGCAGTGGGTGTGGGCTTGGGTGGACTCCAGGAGACGGTGGAGAACAGGAGAGCCTGGAAGAATGTTGTCCATGGGTTGTGATGGGTCGAACACGGCTTTGCGACTAGCAACAAGAAACAGATTTGTACTTTCAGGGTTGCTGTTATATCCGACATTGTCCTTGGATGCACAGGTGAGTATGGTGGTGCAGAGTATCTTAGCATAATAAACAAGTTGAAGATTTTTCATTCATGTCCTGCTTATGGGCTTCTTGTAGTCGTCGGGAGGGCCACTTTGAGACCAGAATGTTGGAGTAGGTGAGCCTTTGGTCTGAATCAGTTTGACTCTCTCTATGTTATTAAAAGAAATTAACAGGAAAAATTAATGAGTTTTCTGAGTGAGGTGCCTTCATTTCTCTGCTAACTATTGGGAAACACTTAACATAATGGTGTCATGGCAAGGGTAAGTGATTTTAAACATTATGATAGGAATGCTCAAGAATTTTCATTCAGTACTCATCTGGAAGTGAACTAACCTGATTTGCAGCTCTGGAAAAGTGTGCAGATTGAAACACAGTTATCCTTGAAGTTCCATACTTTTCTAAATATTGGGCTGCTGTTTGCAAATTACATACAAATGCATATAAAATGTGTACGTTGCCAATAAAATGCATACAAAATGCGTATAACTTATAAATGTGTATAAAATGAATATAAATATTTCTACAGATGAATGGCAGAATGGGATATATCAGACTTGTGAATTAACCTTTATCAAACTGGCTTGGACCAAAATAGCACGACCGATCCATTCCTATATTAGAGGAGTCAGGAAGAAAACTTAACATGGAAGTACAATTCTTTAGCACAGCTCTGTGCTACATGCAACATGGAGTTCCAGCCCCAGGCTGGTTCTGACCTACTTTCAAACACCTTTAAACATGCTGATGTAAACTATAATCGTTTTTATGATTCTTTGAGGGATTTTCTTTTCATAAGGTCTCTGTTAAGAGAAGGCTTCAAGATATTTTCATTAAGAGCGGTTTACAAAGCTAGATATGTTTAACCTGCTTAGACCTTCATTTGGGCTTTCCCCCACCTTGGACAAAGGAGTTACCCTTAAATCTGCCATTTTAACTTAAATTGGGTGCATGACCTTAGGCCTGAGGGCCACATCCTTTTCCTGGCTCTTCTTCTGGCCCCACATCTTTCTTACCAATCACTGATTAAATATTTCATACACTTTTTTCTCCAGCAAAAAGATTGAAATGCCTTTCTTAGGGCTTCCTTTCTGTAAGTAAGAGCAGATATTTTGGCTCTAGCCATGTGTCGTTTGCTTTCAGCTCCATCCAAATGAAATGGAATTTGACCCTTGAGCAGTTAAGAAGTTCTCTTTGGATCATTGATACGGCAACATTGACTGTCCCCCTATTACATCATCATCACCATCACCATCACCTTCACCATCATCATCATCATCTCAAATGAAGTATCCTTATGGACTTGCAAAGGTTCCACAAAATGCCTGGGAAACTGTATGGGGGAATGGATTTAAAAGCATATTCCGGGAAATTCTAATTTTCTCAAAGACAAGTAATAACATACAGGCTTCCTTGAAGGATAGTTTGCTTGCCACAACCACTCTTCCCTTGCATAGCTGCAGTGCTGTCTTGTATATATTCTGAAGCACTCCATTTCTTGTGGGGTGACCAGTAGATATGGCTGACTTATTAGCTTGTGACCTGAACATTCTCCCTAACACATTCCCCCATCCCCAGAAATTTCAACAGTGTAATCGCATTTCATGCTACATGCTCATGGCATGGTCAGCAGATAAGTTGATGTGGATGAGATCAAACAGTGAACCTATTAACAACCAATGTACAGGTAATCTTTGGGTTTCAGATGAATTCTATTCCTGAGAACATCCTGAAGTTGAATTTGTTTGTAAGATCACACAAGTAACCCAAATGTTTGTCTTAGTATATGTATATATTTTACCTTTTCATGCATATAAAATATTTAAGAAACTTTGATATTCATTAAATCATCTTAAATACAACACAGCATTGTAATAATGATGATAATTCAGTAGTAATAAAGTAACTACAGCTATTGAAGAGACAGAATTTGTGTGTCTGTGTGTACTTACACAGTATTGTAAAAAACGAATAAAAGAATCAGGTCTTAAAACAGTTTAGAACATTCTTGAGGTAACATTAACCAAACATTAGCTGATGTTGATGGAGATGGACATGGTGCTGGAAAGTCAGGGTGTGATTCTGCTGATGGAGAGCAGGGCTGTGGGAGGTTACCACTGGAGCTGCTTTCTTGAAGTAGGCCCCAAGGGTTCTTTGTACAGCCATTTTCTATTTGCCATCATAAATGGCCTTGTAGTAGCTGAGGACTTGATTACAAGGGCAAATACTAATTCCAAGGAGAATTGTGTGCCCTGCATGTGCCCTGAAGCACGCTGGAGCCAACTCTGGGAATGAAAAGCCATGAATACTCTATCTCTAGGGAACTAGGCTGCTACTGAGGACACACCTTCAAATAGTTCCCTAGAGATACATCACGTAGTTCTCTAGAGATAGCTGTGACTATCTCTATTGAATATCTCTAGCAAAAGCTATGGATATCTCTAAAGAAAAGCTATGACTATCACTAGGGAACTACATGGCTACTGATGATGCATCGCCAAACTTGTCAGTTTTTTGCTAGAGATATTCATCTAGGGTTTATGGCAGTCCACATGTTCCTAACTACAGGTTATTTCTAATCTGGACATTTGTAACCTGGGGAGTACCTGCATACATCTAAAGGATACACATCCTTCCCTTACTTGGGTGCCTTCACGGACTTAAACTATCATAATACCCAGCCAGCATGACAATTGGTAGCTGGGAATGTTGGAAGTTGTAGTCCACATCTGAGGGTACCAGGCTAGGGAAGCTCATGGCATACCATATGATGTGCTATATACTTATAGGAAATGAATTCATAGTTCTGTTAATCTTCTGAAAATTGCTCAGCTCTGTATAATAATGAAGACATATATTTCTTCCAGTTTGTGAGTATACATAATTTCTCTTACTGTTTTTTAAAGATCTGAAATAGTTTAAAGGGCCTATCCAATCCTGTTCTTTACTGCTCCTAAGGTGAAAAGTATAATTTGTTGGAGGCTATTATACTAAGACTCCATTCATTCAATAATGATTTTCATAATTATGTCTAGAAAAGATTGTGAATCCTTTTTAAGTACAATGAGCCGCTAATTATTCTGAGTCTATGAAAAGAACAATACATTAAACAATTTGTCTTTTAAGCTTACAGTGCTGTATGCAGTGGATATAATGTTTGATAAGGAAATAAGTTTAAAAGCCGAATCATACAGTATTTAATGCTTCTTTGAAGACTGCTGTCTGCATATTAATGATAATGGATCTTGAAAATGTAGATTGTACTAGAAATGTCAAGTAATAATTTACTGACAGCATACTTTATTTTATTGGAAATATATTTATATAGCATTTTGTTGCCTTGAGAAGGCCAAGGGCAGAAAGATCTAAATGAAAAGTAATTTACAGACATTAAAAAATCTCTTTCTTAGCAGCTAAATAACAGGAGCAGTGTTATAACAATAAAATATTTTAGGGTACTGAATCTTTTTCAAATAATTTATATATTTATCTCCCATATTTATAGGCACCAAAAGGTCTTTGCTTCTTCAAAGTGATCACCAAAGACAGTTTGCTCTTGTCAGAAGCTGTGGCAAAAATAGCAAGGCTGCTGAAATTTGAGCTTTTCAGAAGGATATAGAAGTGTGCAATTTACACATTTGTCTGTTTTAATGCAGTACTTCCTGAATCTATTTCAGACTCTGGCCAAGTTGCCTTTTACAATTGGAGGTATTTTTGTTCTTGCACCATGGGCTCAATGTGAATTATGGGCCCCATAATATTTATTTTGAAAGTGAAGGTGCCTACTTTACTTACAGTGTTTTCTGATTTTTTTTCTCTCATTTTACATTAAGCTGAAGTTGCAGAGCATATTACATTTCTGCAGATGGGAGGATTTCATTTGCAATTAAAGCTTCAAAAGTCTTTAACACATCTGTCAGAATGAATGACAGACTTAATCATTGTTCCTTTTCAGTGTAGGTACAATTAAAGTTGTCATAGCAATTTGAAAAATTAAGGGAAATTACAAAGTTAGATAGGTTTCTGAAACTTATGATGTTTAAAATATTAAATATATTAAAGTAGTTTTATCCTAATGAATAATAACACCTTGGAAGCATTTTTAATAGTTTGGTAAATCAATGTCTGTTATATAAACAAATACTGGTAATGCCAACTGGTTTTTAGTACTGAATTGGTTGGCCAAATCTAGATTTATTTAGATCCAGTTTCTTAGGTAAACTCCATTTGCCTGAACTGAGTCCCTTGTTTTAATCTTTAGAAGCTATGAAACAATAAGCTTGGAACTGATGCCTATTTTTGTTTTTGGGGGTTAAGAAGAAACAGAGATCCGGGGAGAAGGAAGCGCTCACTTGCCTCAGTTGAAATCCCGGACAGCATGAAATTAAAAAAATAAATAAATGAACTGGCTCCCTTACATAGCCACTCAAAACAGTACTCTGCATTTTGCTGCATCTTATCCATCTCTCAGGTACACTGACAGTCATCCTGTAGAATATTGGCATCTTTATACATCAGGGTTCAAACAACTGCAGTTACATATGTTTCAGATTTTCATTGAAACTAGCAGAGAAAGAAGCTGTGATCTAGACCGAAACAGGGGTTCTCTGCCTTTTATTAATTAAAAATAGCTAGATAGTATTGCAAGTGACAGATAGCAACCCTTCATTTCTGACACAGATTAGGTTGGTGGCATTGGTTGATCTTATGAATGAAAGTTCTACTGCGTGTGTGTGTGTGTGTGTGTGTGTGTGTGTGTGACTATCTCTTGTGAATACCTAATGGCTTAATCTCTGGAAAACAAAATCTTTTATAACTTGACATGCATATGGGAGATTAACTCATGAATGGGTGTGGAGATGCACAGTTACTGAATGTTGAAGAACAGATACTGACTGTATATGGAATGGCCATGGGAGTGCCCTGCTAGTTAAAGTGTGTCACAAAAAGGAAAAAAGAAAAAGAAATCTTCCTTTATAAATGTACTGCTTTTAAAAATGACATCTGTCAAGTTAATAATCTGAAACTTGGCATCCATAATCTACAGAAGATATCTACAACTGTGAGGAATTTCAGACCATTACAATACAAATTGCCACAGATAGAGCAAGTTAAATATGGAACATTTGTACTTTACTTCAAGCTTCAGTTCAGCATATCATTTATTTCTTTCAAATGCTGGGAGAAATTACTCAGGTATTTTATTCAGGTGTGTCTTTTTTAGCAGCAGTTTAAAAGTTACTAAGGTTATTCTGCCCCTGTTATTAAACATTTATGGTTAGTGTTGTGGTTATGGCTTATGTACTGAAAAAGTTATGTCCAGCATGATCCATTTCATTCTGAAACTAGAATGCTGGCAGTACTTAAGTGTTTTGTATACTGTTTTTAAATCAACATTCAAAGATGGGTGGGGAAGGAAAGCAAGGAATTTTCAACTGAGATAATGAGGTAACTTTGGGGGGTGGGGGAAGCATTCTGGTAGATGGACAGATCACTGATGAAAACTGGAAGAAAAGGAAAAGGCTATGCAGAATTCCTTACAGGCAACAGAGTAGGTTGACTCACAGGAAGAGGTCCCTGGCAGAAACTCCAGAGCAGGACTAGAAGAATGTAAGACATCACTACTGGTCTCATTCACTCCATCCTTCTCATCTGGGTTTGTGCCTGAAGGACTAAGGAAAAGACTGAGGATTGTGAGGTAGTGGTATACCCATCTGCGTATTTTATACAGTTTTTCCTCCTTCATTTTATGTTGAAGTTTCTTCCCAATATTAAGACATATTTTACTGATCCCGTTTCTACACCTGACTTGATAGAACTGAATTTAATAAAGAGCTGAAATTAATAAAGTTATATTTAATGTTGGGAAGGTGCAAAAGCCTTTCTACAGAGTTATGGAGGCTGTGAGCTTTCTTAATGAACTCAATAAAAAGTAAACTTTCTTAAGTTGTAGAGACTGATAAAGACCAAGTTTGAGAACCTGTATATAAAAAAGGAGCATAAATTTTGGAATTATCAATTAGCTAAAACAAAAGGTCTGAAACAATGCTTTAAAGATAAAAACATTTCACGAGTGAATGGACAAAACAGATAAACCTGATTAAGTGAGCATTGGCCCATGAAAGCTTATGGCTCAACATGTTTAAAAACATAGGAAAGTGGCTCATATTAACCTAGTTTTCACGTAACACTAACCACATGGTTTATTTAGCACACGGTTATTAATTTCTGAATTGTGTGATGTAGTATCTAGTCATGACATGAACAACCAAAAGGCACAGTTCTGTTCTAGATGCCAGAACTACAGTGCTGCAAGTGCACTTGGGATACAGGAAGGGTGAAGGTAGAGGAAGATGGAAACACACAATCCTGGCATTGAGAAAACAAACTACAGTTTCTTTGATCATCTGTCAGTCAAACCCTGTGTAGCACAACAAACCATGGGTTAAATTAAGCAAATACTATGTGCAGACCAGTCATGAGGTTAGACCATTCATTCATGTTGGTATAGTCAACACTGCTGTTAACTTGTTGGGGTTTCTTACAGGATTCTGCCTTAACCTTATGAGGGGGTACAAACCTGGCATCTCTTGCAAGCAAAGCACTTACTGTTTCACTGAACCATGGTTCCCCTGACCCCTGTAACATGGTCTCTCTTTTGTTAGGAATTAGCCAAGCCAGTGGGATTGCTGTAGAAACTGGTACTGGATGCATATTTGAAATACCTTCTATTTATTACTTATCTCTACTATTTATATTTCTTGTAGTCCATATACATAGACATTTGTGTCCCCAACAGTTGTGTCCTGCCATCTCTCCCTTTAGTTATTAGATTTATATCCTGCGTTTTTCTTACAACAAACTCAGAGCAGCTTATACTGCCTCCTGCTCTCAGTGTTCTCCCCACAACTACAACCTTGTGAGGTAAGTTGGTCTGAGAGTCTGTGAATGGCCTAAAGTCACCCAGCTGGTTTCATGGCTGAATGGGGACTAGAATCCAGATCTTCTGAGTCCCAGTCCTGATTTCTTAACCACTACAGCACACTGGCTTGATTTTTTAAAAACTAAGCTATTGGATTTGTTTTATTCCTACTGAAATGAATGTGGAAGTGAAACTACAAAATTCCTAAGCTAGTTAGGATCTATTCTATCACAAGCAACATATCAAAGGAAGGTAGGGAAAATAATTTAGCATTTTTTATGTATCGGCAAAAAATATGCGTGCAGCTGTGCTACTTCAAGAGTATTGGGGTTGATTTTGTTGGCTTTTGTGAAAATAATTCAGTATATTCCTGCGTGAACCAAAACTACAACATCTGCAATGCCTACATTACTAAACACTCTGGCTGTTGTGAACCAAGGTTCCTCCTTTTTCCTTGCAACACATTCTTTACTGATCAAGAAGCACAAGGTACCCAGAATGAATCTCGGAGTAAGCACAGAGAGGTTTGTTGAACCCAATCTTGTGTTCATTTCCAGGAACCCTCCTTGTGAGTATGCCTGGGCCCATCCCTTCAGGAGGGGCATCCTGAAAGCGAGCTCACCTTCTCTCCACATGCTGATGCACTAATTGGGCCACCTCTTCTGTTGATACCGTGTCACGGGGTCAAAAGCCATGGCTGCCTCAGTTGTGCCTGAGAAACTCCCCTGCTCCATCCCTTCCTGCCAACTGTACATCTTGGTTATTCCCAGACTGCCCATCCTCCTAGGGAGTCTGGCCTTGGGATAAGCATTTCCACGTCTCTCATCTCAGTGTCTTGGTGTGGCCCACATTCCCACCCCCCTCCCCCATTCTCCTTCTGATTCCTCTGAAGTCCAGCCAGCAGTCCTTGAGCACAAATGCCCAAGATCGTTGTCTTTCCTACTCCCAACCTGGTGGAACATTTTCACACCAGGAACTCTAGGCATTCAGTTCTGTCTGAGGCTGCTTTATCTTGGCATGAGGCCATGATTGCAACCTCAATTTGAAAGCCTATATATGCTCACATGCAAGATACAATTAAGACCCTGAAAACAAGGTACTTCTGCAGCCTTGTGCAAAACACGGATGCAGAGGGAATGCGCTGAATTTATTGGAAGTAGCATTGATCTACTCAGAAGGGCCCCACTCCCAGTCTGATTCCTGTAGAACAGTGGTTTTCAGCCTTTTCGCAGCTGGGGACTGGCAAAAATAGGAAAATTATTTCAGGGACTGCGGAGGGAGAAATAAGAATCATTATATACATAATATAGTATTTTGTGTATTAGTTTTTAAATATAGAACCAAAAATGAAAATTCTCTAAAATAACCAGAAACCGAGCAGTAAAAAAAATGCTAATAAAAGAATAAAATATTGAAATTCAATGTAATGAAATACAACTGAATTTAAGAGAACAATATGTAATTCAGACAAGGTTACTGCAAAATCTGCTGTTGCTTCTTTTCAAGATTGCTTGATCAAAAATTTACAATAGCACAATACAAAATCAATATAAATGCAATGCTATGCTCATAGCAAATGTAAATTCTAATATAATATGAATAGCAGAGCAATACAAAATCAAACAAAATTACTCAATACAATAGTATTCATAATGTTGAATAATTAAATACAACGAACCCCACCCACTCACACCAGCATAGACTGAGAGAAAACACGCTCAGCACAACCCCAGTTCAACATTCCCTTCCCAGTAGAGAAGACAGTCAAAAGAGGAAAAGGGCCAGTCTTTGCAGCCCTGCCCAGATGGTGGAGCCAGTGCAGTGCGTCTCCCAGCTGGCTGCTATTGAGCTGTCTCTCCCCTGGTGAGCACGACAGTGGCTCTTTCATGGACTGGTAGGAATGCTGGCGTACTGGTACCAGTCTGTGGACTGGCAATTGAAAGCCACTGCTGTGGAGGAACGGAAGAAGAGCAGTGGTTTTCACTAAGCTGTATCAGACCAGGGGCCACTGAGTCCAGTGTTCCATTCACACAGGATAGTCTTGTCCTCCATTAATATGTTCAGCCCCCTTTTTCAGCCTTCCAAATTGGTGGCTATTGCTTTACCTTGTGAAAAAGAATTCCATAGTTTAACAGTTTGCTGTGTGAAGAAGTACTCCCTTTTATCTGTCCTGAATCTCCCACCAGCCAGCTTGGTGGGATGAGCCAGAATGCTAGTAATATAAGGCCGGGCAGGAGGGGAGAACAAGAGCGAGAGAGAGCGAGAGAGCACACACCAGAGAGATCTCCCTAATACTTTTTCCATGCTGTGCTTAATTCTATACCCTTGCATCATGTCTCAACTCACCTCTTTCCTATGCTAAACCATCCCAGTTGTTTTTATTTATTTATTTTTTGATTTATATCCTGCCTTTTCCTACAAAGGGCTCAAGGCAGCTTACATCTCCTCCTCCATCTTATCCCCACAACAACAACCTGTGAGGTAGGTTGGGCTGAGAGTCTGTGACTGGCCCAAAGTCACCCAGTTGGCCCCATGGCTGAGTGGGGACTAGAACCCAGATCGTCTGAGTCCCAGTCCCATGCCCTTAACCACTACACCACACTGGCCGTTGCAACCTTTCCTCAGAGGGGAGTTGTCCCTTGGTCACTGCATAGCAAAAACTGCAAGAAAAGGTATATTCATTGATGGCTTTGTACCTTTGTTCCCAGTGCTTTTAAAGCTTCAGGTGGCACCACCAAAATAATCGCCTCTTCTTTCTCTCTGCTTTTGCATTTTGAATGTTTCATACAATGTTTTGATGAACCACTGGAATCAGAACTGTAGACAGCTCCATGTTATATTTATAGCAGAAGAAGTTACAGAGAAACAAGAAAGAATAATATGATGCACTCCAAGAGGTGCTTTTGATTTTTTTCTACCCTTTTCACTTTTTAGAATTTATTTAATTTACAGTGGGCAAATGGGTGTTAAATTAATTAAAGCCTAAAGCAATAGGCTTTTGTTTTAATTAGCAAAACTCAGACCAATATCTGGTTGTCTGCTTAGCATTATGCTTGCCAATTATTTTATTTTAAAAGTATTCCTTTAGTAAAAGAATTTCAGTGCATTTCTCTGTCTCCTCTGCTGCTTCCCTTACTGTGCAAGTCTTATGATTTTCCCTTCCAAGAACAGAGAAGAAGATAATATCAATCTTCTTGGCCTCCTTTGAAAATCTAATCTGTGGGTCAATGCTGGCCAGCTTTATCTAAAAAATTATCCACTAGCAATTTGTTTGACAATTCAGCTTCCTTAAACTAAGCCCCTTCCCCTCCTCCCTACTTCATTTGATCAAGGAAGTCTAATTTTCAGCTGTCTGGAATGCAGATTGATATTCTTCTTGAAAAAATGATTTAGTCAGGATTTACTCCAGTTGGGAGGAAACAGCAACAATATATTACCATCCACAAAACCCGTAATCGAGTTATAAAGCTGTGCATTTTAGCCCCTTAGTAGAGCTAGTGCAGTTCTGCAAGGCAGAATATAGCAGCTCATCAACAGACCACACAATCTATAGAAGTCTTGGGTTGGGAACATGAAAAGCTGTGGCCCGATGCACAACGGCAACATAGCCTAAAAAGCTTGATTGCGTCATGGCACATGCCAGAGGATGATGCATACCACTTACCTAATCAGCTGCCTGGACATGACTTGTCAGGTCATCTGAATCCAGGCGACATGGCTTGCTGGAGGGAGAAACAATCCTCAAATAATCCACCTTGTTTGTTTGGCTATTTGAGGGTTATTTCACACTCTAGCATGCCATGCAGTGCAATCCAGTGCAGCAGCGGCAGCAAGCCAAAGCACCCAGGCTGAGATAAGAGGGCAAGTCATAGTGATTATGTGAACCAGGTCTATACAAGTTTGAAACGTGTAGAAGAGTTCCCGTGACATGGCAAACAACTGGGTATAAGCTATGTGGTGTGGATTGTTTGTGTGCCTGGCAGATGACATGGCTAGCTATGGGTTGTACTTCCCCTTGCTCTTTCTCTTTCCTCCCATGCAGACTGCCAGTCACTATGTCAGAGTCCTGTGTGGCAAAAATTGCCTTCTCTCCCCTCCCAGCTCTGATCACCTCGGCATTTTCATTTAGAATTTTTCATTTTTGCTTTTTGGAGTCTCATGCCACCACTAATGGCAGCTGCTCCACGGGTGCCCAAGCAGCGTTTGGGGTGAATTTCACTGGTTCGTTACTCTTTTAAAAATGTGTGGTACAAATGTGCAGAATTTCATTTGGAATGTAATATTTATATCTGTCTGTCTGTCTTGGTCCTACCTACCACACCTACTGCTGCCTGAAGTGTGGATCCTGGCCTCGCCTAACCAATGTCAGGTTACCTGAAGGAGCGCTTACATCCATATATGCCCAGTCGCCCCCTGAGATCGGCGGGAGAAGCCCTTCTCCGGGAGCCCTCCGTGAGAGAAATTAGGAGGGTGGCTACTCGGAGGAGGGCTTTCTCAGCGGTGGCGCTTAAGTTATGGAATACGCTCCCCAGAGAGGTCCGCCTGGCGCCGTCGTTATTTGTTTTTCGGCGCCAGGCAAAGACCTTTTTATTTAAGCAACATTTTAAATGTTAATACTACTGAATTTTATCTGGCCAGGGCGGCTTATTTTATATTGTGTATTTTAAATTATTATGACTATTTTATATGTATATTTTAACTTATGTGGTTTTATTTATTGTTGTAAGCTGCCCCGAGGCTTCGGCGAATGGGGCAGCATAAAAATGTTTTAATAAATAAATAAATAAATAAATAAATAAATAAAATGTCCTGCTTAAATGTCTATTGCCAGTGCAGTAGGCAACATCTGTGGATATTGACTAGGTGAGGCCGCATACCTGTGGCTTTGTGCACACTTGGCAGCCAGCTTCAGTTAGTTAACCTGTCAATTGGAAAAAAAACCCTGCAAAGGGGTTCCCCATGCTTACAAGGGTTGGTGAATATATTTCCCCTTTCAAGGGTGATTATTTAGGTTTTAGGATTGACTGGACTATTTCCTATACTCCTATACTTTACCCAAACAATTAGGTACTCAAAAAAGGGAGATGCAGATAAAATCATAGAATAGCAGATTTGGAAGGGGCCAAGAAGGCCATCAGGCCCAACCTGCTGCTGAGTGCAGGACTGCAGTATCGCTTTCAGATGGCTGTCCATGCCTCCTTTACTCATTCATTTTCTTTTAAAAGCTTCTCTTTCAACCTGTCTAGCAAATGTGAGCCATACTTTTTTTGGATGGAGAAATGTGCAGCCATGAAATCCATGCACATTTAACCATCCTTAAAGTAATGATAGAAAATTTTGTATAGTTCTTATTTTAATGGGAACTTGATTGTTTACAGTTTCTGAATCTTTGTTTGTTTGTTTGTTTGTTTGTTTGTCTTCGTATTTCTATACAGACCTATTCCCATAGCTCAGGGTGGTATTTAAGAAATTAAACCAGATTCAACTTAGCATAGATACACATGATGTATTTCAATTCCGTAACAGGGTACCTGGTTAAAGGGATGTATTCTTATAGATCATGGCCTCTCCGCCCCCTCGCCCACTTTTCCTTTCCTGCTGCACAATGCAGTAGCCAGCCGGGAGGGTCTGTGCTCATATGAGACCACTGTCTTCTCAGCCAGCTCTCTGTGAGACAGGCCAGGATGACGTCTTCATCAGGAACCAGATCATAAATGATAGCAGTTTTATTATGGGATGATCTGACATTATGAAGGAGCAGTGAAAGGGACTGTCTGTAGCTCAAACTGCTCTCCAATTTACCCTGGTTGGCAAGGTGGCCAGAAGGAGAGATCACTGTAAGACAAAGTTCTCTCCTTCTTCTGCAGCAATATTTTGCTCTCCCAGAGCCATATCACTCATTGCCCTGCAGCACCTGAATGGTTCTCCCCTAAACATAATTAATAGGATGTAATTCTCAACAGCACCTGTTGGAGGGTCAAGCTGGTGCTTTTCCCCTACACCGATGGTCTTCTAGCGAGGCAGTTGGAATGTAGATGGGGGCACCTGGCTTCAGAGATGTTAGAGGGCCAAGAGTCCTCTACCAGTTCCCAGGCCACTCACTAGCTCTGGATACAGGGTGCCAGGCAGAGTCTTCGCCCTGTTCAGCAATGGGACTGCTGGATATTCAGGATGGGGATGCTGGAGAGCCAAGCCAGTGTTTCCCCTCTGCACTGATGTCCTTCTTTACAAAGAGGAGGGTCAAGAGCTGTTCTTGCTGATACCAGAGTGTAGGACATGGGGTAATCAATTCAAACTGTGACAACCCAGATTCAGTCTAGATATCAGGAAAAGCTTCCTCACTTCAGAGCAATACAACAGTGGAACCAGCTGCCTAGAGAGGTGGTAGGCTCTTCCACACTAGAGACATTCAAAAAGAAACTGGACAGCCATCTGCGTGGAATGGTGTAAATTGGTGTTCCTCAACATCAGGGGGTGGGACCCGATTGACTTTTTGGTCCCTTCCAATTTTAGTATTCTATAATTTTCTAGTGGGGTAGAAGAGAAACAAATGGGTTTATCCTTCAGTAGTCATACCTCAGAATTTTGTGATGAAATCCTCTGAACAAAACACTATGGGCAAATGCATAAAAATCATTGTGAAGGAGAAACTGCTTGAAAAATATGTATATATTAGCCAAAATATACACAAAAATGGATATGAACTTTCATGCCTCCCTTGTTTAGAATGTCTGTTACTGATGCTTTTGAAAGTATAAAAATGAGAAACTGAAATTGACAGATTTGTCTTTTGAGTAGACCCTTAGAAACCAATGGGATTTATTTGGTCTTAAGTCTGATGGATTTCTAAGCATAACCAACAATGCAGTCCTGTGTTCTCTAATTGGAGGCAAATAAATCTGGTTTCAATGTGATTCTCTCCTAGGAAATGTGGATACAGTTGCAGGCTATGTCTGGATCTGGCTCAAGGAAGGAAAAAAGGGACACTACAGTTTCTGAGGCAAAATGCAGGCTGTAAAACTGTGTTGAAAATTTGGCTTGGAAAGGTCAATATTTCAGTGCTAATGTGATTATGAATCATTCAGAAACTGTTTAACACAAACAGCCAGATAGTTAAGTATCAGTATAAACAGTGAGAACATGAAATTCATCTGCTCTGCAATATACTTTAGCTGGAATGTGTTTATTGACTGATTATTTCTATTTGCTAATCACGCCACAACATCTCTGTGCAATATTCAGTGACAGAAAGAAGGACCTTTGTGCGTGTTATTACTATAAAAATGCCATCATATAATCCAGAACAGCCAGTAGTGTAAAATTTAATGCTGAACGGTCTAATTTACTTCATCACCTTGATTGCTGTGGAAGCGTTGCCTGGAAATCTGAGTCATCGCAATCCATATCATATAATCTGGTGATCGCTGTTAGCATTTCTGTGTGGACAACCCTTACCCTCCACTTTTCCAGTCTGGACAATGAGTACCCACCAGTTGGGAAGGAACTAGCAAATGACAGTTTGGGGACAGCCTTACCTCCTGCCTGTCATAAGGAATTGCCAGTTGAGATGATTTAAATGTGTAGTAGTGCGGTATAGGCTGCCATGATTGGCATGTGACCCATCACCTGCTACCCAATTCTTCTTTTAACTGGAGATGCTGACAATGGAATTTAGGATCTGCCACATGCAAAGCATGTTCTGTACAGTTGAACTGTGGTTCCTTAAGGATTTGGGGTTGACTGCTTCCTTATTGTACACTCAAATGGTGTAGTTTCTTTTTCTCACTCTGCTTTTGAGAATTGTCCATTATTTTTCTCAGCACATATTCTAAAATTAACCTTTTTCTGTTACTGGAGGGCTAGTGTTAGTACCTCAGACTTCATAGAAATTTTGATTTAGCACATAGCTTGACATTTTGGACCTCAGAACCCATCAGGCTGTTGTTTTGTGGTGCAATATGGCTCTGGTGGCATTTCATGGCCTTCAAATATTTTGTGTTATTCAAACATTTCATGACACAAATGTTAATTTTTTCATAATGAACACCTCTGAGGTATGGCATAGAATTGAGATGCAGCTTTAGCATGGCATATCAATATTTAATCAGATGATAGAAGTATTTTAATGTAGGAATTTGAGGTAGGTTCTGGCTTTGGCAGATCAGCCCATGCTCCCAATGGTTCAGCAACTGAGTGTTCATAATGTTGGAAAATTTATAAAGATAACTAGAGCAAGGCTCTGTTTCTTTAAGAATTTCAGTCCAGATGCATTTTTGGATTTGAGAGAGGGACTATGAGGTTTATATTGCCAAAGTAGAGAAAGTGACATGCAGCACAAGGAAGACTAGAGTAGCTGAGTTGGTGTAGCAATATATTTATTTCCCCGTAACCTTTTCTCTGAAAGCGTTGGGGAAACCATGTATTGGAACTAAAACTGTAAGGATGCTGAGCTTAGGAACCTACAGGAAATCAATGCTTCATAGAAGGGAAAGTAAGGTCTTATGGTCAGCTTTAGGGATGGGCAAATCTCTCATGTAATTTGCTGTAGTTTTCTACCTCTTTTCACTTCTGCTTCCATTCTGTGCCATTTTTAAATCATTATGTGCATTCTTCAAATAAATGCATGAATCAGTGCATTATGGATACATGCACAATGGACTGAAACCTCTGCGTATTCAGTTTTAGAAATGTGCAAAGCATTTGTTTTTTGCACATTTTTCAAATCTTCACATGCCAAATGTCTGTCTGTCTCTGTCTCTCTCTCTCTCTCTCTCTCTCTCTCTCTCTCTCTCTCTCTCTCTCTCTCTCTCTCTCGATGGAATGCATTGCAAGCCTGAACATGTATTTTTTTCTGAGGCTAAGTAGTGTCCATATTCTACATTCCGTTCTGAGGAGTGAGAACTGAATATTTTTTTTAAAAAAATCCTTAATTTCTCATCTATCAGTTTGGGGACATGCTTTGAGATGTATCAATTTAAAATTTTAGGAGCATTCCTTCAAATAAAAATTTTGCATAAAATTTGGCATTTTATTTTTAAAGAAACCTGTTATAAGGATCTAAAATGCTATGAGCATATATTCTTTACTGATTCCTCTTTGGACACACAAAGCTACTGGGTGGATTTAGGGGAAAAAACACCTTCAGGTGCTCCTTAAAATGCAAAGACTAGAAAAATCAATGCAAGCATTTCCATGTGTATCTTTGTGTTGAACATAGGGATGTACAGATGGTGTAAATTTGGTTCGGCCTATCTTTTGTGGATTGTCAGGTGGGTTTTGTTCCATTATCTACTGATACGTAAAACTTGATTTTGAGCAAATCCATTCATCAGCAAATTCATAAATTTCTGAAAATGCACAAATCGCCCCAAATGTGTACTTTCGTGCTTTCATCTATAGGGGAAGTGCTCATTTTGCATCATTGGCATTTTCATATATTTCTATGCCAAATGTGAATAAACTTTCAGAAAAATAGTTTAAAATGGTCTTCAAGTCAGTGGACTCTGCATGACATGGGAAACAAGTTAGACTCTTAAAAATTCTGAGTCCATTTGAGTCTATCACGGATTTTTCTGACATTTCTGGTTGTGAGATTTATTGGTAATTTGGTGCTTTTTCTTTCTATTCAATACGTGAAGATTTGTTAACAAAAATGATCAAAATGCAGTTTCCCTTCCATTTGCTGATCTTGGTTTATAGAGTCATCATTAAAGTTACTTATTAGCTTTGTGTGCTGTTATACTCACACTCATTTTCTTGCATTTGTATCACCAAATAAAGTTTTATTCTTGTTGGGTGATCATTATTAATCCAATAGTTATACATCTACCCTAGTAATCTGTCCTTTGTACAAAGTCTTTGCTTAGGGGATAGTCTTTTCACTTGGGATTGAGTGATCTAGGAATTTCTTGCTGTTCCATTTCCAATTTCCAGTGAGGATAAAACTAGGCTTCCTATCAGCACCCTTGTCATAGTATACTAGCTTAAACTTATCAAGCTCAAGCACCTTCCTGCTGCATCTCTTAAATTCTTTTGAAATAGCTTTCCCTCATCATCCCTTGCAAATAGCACAAAAATCTGTGACTCAGACCTCTCCATCAAAGCAAATAGCAGCTGATCATCTTGGATTTGTCTCTCGATTTTGTGTCATAAAGCTGACAAGAATTACAATCCTTTCATGCATTTGCTTGGAGTAGGTAACCTTTTTGCCCTTGAGTGGCTGATGTGGTAATAGGTAGGGCCTTGGGAATCGCACATGCATGAACACACATATGCACACATGCCAGCACACTTCCAGATACTGGAAGTGCACACTTCCAGCACACTTCTTGGTCTAGTGCAAGCAGACATCTACATGTGCTTGCACACCCACAAAAGCACACAAACATTGCTAGACTTACGCTGTTCCTCTTGACCCATTCACATCTCACTGTACAGGGAGAGAACAGCTCCTTGGAAAAATCATCCTGGCTTTCAAAAGCTCTCCTTAGAGGAGTGGAGAAGGGCAGACCTCTCTCTTCCTCAACATTTAAAAACTGTGCCTTTATATCATATGGAAAAACTGTTTGGCAGGCTGGGAAGAGTATGATCTAGATGGGAATGAGATCGCAGAGGAAGAAATCCTGATAAAGCAATCAATAAACTATGATCTTCACTACATTAGGAAGATTAAAGCCCCCTTCCTGAACAGATCAAGATCTGTTTGACCCATTCAGCTAATCAGCTGGGCCATGTGGAAACTGGGTGGAGCTCCAGGGATTTGTGTGTTCTGTGGGACGTGTATGGCCTAACATGTGCTTCCTAACACATGTATTTGTATGATAAGCAAATGTGCCACAGTTCACGTGTTTTAATTTTAGATGTGAACAGCAAGCATTCTGGATACACTGTACACTTAAATGTGTAAATTTGCAAAGTGGCCCTTACTAGTATGCATTTTATGTACCACTATTTATCTCTGAGGCATTTTTTAAATAGCCGATCGATAGGTAGATACCAAGATATAATTATCTAGATATATAGGAACATGGTAACTTGTGTGTATTCCATTACTAGAAGCTAGCCAGCTATTGACTGAATGTCTGATAGTATGGCTGAGACTTGAAAGCACTAACCACTTGTACTCCAATCATAACATTGGTTAAGCTTGTTTTCATTGCAGTAGATGCCAATTAAATTACTGATTTCGTAATTATAATTTAGCATGTTAGAGTTGATAATGAATGTTGTCACACTCAAGCTAAATTATTACTGTATGGAAGTGCAGGTTGTCCTTCTGTTGATGTGCTAATCTAGGAGTTTGCAAACAGCACATTAGTCTTTAAAAAATCTGTGTGTTTCACCAGTGTATTCTGACATGCTTTTCAAACCTCACATTTGAACTGTTTATATAACAAATAAGTGAAACAATGTTGGAATGCATCAACATTGTGATAATGAAAGAATGTATTTTGTTATTTTTTAAAATCAGATAAAAATAGTCATTAAATTATTTGGCCTGTACTGTTTTTCTTCTACATGAATTAAAGATGTCTTTAAATATTGCTCTTTGATTTCTGTGGCATGTATTAGTAATGAAGATGTTTGAGCTTAATGTAAGTGTTCCAGAACAAACTGAATTTTGTAGGGCATCTCTGAGTTTTGCTTGTCCCGTTTTGCATATAAGCACTTCCTGCTTGTAGTCTGCTACTAAAAGCATCTTGTAAACTACCTTCAAAAGTGATTCAAGAATTTAACACTTGAAAATAGCTCTGCTATATTTCCCTAATCTGGGCTGGGTTTTCTGATTATACCAGACTTCAGGGACTGAGGAATGATAAAAACTTTACTCACTTCTGCCCTCTCTAATGAAATGCAAGGGGTTGGGAGACTGTTCAGAACGGATGACAAAAATCAGGGTCTCTCCTTCCATGTGCACGGAATATCCTGTAACTCAAGCTCTTTCTATTGCCATTGGGTTTATTGTCATGCTTAAAGAAAAGTGCTCTGAAGCCTTTTAAAATCCTTGAACATTTCCTTGAATAAAATGTTCTCCATGGCAAGAATAACTGTGTTTTTTCTATTCTGTAAATAAATGTATTACAGCACAACAGTTAAATATTCCTCTAAAACAGTTTTGAAAGGGTTGTAAAATGTTCAGTGAGTTTCAGTTGTGTTAAGTGTTGTTGCTATTTCCACCTACAACTTTCATTATCAGTTCCCTTTTTATAAATATTCATAACTTTATCTAGAACTAATCGGTTCTGTGTCCTCAGATTAGCTGAAATGTTTGCCTTGGTGTATATCCAATTAGCAGAAATCCAGGGAAGTTATCTGCTGCAGCTGTGTAGAGATCTCTTAACTCACCCGCTGAAGGTACTCTGGTGTTACATGGTATTGATGCATTCATATTAGGATTTCCATCAGCATTTATGTTTACTAATTTAATTAGAAGTGTTTATTTCAGGAAGATACTTAAAGCAACAGGTATACATTATGCAGACATAACATTCTGTACTCAGCCCAGACTGTAAAATAATGGCTCTGCATCTTACCAGCAGAAGTCACCTATCCTTATTATGCCAAAAAGCTACTTCGCAGCTCCTCAGGACAGTTCTGCAATTATTTCTGAAGTGTGTGGGTGTATGCACATGTGGTGAAAATAAAGGATGGTTTTAAATAAACACAATACAGTGGTACATTGGCTCACAAACTTAATCAGTTCCATGACTCTGGTTGTGACCCAAATTGGTCGTGGCCCAAGTCAAATTTCCCCATAAGGCTCAATGTAAATAAGGTTAATCCGTTTTGTAACCATTTTTTAATTACAAAATTGAAACAAAGTGACAAAGAACTACAAAGTAACAAAGAACAAAGATCGCAGCTTTCTCCTCCCCCACCCCCAGCATGACTGTGATTGCGCCCATCTTCCCTGCACGAGTGCAACCACGATTGCAGCCATAGACGGGCACGATCGCGGTCACACTTGGGCAGGCAAGACAGGTGCAATTGTGGCCCTCTCCCCTCCCCCCCAAGCCTGATCGCAGCCATCTCCCCCCACCCAAGCATGACCACAATCACACCTATGGAAGGAAGACGGGCGTGATCATGATCACCACCCGATGTGGAGTTCACGACCTGAGGCAATTTTTTTCTGAAATTTCTGTTCACAGCCTGATTCGGTCGTGAACTGAGGCATTCGTGAGCCAAGGTACCACTGTACATGTAACACTTCACACACACAGAAACTCTCTGTCACACATACACCCACACACTCACATATATATGTGTGTGTGTGTGTGTACCTGTACAATGCAGGACTCAAGTCTCCCATCCAAATTCTAAATGGGAGTAACCCTGCTTAGCTTAGAGAGAGGGAGAAAGAGAGACAGAGGGAAACCAACCTGAAGCATGGCAGGAAATGCAACATTTATGGCTGAATCACTATTCCAAATGTAAAGGCAGACAAAGGCAGATGTGCTCCACATGTTTTTAGCAATTATTATTTTATTTAACTTTTACAGGTTTTCCACATTGTAGAAAGCCCTAGCCATGGTCACATGAAATTACACAGAAAAAAAATAAGCACATTATACAGTAAAACATAATTACAAAAGAAGATTGAAAAATCAATTCAAATGATGATGGTGATGCTCCAAGAGTGTTCTGTAGATTGAAGTAGGTTGTCCAGATGTCACAGGGGCTATAAAGACAAAGCTGTTGTCAGTAGCATTTTCCCTCAAGTGAAGGCTCTGATGTGGGGCCTTCAAAACATTGCTTGATTGAAGGAGTCACTGTGACTTTGCAACCTGCAATATGAGTCTCTTGCCCACTGTGAGGGTTTGTCTAGTCCATTGGTGATGGCCAAAAGATGGCTTTCAGAGCATAAAGATACACTTTAGTAACCCCTGAACAATAATTATTTACCCAAAATATAGTTGATGTGACCAACAACACATGCCCACAAAGGAGTGTCCAGTGTACATGCCCCCGTCCTATGGACCAAGAATACCTCTGTTATATCAGATTACCAGTATTTATTGGAGGATGCGCCCCTCCCCCCACCAAAAAAGTACTGTGGTTTACAGTATACCTGGAAGAGCAAGTTTTCTTGTAATAGGCCCAATTTCAGATCAAGGTATATATACTGTATTGAAGCCATCTTCTGTTAGCATGGTTTAATGTGGTATTCTAGTGTCTGAATATCAGCTTTTCTTCTCTCCATTTTACTTCCAAGCAGTTCAAGACAAAGGTCTTCTAATTACAGTCTTTATTATGTGAAAGTAGGCCAGCCAGACTGGCAATGAGGTACATAAGGAGTATTGGAGAGGTCATTAGTAAAAGGCATCAGTCGAGTTAGGAAGCCATATTACTAAGGAGCTTAACACTCAAGCCAAGAAGTTGATTCCAAATTGAATTTTCCCTTCCCAGGCAAATGTAGTTAGCTCCACCTGCAAAGAGGTTCCCACTGCTTGTGGGCCAGACAGCAGAAATTCACATTCTACTCAAATTAGTTTGTTCTTTTGTTCTGATGCTCTACAATGGGACTAATTATGTTATTATCTCTCCTTATCTGACTCTGCATATTCAACAGTGTTTTCCTCAGAATCCACACTTAGCTTATCTTGCACAATGCTGGCCTTCTATTTCAGCCAAGAATTCCAACTGTGTCAGTTCAGATTTCAACTTTGACGTAGCCACTTTGAAGCACTGTGTGCTGGGAGAAGCAGACCCAGTCCCTGACACTACCATATGTTAAGTGGGTTATTTTATTGTAGTAAATGAGAGTTGTTCATTTGGTCACTTGCATAGAGCTAATCAGATCTTCTTGTAATGCCAAGAGCACTGAATAAAGCACTGAATGCTGCTGGGTCATACAGGGTGCACAAGATACGTTTTATTTGTAGGTGTTGCCAACATGTATTTTGTGGTAGCTGCTTTTCCCTTGATAGATACACAAAGAAGAGGAATTCATGACCCTTGGCTATTAACTGGTCCAAAGTGAGGATACCTCTTCACTCCACTGTCTCCAGAAACAAGTGTGTCTATCAGTCTTCAAATCTGGGTTGCATCATATCATTAATTTTGCAAGAGACGGAAGGTCAGTCCACTGCTGATGAGCCAGCATTTGCCATGTCCTTCTGACTATCTTAATGGGAGGCACAATAAGGCTTTCCCTGTTCACATGCATGCCATCCACTGGGCATTTTGTGTGAAATATTCTGATTCTAGATCTAGGTGGTGCTTGTAAGAGGATTTGATGGCCCATGAGAGAAGATATGATTTATGATTAAAAAAATTAGACCAGAGAAGTTAAAACTGCTTTGTTCATGGACAGCTGTAAGTTTTTTTTAATCTGAAAAACCTGGAGAGGGATTCTCCACAAATAAGTTTTTAAAATAACTTGTTGAATTTTGGGAAGTAGGATTTGGCTATAAGCAGTGACATGTCTCTGGAAGCATGAACGATTTGAGGCAAAACATTCATTGTCTAGGTGCTAATTTTATCCCAGCCCTTGAAAGAGGTTGGGGTGGATCTTTTCAGGTCCAAAATAATTACAGCTAACAAAGATGTAAGATTCAGTTCAATCAGTTGTGAAATAAGCTTTGGAATATCTTGTTCCCAAATTAACTATAGCATCAGGGCATTATTTGGACTGTTGTCTGGAAAACAGGACAAAAGAGTTACCCGTCCCTGAAGGTGTAAGTTCTTATTTAGCCCAACTGACTGTATATCTTGATAATTGAGTCAAATGTGTCTATCAATCTGATAAGCTCCAGTACAGAATTTTTGGAATCATCAATAAACAAGATGTAATCTGTACAAAGAACCCTGTGACATGATGAGCTATATTGCCCTGTTCTGTTGGATAGTACCAACCAGTGCTTTTTTTTTGTAAGAAAAAAGGTGCAGGAACTCATGAAATTATTTACCTTTCACACGTAGTCAATCACTGTACACACACCCACACATGTCAGTTGTGTAACGAAACATGACAGTCACTGCCTGCAGTAAGCACTCAGCGCACGACCACATGACAAATCACAAGCCGAGCAGCACCACAAACCGAGCAGCTCCATCACAACCAGCGCGGACAAAGTATGCATGCATCGGATTCGACACACAAGCAGCCTGCATGCACCATTTTAATGATTTTGCCACCGACCTGCTACGCTTGACAGGGCGATTCAAATCCACATGGACCAAACATCAAATTGTCAAAAGTTACTTTTAAAACTTGGGAAATTGTCGAAAAAAGGTGCTGGAACTCCGTTCCGGTGTGTTGTATGACAAAAAAAAGCACTGGTACCAACCAATTGTTCCAGGCGTATGTTGACTATAAGGGGAAAGAATGGATACTCCTGGCATGTGCCACTTTCAAGTGGGAATTGTGGGTAAAGGATTCCATTGGTCCTCACCAATGGAGTCCTTATATTTATAGTAATTCTAGAATACAATAAGTAATAATGGGGGGGGGGAAGTATACAGACTCACTAATAGGAAATATATTTCACTATGCCTGTACTTCTTCTTGGGTGCGAAAAGAAAAAAAAATATTTTTAAGGGCTTTGCATATAAGAGAGTAATTTAAAACCATCTCTGTTTGGTTTAATCAAGTTGACAAATTCACAGATTCAGCGTTTGATGTCACGATTGCTTTGCTTAGCCATGGACATGAGATCATTTCCAGCCTCCATACACCTATCAAGTTCTCTTCACAGAGACTTCAATGTCAATATCATAAGTACATAGGCTAGCCTTTCCCAAACTGGTGCTCTGCAGATGTTTTGGACCACTGTTAGCATAAGCTTCAGCCAGTGTGGTGAAGGGACAGAAATGCTGGGTATAGTCCTTTAAAACAGCTGGAAAACACCAGGTTGAGGAAGGCAGGCATCGGCTCTATAGTGCAGAGACCCATGAAGACTCAAATTATCAACCTTCCGGGAGTTAGATTCAGAATCGCCTTTTCTGATGAAAACAGCAGGCTTAATAGGCCTTTTGTCTTGCTTCATCTCCTTTCCTTCCCACTGTGATTAGTTCTTGCATTTTCCTATTGTGCAATAAGTGCCCCTCCCTGTTAGCGGGCACAATCTGTGCACACTGGGTAGAAAGGCACACCTTTCCTTGTGCTGTTTTTGCATGCTGTATACTGCTTGCTCCCACCATCAGTCCTCTAAGTTTTTTTCTCTTCTACACTTGCCTCTCTTCTAGACCTGCATCAGCACTTGCATTTCAAAAGATCTGGACACCTATCCCCGTGAAGTGTTTTTGTTTGGTATCTTTGGGAGCGATCTCATGCCTTTCACATCCTGATGGATTTCTAGGGAGTTTAACTCATCTCAATGACAATTCAGGGTCCTTGCTATTTGAGAGAAGGGACTAGATCCACCTGCTGTCAGTACTTCCCTCATATTTGCTTAACCTGATTATAGCTTGTTGATAATCTGAGACTCGGGTTTGCCTGAGTTTGCTTCGGTTTTGAGATTTAGAAAATCTGTGTCACATAGGTATCTAAATATAAAATGGCTGTGGTTTGGGTGAAATACAACTGTAGAACTTTATGTCCAAAATTATTTAAATAGCTTTGCCAACCACCACTTACATGAAGGTAGATTGTACAGTGTTCCTACTCTACAGTAAGTGACACTGTATTTTTTTTCTTTTTTTCAGGGATGCAGGGATCTTTCCTTGTGGTCCAAGAGTAGCATGCCCAGTTTTCATTTGCTAATTAACATTAAAGTAAATGTAAATCAGGATCAGAGAGTGGATGTGCAGCTTCCATTCAGGTTAATATTTCATTGGGAAAGATAGATTTCACAATATTTATCTGCTTTTGCATTGTTCACTGTTGCCTTATATAAATGTTTCAGAATTTATCTGCTTTGGGGTTCAAGTTAAATAGATGTTGCAGTATCCTTCTATGGGACAGGACCTTATTTAGAAGCAAAATAAAGTAGCTTATCTAAACAGAGCTATAATACATAGTGTGACTTCATGCAGTGACTGTCATCCAAGGCAAATGTTTATCCCAAGTTTGAGTAATTGGGCAAATAGTATATCAAATGCAGGAGGGTCCTAGTTCTCTCTATGCATATATTAATATGCATATTTGTAATAAGCAAAACAAGAATAGACCAAATTCAGCAGACATTATAGTTAAGCTTTTATTAAAGGTAAGAAATGAGTCCAGAACAATAGCAAAAAGACAAACACTGCAGTATGCTATAATGATGTTGGGGGAAGGGGATAGTATTTATTTATTTAAAACATTTTTATGCTGCCCCCATCGCAACAAAGCCTCGGGGCGGCTCACAACAGAAACAAATACATAACTACATAAATACATAAAGAATAACAATATAACAATTAAAAATTATTTAAAAACCCCCGGTGCATCTCAGCTAAAAATTTAAAATCCTATAAATACAAATAATTTAACAATTAAAATAAGTTTTAAATAAAAAGGTCTTAGCCTGGCGCCGAAAAACAAATAACAACGGCGCCAGGCGGACCTCTCTGGGGAGCGCATTCCATAGATGGGGCGCCACCGCAGAGAAAGGAATATGGCTTAATTTGTTGAGAGAAAGAGTGTCTAGGGAACAAGGAGAGAACCTGTTAAGCCAGGCTGATGGGAGTGATGGCCAACTGGCTCATGGGAACAGAGAAATAACACAGCAAGAGGTCAAGTCTACAGCCGGGGCTGAAGAGAGCTCCTATCTACCAGTAACAGGACCAGAGAAGGAGTTAGGGGCTGGGCAGGTCTCACAGCAGGAGTTGAGGAGTCTGACATAGAGGTCTCTCCCTCTGAGGAGGGGATGCTGGTTGCAAGGAGACAGCACAGGCGGGAAATACAGTTAACTGAGAAATGAGAACACAGGACAGCTATAGGTTTCACAGAGCGTTGCCTGCTGGGATGCACAGGAGAAAGGGTATGAAGAGTGGGGGACGGAGGGGTGTTAGAGAGACCTCAACACTTCACTCTGGATGAACTCAGAGCTATGTAAAAACAAAGACTTGTGAAAAACTCAGGAGTAGCATGCTTACTTGGGAGGAGAACTGCGCCTCATGACAGGTACATGCTGAGCCATCGGGTGTGCCGTCCTAGTTTTGCTGTACTATTGTTTAGTAGTGCTGTGATGGATTTCCAGGTCACTGGGTGTCCAGATAACAGGCTGGTATTATTCATAAAGATAGGAACAAAACAAAGTCGCATTCTGTTTTTTTTTAGTTCTTATCTGGTTTAAGAAAGTATAGGCACATTTGGAAATAATTAATAGAGTAGATAAAGTTGTGAATGTATTTCTGGAAGTATCACAACAAAGAACATGGAGGGTAGGGGAGGCTTATCATGTGACTTGATTACATTGCAATTTTCTGGGCGAATGTTGACTGTTTCTCATTGCTTCAGTTCCAAAACAGAATCATTACACCCAGGAATCAAATCCTAAAATGAATTAAACTGTTATTTTTCCTTTGAGATTGTAGACAAAATAGTGTAGATATTAAGTATTTTTATGTTTAATAGAATAAAAGTTTGCAAAGCTGCATAGTATTTTTGAAGTTGTATTTAAACTTACGGAGAAACTCAGTGATAGCTTTTGTACACATGTAACTTCAATTTTGTTTTTTGTTGGCATTAGCATCTTGCCTAGTATGTATTATTGTTCTGAGAAAGGCTGTATTGAACAAAAGGTCTGTGTCCTGGAGTGTGTATACCCAAAATACACAGAAGTGTAAGGTTTTCTTTGAAAGGATTTATTCTTGAGAATATCTGGCTACCAGCAAACCGTTCCAGATGGCAACCTGAGTAGTCTCCAGTTGTCCCTCTTACAGTGATCATAAGAGGGTTACACGTAACGCAGTTAACGTCTTTTCCAATAGGTTACAGAAGTAAAAAGTTACAATGGCTCGATCTTTCCCATTTGTATACCAAAGAAGATGCTCCCAAGGAGTGGGGAAGATGGGGTGCTATTACACAGAAGAGGAGGAGGATGGGGTGGGCTGGTGTGAATTGCCTTTGAGTTGCTTTTACCTGTCAAATGCCAACTAGCTTTCTCTGGACTGTTGTCTGGTCAGTGTCAGCTACATTTCAAGGATGCACACATGCTGATTTCTAGAAAAAAGGTTTTTTCTCAGGCCTATTCATGTATCAGTGATTGCCTGATTTGTACACATTTACCTTAAATTTTTTTGTTGGCATCAGCTTCATGCCTTGCCTTGCCTAATATGTAGAATTGTTCTGAGAAAGCCTGCATTGGCCAGACACCAATATCAGTAATGAGAAATAGGATCCTGATACTTGTGCCTGGTTTTTCTGTGATTTAAAGTTAATTGACTGGTGTGTCCTCATACATACTTTATCAAAGGAGTTGCTCTGCTGCTGAATGCAAAACATGGGAATTCAGGATAAATGTAATACCTTCTTGACTGCCATGTTTCTGTTGCATCCAGACTACCCACGAGGATCTTTAAATTGGCCAGTCTAGAATCATATTAGGGGAAAAGTGGCCCAGTCCTGAAGTTTCCACACCCCAAAACAGATCAGCAAGTTCTGCAACCCCTTTTGGTGCCCTTTTTGTTCTGTATACCTCTACTTCTCTCTTAGGTACCTGGCTTTCATAACACAGTCATCTAGCTTTAACTCGGTCAAGTAATCAAGAACCCATGTGAGGTTCTCCCCCATTTGCCAGGGTAAAGCCATGGCTCCCTTTATCGTTCTCATCTTGAATCCACCAAGCCGTCTTACCACTTTGTTTGAAAACTTATAGCTATCCTTTAGACTGGATATTTGATATCTCCTTTGATAGTGGGATTCTCCCTTGTCACATGGCTCTCCTTGTGGAGACCTCCTTGTCACATGGCTCTCTTGGCTTTTAGTCCCTTCCTGGAAGTTCAGTTGGCTTTTTAGCTGTTTTTGGATAACATGGTAATCATGTTGGGCTAGAGATTCCAACTGTTTGTCTATGCTATGCATTTTGAATGTCTGGCTAAATGTGAGTAGATAAGGGCAGAATGTTTAGCTAAATGAGGGTAGATAAGGAAGTACCTGTGTCGTCTGTGATTTTACAAGAACCATAACTTAGGTGCTTTGTGTTCTTTTTTTTACCTAAAACAAGATAGATAGGTTTGCTTAATCCTATTTCTTCATCTTAAAAATAACCATACCATGATTCTTTTTACCCTTTCAAGTCCCATGCCATGCCTCTGAGGAATCACTATAATGTGGCTGACCTTTCTTCTTCCTTGGTGCTGTCCCTGCTCCCCAGTTAATGTTGGTGAATCTCTAATCTTCTGCTCCCTTCTCCCCGCTTTTGTTATTGGTATTAAGACTAATGTACTAGCCACAGTACATTAGTCACAGTACATTAGTGGGTTAGTACACCAACCCACAGTGCTAGTGGGTTGGTGTACTAACTAAATGTTTTTCTCTTTTATGAAGTATTGTGTGCAGAAACAGAACACGTGCGGTTTATCCTTGATCATTGTCTTGAGTGAGTTTGTCAGATCTGCTTTGTGAATTACACACCTGTGTTGGTGTTGGACACATGTGAATGAGTGTTCTGGCAAATGCAAGTTCTGGTGGAGAATGCAAGTAAGCGGATGTTGAATAGAATGTGCTCACAGCTGATCCTGCACTGGCTCTGAATGGTCTTTTGCTTCCTCCCTCCCTCCCTTCCTCTCTGCATGTACTGTCCTTTTGTTATCTATGGAAAGATTGTTGCCAAGTGGAAAAACTGCAGTAGCATATATTATGCATTGTATTGTAGGACAAGTGAACCCTGAAGTATTGTAATAAAAGGTGTATATTTGAGGAAAGACATGGAAATTGGAGAGTTTGTATTTGACAGAAAGATGCCAGAAGTAGTCAAAGACTGTAGTCTTGCATAGTTCTGTAACTCTTCCCTGCCCCCACCTCCCATTTCTTTTAGGCAAAACTAAATTGCATTAGATAGTGTTAGAAAACTATTCTGGGGCAAGGCCTGGTTTAACAGCCACTTTACTATTTCAGGACTATAGCACAGAAACTTTACTTTGGAATCTTTTTTCTGCTTCCATTTGTAGCTTCCAAAATTCCAGCTAGAAATGACTTATTTGGGGCAGGGACAGAGGATATGTGTTTAAGTGCATGAAGTAGCTGAGGTGGCCTTTACTGCCATTTTTGCTTCTAAAATTCCCTGCACGTGCTCACAGCAGGTAATTGTACAATGTGGTCACAGGGGCATGCATGCTCAGGTTGACCTAAAGTAAAACATAAGTGAAATATACTTTGGCAATCTTGTACACGTGGGGCAGCGGCTGTTCTTAGTACAAGAGAAAAATAAATTTTGAAGTTCTCCTCATCCCCATAGCCCTTTCCATTTCACCTCCACTTCCATGAATAACCAACTTCACCCAACAAAAAGATTAGCACATCATTATTACTCAACTGCATTTGTGGTGCTGAATTAGGGTTTCTGACAGGCTCTTTAAGGGCTACATGGCAATAAGATACAGGATGTCCACTCCATGCTAAGAAGAGCTGTATACCTTTTGCCTTTGGTTGGTGCAGGTAGATGGGTAAGAATTTTGTTTGATTTAGTTTTTGCAAGAACTTCCCAAATTGTGCTGCTTTCTTCATAAACAGGGTGGAAAGAATTTGAAATTTAAACAATTCTAATGTGTAAGAAAGCAAAATATGGATCAGATCTGTCCATACTCAGGCTAGAGTCAGTCACGTACAGTGTGAAACCACAATCCAGTAGTCAAAAGAGCAGCTTGACTTGCACAAAGGCTTAGCAGCTACTGTGCAAATACGTGATTCTTTGGATCTCCTTCCCTGAGAAGTCCCTGGAGCCTCCTCTGAATGGTCATGACCACAGCAGGTAGCCCCTGTACTGAGCAAGCAGAATGACTACATCAGTGATGACATAAAGAAGGCCAGTGGATGGGATCTCCAACAGATCAAAGCCATTGCTAGTGAAATTGCTAGAACCCCAGAACAGGTTTACCAAGAAAGCACGGATGCCTAACGTACGCCAGATGAACCCCATTGCAAATAGGGCAGAGTTAACCTAGCTAGCCTGTGACAACATCTACCATTATAAGACAGACCAGTGCCATTTCCTCAGGAACTGAAAATGTGGGAGGGTTCAAGTGAACCACCTCATGTAAATAGAGGAGAGCTTTTATTCTCATTTGCTCCTAGTCTTGACTATAGAAACACTGAACTTAATGGCTTAATGGCCCAAGGCAAATTAAGGTAGGTTCATGTAAGGAAAGGATCCATTCCCACTACCAGTTACCTGAGCTTCTGGAAAGCCCTTTTGGAAGTTATTGATATAACATGGGATGGGACTGAATGGACTGTGCAGGATAGAAGGATTAACAAAAATTGGGGCAGTCTTTTCCCCTCAGAGGACTTTCCCAGTATCATCAGATTTTTTAAAAATTTATTTTCTTTGAACCAAATTGGATGGAATGGTGGGAAAGTTCATGACTGGATCTCCCATCTTGTTTGGTTTTTTTTAAAGTTATACATGGCTGCAGGATAGGAGGTCAGATTTGGTCATGCTATAGTGCTTGGAGACCTCTCTCTCTGTACCATTTTTTCTTAATCTATGTTGGCAATTTTGCTGTGGAGGATGAGCAGATGGGTATCATACAAATGCCCATATGCTTTCCCATGTTAGATAATACAAGCTTTGAGATGCAGTTTTGATTTGGGAAATGACTTCATGCCCAAATACTGAATCCCTGATCTTATTCCCTCCCTCCCTCCCTCCCCCCCCCCCCCTCCCTCTCTCTCTCTCTCTCTCTCTCTCTCTCACACACACACACACACACACACACACACACGTCATTATCAGGAATGAACATACACATACTGCACTATTGGTGTTAATTACTTTATTCACATTCAGGATCAAAAAGAGCAGTAAACATGTCTGTGTTCAGAATTATCCCACAAATAAGTGGGAACAGGTCCCACTTAGGGATGGACTAAAGAGCAGGTTAAATGGGCAAAGCAGTGAAGTTCTGCAGCCTCATGGGTAGAGCCTTTCATATCACGGCTGACACTTTCATTTTGATTGAATGTGGTGTTAGTTGTTTGTGTACTGTGAGCTAAAAATACTCTCAAGAATACAGGAAGCTCTTATTTTAAATTCACTCTACTTTCCACTTATCAGCTTAGCTTGCCTCTTAAATACGGAGTTCAAGATTTCACTGGGAGAAAAAAATTTAAAGCTTCTTTCCAAAAGCAGAGATTATCTTTTAAATATAATGGCTGTCTTTTCAGAAGGGATGATAATGGATGCACAAGACATAGAGCACTTTCTTCTTTAAATGTAAGTTTATTTTTCATCCCTGTTTTTTGTAATTGCCCAAACCATTTTTTAAAGCAAGTGAAAGGGTAGGTATTACATACAAATGTCTGTGATGAGCCCCAGAATGCTTTGAATTGAGATGCTCAGATGGAAGGGAAAAGATGATTTGTCCTTTAACCATTTTTATTATGGGGTAGTTGCTTAAACACTGTACTTGGTCTGAGCATTCAAATGTGCATTTACTGCCATATTTGGATTGTCATGTGCAGCTGAAATATCTGTGGAAATTTTGAAGGAAGTTAAATGAGTTACAAAAATATGTGTAAGTTGTTCTATAGCAGTGATGGCGAACCTTATAGAGACCGAGTGCCCAAACTGCAACCCAAAACCCACTTATTTATTACCAAGTGCCAACACTGCAATAAAACCTGAATACTGAGGTTTTAGTTTAGAAAAAAACAACTCACAGCCAATCCAAGCAAATATATATATATATATATATATATATATATATATATATATATAAATATCCCTGGCAGTGCACTGATTGGCCATGTGAAAGCTCGGACAAGTCGCAGCTAATGAGTCACAGCTCATGATGCCATTGCCTGGCACCGCTACTCCTGTCCGAGCATGCGCATGGCCCCTGTGTGCACTGTTATCCGATGCTCGGCTGCTGGGGCGATGCTGGGGCAACTTGGCTTGCGTGCTGACAGAGGGCTCTGCATGCCCGATGTGGCACACGTGCCATAGGTTCGCCACCACTGTTCAATAGGATTAAAAACAGGCCCACTGAATATCTACCTTTGTTTTCACTGTATGTGGACTGCCTAGAGCAGGAGTGGACAGAAGGTAGATCTCCAGGTGTTTTGGATTTCCACTCCCAGCATTCCTGGCCAGTGGCCATACAAGAAAGGACTTGTGGGAGCCCTTTGGTCCAGCTCCGTACAGAGGTTCTAGATAGTGGGAGAAAATGAATGGTAACTGTATATTGGCAAAATTGAAATAGCCATTAGTTTGGTAAGACATGCCATGTTCACAAAAAAGTTAAATAAATTGATAAATGGTTAAGTTTCAGAATATGCCATTTCTTTGTATATTTTGCATGTATAATTCGTATGAATATTTGGGCTGCAGATTGCTTAAGTAGACTTGTTTTATTTTACTATATTGGCTACTGAGGCAAGAATTGCTGATTTTTAGCATTTCCTTTCCTCCAGGTGATTATATTTTCTTGCCTTCTGGTTCATGCAGAATTAATTTCATATTGATTCTTTTGACTGATATGAAATTACTGTATCCAAGCCTGAGGAAAGAAGAGCCTGGTTTTATGTAGGAAGCTTAATCCTGCTTTCTTCTAACAAGAAATGTGTTGTTTTCAAAAGCCTCAAGCCTGTATGGGAGGCACACACCCTTTTATCCAAGTGGGCTGATGTATTGCCTTAAGGCCCCACTAGTATTATCAACATTAGTACCATATTACATTTATACCATGCCTTTCTTCCTTTTGCAAGCAATTGGGCAAGTATAAAGGTTCTCCTTCTCTCTGTTTTACCTTCACAATAACCCTGTAAGGCACAGCATCTGTGACAATCGAAAGTCATAATGACTGAGTGAGAACTAGAACATGGCTCTCCTGAGTCCCAGTCCAACACTTTAGCTGCTGTACCACACTGGCTTTCACATGGCATATCCTGCTCAGAATTTATGTCCTATTGAGGTTTCACCTGTAGTTCCTGAAGGACTGTAGTTCACCTGTAGTTCCTGAAGGACTGTAGTTCACCTGTAGTTCCTATAGTTCCTGTAGTTCCTGTGGAGGGATACAGATGTGTCCAGAAGCCCAGCTGCCAATGCCCTTTCATATCCATACCTTGAAGTTCCCCATGTACACTGGGCATCCATGCAGTTATGTGATTGGGAGCCTGTATTTCTAGGGTACTAAATTGCATGAATACATCTCTGCATAGTTTTAGGCATGTGCACATCCAGTTCATGTACACAGTAGCCTGGAAGGTGTGTGGCCAGGAGTTGGGCCACAAGACATAATCTTGATCAGACCACTCCTCCCAGGTCTCATCTTTCTTTCATGGAGACAAAATCATGATCACACCTCTACCCTTTCCCACAACCTCCCTGTGTATATCACAGAAGTTTTGGACAGACTCTGCATGCAATCTCAATCCTTCTCGGCACTTCTGAGATTGTACTGGAAAGTTGTTCTTGATCAGGGGTGTCCAACTGTTTGGCTTCTCAGGGCCACACTGAAAGAAAAAGAATTGTCTTGGGCTGCACATTAAATACACAAACACTAATGAAAACTGATAAGCAAAAAAGAAAGAAAGGACTGTGCATAATTTCATGACATCTACTACCACAGATAAGCCAAAAAGTCCTCCTATAATAATCCTAAAAGAGCATACATTTATTTTATGTGACACAATGTTGTTGTCTACAAAGTTCATGCTTGAGAACCACACAATTGAGTTACAATATATATATAATGTTATAAGTAAGTTTATTATTTTGTAGCCATTCTGGGTGGCACAGGATAGAAGAACAGGGGAAAACTCCAGCTGTTTTCATTAGAGCTGTTCTGAATTCCTCCCACCCTGCTCCACACAAACACATACACACACACACACGCAAGGAAAGATAACACACAAGCAAGCATTCAGAAGCAGTACTAAATATAATTAAGGCTGGCAACATTTAAATTGAAATAAGATTATGACTTAAATGCAAGCTGGAAGTGGAGAAAATTATGCTGACTTCCAGACTGCTGTGGTATAGTAGAGATTACAAAAGAAAATGAGGGACGAGCAAGATAATTGTGTTAGTACGATTGCAGTGTCAAGGGCTAAAAGAAATGGTTAGCACACTTTATATACTGCTATAGAGGGAAAGATATTTAAAATGCATGTGCAAAGCATTACAATGCTGCAATTATATTTTGTAATCACCCTCTCCCTATTCCCACCCTTTTTGCAGAAGCAACAGGGCTTGCAAGTGTCTGGAATATAAAACCATAGACAAATATACATGCCTATGGCATAGGGAAGAGAAAGGGGAGAAACAGAAGGTGAGAGGGCGGGAGAATCTGGCTCAAGGCCTGCAGTTGCTGAGTGGCGATTTAAAGGCATCCCCAACCATGTGTTTTAATAATCTTCAGATTATGCAATCCTGGATCATTGCACTGTATGCAAATAGACAGCCAATCTTTTCATATTTATATTTTCTTGGCAGTAATTTTTAGAAAGTGATTATTGGAATAAGTGTTGGTTATTGACCTAAATGGAATATTTGCTTTGCAACCAAGATGTTAAAAGTGCATATCAAAGGGCAATGATGCATTATGTTACATGAGTTTCTATTAATGCGGCATTATAAACATGACCTTGTGCCTTTTTGCCTACGTTTCTGAACCATTCAATCTATAACCACTTATATAATACATTATTAATATATTTTTAGGAAGTTATGGTCCAACATTGCAAGCTGTATAATAAATAGGTTGCATTATAGCAACCAGGAATAAGCCATTATGAAACTAAACAAATTAGCTCACTGAAATGCAATGTGGGGAATAGATTTAACTGTCCATTGTCTTGCATTTCCCTTGGACTAACATCAGCTTTCATACTGCACTGACAGTGAAGGACTTCTAACCCTAGAACCTGTACTGTTGTGGCTCATGGCTTATTTTATGGTATTCCATGAGCTGCTCTTACTAGCGCATTTTTAAGGATCTTGCAAATGTGGCAATGGAAGGAAGATCAGTGGACATAATATTCCACTGGAAAATGTTTGATGTTAATATGATCAAACTTGTTTTTTTAAACTCCAACTTCATTCTAATGGTTTTGAACTTTGAAACTTAACGTAAGGAATATATAGATTTATATTCATATGTTTGACTGACAGAAGTTTATGTGATGGCTTCAGCACTTGTAAGACTCCCTGAAAATCCTCAGGTTATGGGGCAGCATAGAAGTAGAATAAAATTAATATATAACTGAAATAGGACCAGAGGTTCTAGAATCACCCCAATAGGATCAGAACATACGGGCACAATCCTACTGGTGTTGGGTTTACTATTGTATTGTAGTTTTGTTTGCTTGCTTGCTCATTTGTTTCTTTTTGTATAGAACTTAGCAGTTGGTATCAATTGTCTTAAGAGATACATTCTATAAAGAAAAAAATGGAGGCACAATACTGATACATACATTAAATAGCACTCTCTAGCCTTGAGGTTTGACCTAATCTTGCATTAAGGTGCAACCCTATTTTTATATTATTATCACATTTAGCATGTTCAAGGATAGGCTGGAGGGTGTTCAAGGATAGGCTGGACGTCCACATGGTGGGCATGTCGTGAGCGGAGCCGGCTGGTGCCAGAGGTCAGACTAGATGACCTGGGAGGCCCCTTCTAACTCACTCTGTTTCTGTGTTTCTATATAGTCTGCCTTTCTTTGCTTCAAGAAACCCAAACTGGCATACAGGGTTCTTCTCTTGTATACTCACAACAACCTTGTGAGGTGGGTTGGGCTGCGAGTCTGTCTCGAAGTCACTCAATGAGCTTCATGGCTGAGTGGGGACTAGAACCCAGATCTCCCAGGCCCCGACCTAGCAGTCTAACCACTAGGCTGTTGTGCATATTTTGTCAGAAAATTGTCCTACAACTCCCAGTATGCTTCATCCAGCATGTGTTTTAACGTAAAGAAATATTACTGCTTTTTCAGGATAATAGTTGTTCTTTTCTCTTCTACAGCCTTAACAGATCAGAACACATTTAAGAAGAAACGTCTGTTCCTTTGCTTTGCACTGGGCATCTTTTTACCACATCCCTGAACTCTTTTATAAACTTTGGAGGTTTCTGAACACCAAAGACTGGAAGACATAAATTCATCTTTGAATGTTCATAGTCTACCATAGATGTGCCAGATCTTCTGGATGAGCACAAGGATAAAAAGGTTGGTAGATTCTTTGAAAGCTTGTATCTTCATGACTGTTTATTTCTGTGTATAATGAAAACAGCACTGTTGTTGCCACACTGGTTTATTTTCATATCTTGTATTACTTTAGTCTTTTGAGAGAGATAGCCTGTGTGGTGTACTGATTAAGAGCGTGGGACTGAAATTCAGGAGATCTGGCTTCCAGTCTCTGCTCAGCCATGGAGCCAACTGGGTGACTTTGGGCCAGTCACACACTCTCAACCCAGCCTACCTCACAGGGTTGTCGTTATGAGGATAAGATTGAGAGGGGGGAGGAGAATTATGTAAGTGGCTTTGAGTTCCTTGAAAGGTAAAAGAGGTGGGATATAAATGTAAAATAAATAAATATTTTATTATTCTTCCTAGCTAATTTCCTGCCGCAATAGCATTAAGCAGTGTAGCTTGATTTGCTTTTAGTTTAGCTAGTACAATATATAACCTGAAAGCATTATATCGGATGTTATAACTTATTTAGGAAACTTAGTAAAAATAGCTATGCTTGTACTGAATATGAGTGTTTGATTAAAAAGAATTAGAGAAACAGCAACATTTTAGAAGAAAGTACGAAGTGGATGAACAGAAAACTACAGCTGACCCTCCACATCTTTGAAGGTTACCCCTGAAAAAGTGGAAACCCACGAAAGCCAAAGTTTGAGTATACGTGCACTATAAGACAGGCTCTCCCTCTGCTTTTTCTTTGTCTAAAAGCAGGTGGGTGTAGGGCCCTAGCACTGAAAGACTGATTTTTTGAAAAATTCTGTTTTCTCATACTGGTTCTGTGATAGGAATACCTCTCGGTGAAATTGTTGGCCATATGGGTAAAAAGAAAAATGCAGCTATCCATACTGCATACGTTTCCTCACTTTGTGTGGCTAATAACAGGTTTGTGGGGGAACAGATCCACTGGAAAAACTGGTCTCAGCTCCTGTCCGAGTCCCATGGCCTTGATCCAATGCCTTCCCCTCCAGACACTGCTTTTAGGAAGAGATCAGCTTTTCAAGAGATACTACCATAGAGTCTTCAGGTTACATCTAGTTTGATCCTAAGGATGAATTACTGGTTAGTAGTTTATATTGATACCAGCATTACCAAAAAATGGTTTATCTGACTCTGGACTAATGAGATCAACAGGTCATCCTTGGCTGTGGAGAGAACCCTAACATTGCCTGCTCTCCCTCCACTGCATTTACCTCAGCTAAGGAGTTTCGGACAGGCAGGGGGGGGTGGGGGTGTTTCCAAACTGTTCCTGACTCAGAGGTAATTGTTTTCATCTAGAGTCCATCTTTCCTCCACACTTTCTTCTACCCTATTTCATCATATTTCTCATTTGAAAATGAATATTTGTTTCACTTCATGTGTGAGCAAATAACCTTTTAGAACATCAAGCGTGTATTTCCATTGCATATAGTTGCCAAAAGTAACCAAAGATTTTTCTCTCTATACGTGTCTGTGTGTGGCTATCTTCCAACAATGAACTAAAAATGTAGTGTTGCTTATTAGCTAAAACATCCTTGCCTTTCTGTTTACATACCAAAAGTGTGTGTGTGTGTGTGTGTGTGTGAATGTTGCACATACATTCCAGAGTAAGATAGTGACTATAATGTCAGACCTGGGCAAGGGAGTTCTAAGTTAATATTTGTGTACACCAGCTGGATCTCACTGAAGGAAGGATAATGAATGAAGGAAGAATAATGAAGCAATCATCCCTCAGGATCTATCAGAAATAATGCAGTTTTACAAATCCTTCTTATTCTCATTGATTAGCATTAAGTTCGATTAATCTTACCTTCTCGCTACTGCTAATCCCATGAAGCTGGAAAAGAAAGCTTTTCTTCTTGTTGTCCATGTACTCCTAGGGTTATCCTCACTTTCCCATTCTTCAGTTTTAACTTTTATGTACAAACTTACGAACAAGTTATGTCTTACCTTCTTTGTGGGCCCTCCTTCCTGTTTAAAATATTCTAATCTAGCTAATGCAGGAGCAACAATGGAAATAGATCTCATTATATTACCAAACTGTTGACTGCTTTGTCTCCCTGTATAATAAAGAGGCTGTAGCAAACTAAAGCGGCAAGTCCAACGGATTCAGCAGGACTTAACTTCTGGGTGGCATTTAGAATTGTACCATAAGTTCCCTAATTTGTCTTGTGACTAGAAAGTGCATGATGCTGAAGGTTAACCAGAGGTAAAGTAACAAATGGAGGCAAAGCAGTTAGTGAAAATACATGGGCTCATTCTTACAGAGCAGGGAAGCAGTGCTGCAGCAGCAAGACCCTCTTCTTGTCTGTGCATGAATATTGTAACGTCTGTAGAGACTCCTGGCACACACAGTAACACGTGCCAAGGGCTTGCTGCGCACAGTATAATGAATGCAAGTAGGTCAGAGAGGAGCCTGCTGCAGAGGTACTCTTCCTCTTCATGTGTATTCATTTTAAGGACATTATAATGCCTGAAAAGGGCTTTAGGGTGCCATGCTAAATGCACTGACTTGCAAGTTAGTCCCATTGAGCTCAGCCTACTTCTGAATAGACACAAATAGGATTATGCTGCGTGTGTCTCATAATCTCTTAATGCCTGACTGCCAATCAGTGAACTTGGAAACAATGTGCTTGATATAATAGGAAATTTTTGCTGCTGCTCTATGGATCATTATCTCTCTCACACATGCATGCCACCAGTTTTCAAGCAAAGAAATCACTGAAAGACTGCACCTCTTCTGTTAATACCTTTTAAGACAGCAGGTTTTTGGCGGAAGACAAACATGTCAGGCTAAGCAAAGGTGCGGAGCTGCTAGACAGAAAATCTGCCAGTCTTCTTTTTGAAGTACTGTCTCTTCCCCAGGGTAGGGTCAGAACAGACATTAAACATACAGGAATCATGTATTTTCCTCTCCCTATTCATTTTTTGCTCTAGAGCTGATGCAAGGACCCCAAGTAAGAAGGGAAGTATGGCTTGTAAGAGCTAGATCAGCCCTCCTGTTCTTTCTATAGAGTAAGAATTAAGAAGAAAGAATGTAAAGTAATGTTTCTTTTGGCACAAGGCAATTATTGCAACTGGAGTTTCCACCAGCAAGACACTTGAAAATCATGTGTGAAGTTAAAAAATAAAAGTGACTATTTTGTTCTAAACGTTTTTTTGCCTTTTTTGTTATAAGGCTAAGGAGTTCGGCTAAGGAATACCAAAGACCAAACTAAAGCTTAGTAGTGTTACAACATCATCTCTGCTTATGTGGTAAATGACACCACATAATTCTCTCAGCAGAATTACACCCTGGTAATCAGTAAGTCTGCCTTTTAGTGGGCTTGTAGCTCAATGTGTGCATGATTTCTGTAGTTATAAACTGTAAGTAAGAGGCAGAAAACATGTCATCCTTTATCAGGAGAGAGATATATCCCAATGGCTTCAATTAGCTATTCAAAATGCGAGAAAAATAATTGCCTAATAAATGTAATGGAGCAGCAGTGAGAACATTGCCGCATCATTCTTCACTAAAACAAGTAAGAATATGTCAGTAATATTTCAGTGGGAACCAGTTAAGTAGCAGGTCTGGGAAAATAGTGCAACAGCATTAATAAACCAAATAAGTAATTTATTCTCAAAGTCAGTTGTTTGTTAAAGAGAGAGGTAACAGCAGCATACACTACATGGTTTCAATAAGAAACATCCAGAATTGACTTTTAAAAGTTAATTTAAAAACAATACATAATTGCTCTTAACATACTACACATAGCAAATACAGGAAAAACCCAGAATGATAATGGTTGATCAGTTTAAGACCGTATATATGTAGTCTTCCCTCTTATGGATCAGTAGCTGGTTAAAGAACAGAAACATAGAGTAGGGATAAATGGTAAAGTTTCCAAATGAACAGATGTACATACTGGGATCCATTATTATTATCATTATCATTTCTATATCACCCCACAACTGAAGTTCTTGGATTTTATGTGGATTAATACTTTACAACCTGTCCTTAAATTGGATTTGAGTGAACAGTGAAGTGGCCAAGTTTGCAGATAACATCAAAATATTTAGGGTGGTAGAACAAAAAGAGATTATGAGTAGCCCCAAAAGGATCTCTAGACTGGGAGAAAGGGCATCAGAATGGCAAATGTAATTCAGTGTAAGCCAATGTAAAATGATGCCCACTGGGCCAAAAACATTTCAGTTTATAAGACTGGATCTGAGCTAGTGGTGAGATCTTGAAGTTGTAGAGGACAGCATGGTGCAAATACCATTCCAGTGTGTAGTGTGAAACCTTTGAATTCCTTGTTGGGCATAATTAGAAAAGGAGTTGAGATAAAACTGCCAAGATCATCTTCCTGTGCAAATCTGTGTTGCAAACATGCTTGGAATACTGTGCACAGTTCTGATGACTGCATCTAAAACAAGATATTGTAGGGTTGGAAAAATGAAGAGAAATGGGTGACTAAAATGATCAAGAGGTTGAAACAATGCCACAGTACTCTGGGCCATGGTATAATACCTGCCATCATCCCATGAACCTCACTAGTAGGAGATAGAAGGCAGAGAAAAATAAGTGTTTCTTCACAAACTGCTTAGTTAAACTATGGAATCCCCTCCCGTAAGATATAGTGATGGACACTGATTTGGATGTCTTTGAAAGAGAATCTGACAAATTTATGGAGAATGAGGCTTTCTGTGGCTACTCATCCTGATGGCTATATGCTAACTTTGGTATCCTTGGAAGTAGGCCTCTGTGAAAATTGTGTATAAAGTTTGAAAAAGAAAGTGACTAATTGGTTTCTGGGAATGGAGGAATACTGTGGTGCTTGTGGCATAATGCTGTTGCACTTATCCGCTGCTTGTGGATTTTGTATGGGTACTTGATATGCGAACAAAACGCTGGACTAGATGGACAAACAGGTTGGTCTGATCCAATCTGTTTGTATATAAAGTAAGGGAGGACAAACAGCTTGGAAGTGCACAAACCTCTCCAGCTACCTCCGCTGTCCCTCTGGGATTCCTGATTCCCTTTCTGACAATTCAGTGTTGCAAATTAAATCTACTCTCACTTGATAGTCCCTTATCTCTCTATCTGCAGCTAGTTGTCTTTGGATTTCCGCACTACACTTTTGCAGGATTTAGCTGGATTGCTTACCACCTGTCCAAGTGCTGTAAGCTGGTGTTTTGAAATGTATCTTTTTCTCTAGAGGGATAAATGTTACCTATCAGTTCTCATTGCAGTTATGGAGAAGTAAATACCAAGCATACCTCTTTCGTTGTGCAGCAGTGAAGTAGTATAACAAGATATGATTTATTGTAAACCGTTCAGTAGGTGGATGGTATATAAAAGCAATAAACTAATTAATTAAAATAAATATGAATGCAAGTCATTTAGCTCTGAGAAAGCTACTTGCAGGTTTAAGTACCTGTTTTCTGTTTTCTTTTGTGAGAAAGCTGCTACTGTTTGCATACGAGTTGCTCCCTTCCCATGATATTCTAAGCTAGCCCAAGTGGTGGCTCAGTTGTCATATTGCTGTGAATCTCAGGGAGGCCTTGGTGGCTGTGAACCAGGGATGGGGAACCTCCAGTCCAGGGGCCTAATATAGCTTTTGTATCATTCCCATTGAGCTCTTGGGAAGTCCTAGTTCAGCCTTCCGGGTTCTCCTTATGCCCATGCTTATTTCTCTTAGCCCCATGCTCTTCCCTCCTACACATTTGTTTGGTGGTTTCCCAGCGTTTGTGTTGCTTTTAAGGCATAGTAAAATATTGAAATGTCTCTCCTAGGGCTTAGTTCCTGGCAGTAAGAACTTTATTCCAATGGTATTTCTGTTATGCCACTTTTGCCCCACACACTGCTGGAATGCAGCACTGGACACTAATCTGAAATGGTCTCTGGCTGAAGAGGCTCATCAGGATGAAAGAGGCTCATCCAGTCACTCCACTAAACTATAGTTTACAATTATAAGAATGAGTTGCATTAAGTCATGGTGTTGAGCATAGTGTCTGCCTGCTCTAGCCTGTGTATGAACCTAAGCATAGAAAGCAATCACTTCCATTATAGATTGACTGCAGTTTGCTGCATCATCTGAACCTATACAAGCTATGGTTAATCATTGGTTGGATCCAGGTTTATTCACATACAGTACGTGTGGGCTAGTGGAAGCAGAGTTCCCCACCTTGTGTTCCTCTCAGCTACCCTTCCAGCTCCCTGAAAATGCTCCACAGGGGTGACCTGCTGAATGGGATGGGCTGTGGTGGAGAGAACCAAGCAGATCCACCATCCATGAGCAGTGCTCCACTTACTGAATGAGCTTGTACCTGATTTTTGGCCTAAGTAGAGTCGGGGTGGAAGAAGCTGCCATAGGGAGAATGAAGAAAACAGGCTGTTTCCAACAGCTTAGTTTCACACACATAATTCTAGATCCAACCCAGTGCTTAATGGAAACAAGTTGATGTCAAACCACAGCTTATTAATTTGATGTGTTTAACTAACCATAGTTATTAGCCAGAGTCTAGTGACATGGCAAGCTGTTTTTCTAAAACAGAAAAGAAAGTGTCAGGTGTCCTTCTTATGTCTGTATCAGAGGAGGAAAGGAAAGTGCAAGAGTCCAAGGCTCACAGAGGTTCATTCTTGTAACACGAAACTGTGGTTTGACCATATGCACACAGCTACCCTTATCTGCAATGTGGCTGTTGTGCTGACGTAGGGTTTAGACTTCCTTAGTGGACTGTGTTTAGTCTCTCCACAAAGTCTTTATGCATTTCATCAAGACATCCGCAGGTTCCATTCTGAGACTGTTAAGATTAGGCTAGAACCCTTGCTCTATAGAAAGCTGACTCACCCCTTGGGCAGCATAAAATAGCCGTTGCTCCAAAACGACTTGCATGTGGGATGTGTAGATTCCAGTGCCTGAGTACTTCTGATGATGTCTGATTTCAAAGTTTCTTGGTTTAAAGAGATATGGGAAATGTATCTCCATTAAAAATAAATGTGTAGACATGTGCACACACAGACAGATGCACACAGGTACCTTAAACAGCAGGTTGTAATTTCAGACTATTTGCAGTCAAGAGGTTTCTGCTGAGCAAAATGTTCATTCAATTTAGAAATGCAGATTATAATAATTTTCCTATCTTCCTCACATTAGGGGTCCTGCCATCATCATGCAGATTTATATATTATAATGTGATATATCTAGCAAATGTTTGTTCCAGGTAACACATGTTTTAAACATATAACCCCTTATTCTGACATAATGCAACATTTCTTCACTTTGCCAAGGGAAATGTGATATGCTTAAATTACTCCATCTAATATAATACTTCTTTTAATACATGCAGAATACTTTGTGTGATGACATTTCGTGTAACTTGCAGCATGGTATTGAAATGGCTGTTCTATCCAGCAAAATTGCCAAAAAGGGTCATACAGTTAATAGCTGCATAAGAAGAATCAACAGAAGGCAGTAAATTGCAAGCAAATGAATTACTGAACTTCAAAATGTTCAGAGGTTAGTGACTAGTAATCTCGGGAATAAAATACTGATATTTCTAACCCAGCATCACTGATGAGACTTTTCTATGTCTGTGGCATGGTGCTCAGAACTCTAGAATGAGAACACAGATAATTTCAACAGAGAGAAGGATAAAAATCTGCATTTAAGTTGGCAAGATCAGATGGAGAAATACAGATGGTGACAGTTTATCAGACAGTCATATGTGTGGGAAGGTTACCTGGGCTTTCGGTAATCAACAAACAAAACATGTCAGCACTACAGCATGGTAGATGAAAAGCTAATGCAGTTCTAGGCTGCATCATCAATAGTGCATTTTTTGATCCAGAGCTGAGCAGAAGGAAGATTTCTAGAAATTTCAGGCCTTAGTTTCTGATCAACATGGCCAATGATCAGGAATGCTAGGAGTGGAGTCCCAAACATCTGGAGATCTTTCTGTCTACACTGTGTCTAGATGAGAAACAGTGGTATGGTTTTCCTCTGTTTTCTTTTGGATAGACCTATTGTATTGTATCTAGTTCTGTCATGACATTTTAACGAAGATAGCAACAGATTGTAATTGACCAGAGCAGGGTAGTGAAGTAGTGAAAGACCTAGAGACCAATCCCTGTGAAGAAAAGGCTAAAGGAATTGAGTGTGTTTTGCCTCAAGAAGAGACAATTAAGAGGTGATATTATAGCCATCTTCAAATATTTGAAGGGCTCTCATTCAGGTAATGGAACAAATTCAGTTTTTGCTTTTCCAGAAGATAGGACCCATGCCAACAGGTTCAAATGAAAAGAAGGGGATTTTGATTAACTGTTACAAACAACCTTCTGATGATTAAGGACAAAGGCAGCCCACAGAACTGGGAGATTCTCTTTCATCGAAGGTTTTCAAGATGAGGCTAAATGGCCATATATCAAGGAGACTGCAGCAGTTGGTTTTGGGGATCTGCAGCATTTTGTATTAGATGACGTTTGTTCTAACTTTCAACTTTATGATTTCTTATCTTAACTAAATAAGCACTGCATAGCACTCAGTGTGCTGCATGTGAAGGGAGTATTACTGGCCCCAGGCCACACCCAATATGTTTTTGTGTTACTACAAGAAGAAGAAATTTCCAAGCATGGTTGGAAAGACTGGAAGTGCTAAAGGAGCATGCTCAGACCTTGAAATTGAGCTACTGAATGTTCTCCCAACTTCATTCTGGCATATTTTTCCTAGAATGTCTCTGTGTAAATCTGCATGTCTCCTGCTACCTCATCCCACTCTTCTTCACAAAGATATTAATATGATTTTTAAGTTTGAGCCAGTTATGTCTTTTACAAAAGTGTTAAAATCAGATATCTTTTTCCTTGAATATAAAGCACCATTTCCCTTGGCTATTTCTAACACCTTCTCTGCAATGATAATAATTTATAAATTGGTCCAGAGCCACAAGAAATTATCTCATGCTTGAGCTGCTATTGTATCACACTTCAAATATGTTTTAACACTTCAAATACAGTGAAATTATCTCACTATTTTTAAAGGCACTTAATTGCAAATGCCTTTTAAAATTGGTAATTCGAGGAGAAAATAGTAAAATAATAGCTGTCTTGCACTCTGTTTTTTAGCAGTTGTTGGTAGCTTGTATTATTTAAAATTCAGATTCTAAGATTAGCTGAAATATTCTGTATATTTTCTCACAAATGAATATGCCTGGAACTGAGAAAGCAATAATGCTGGATCTTTTTCTATAGCTGAATAGACAGTGTGTAGCTCAGCCATATTGTGATAAGGCCTTTCTCCTATCTGAACATCAATTGCGATCTCTTAAAAAGATGCACAGTCTATTTTTCATAGTGCTAAGAGTTTATTTATATGCCACATTTGATTTGAAGATATGAGCTCTCTCTTGGGTAGCAGCTGATATATTTCTGCTTGCGTTGATAAGTAAAATAAATAGTTTGGGGGCACGCACAGACACCTGCATGGACACACACACACACACACACGGTAAGCACAGGGCACTACTGAACTTCCTCCCTCTTTCATTTTCCCTAGTAGTCCTCAGCTTAGTGTGGATTGTGCAGTGTGGCGCATGGGCAATGAATGGGGGCCCATCCTTACCTCCCCTGGCTTATCAATAGTCCCACTCTGGCTGAGTCCCTGCAAAGAAACACACATAAGAAGCATGTTCTTCTGGGGCTTGGGAGGGACGAGAATCACTGGATCCTTCAATAGGTGGATATCTTATTTATTGCAGTGCCTGAGAATATTGCTATATGCCTAGCACACTAGGCACACTATGTGAATGCAAAGGTGAGACAAGGACCAAGTAACACCTTATGTGGATTTGTACCTCACAAAGCTGCAAACTGTATGCTCTTTTTCTTATTTTTTCAATTTGCATTAATACAATTTTATGAAAGAAGAGCAACGGCTCATTATTTATTTTAGAGCATTTTTTTATTCTATGCATGCATGCCTCAGTGCACCTGAGGAAATCCATGCAGATGAACAAACTTCCTCCATGCATAACACCTGCTAAATGAGGAACCATGAATATAAATAGGATGCCCTTCCAAATCCACATTGGCCCATTTGGCAATTGGGCGCGTTGGCTGGGAATGACAAGAGTAGCAGTCCAACATAACTGGAAGGTTCCCAATTGGAGAAGTTTGGCCTCCAATCTGATATTCCAGTCCACTTTAATTCAGGACTTGTCTTCTGAAATGGCAGCCAGCTGTGATCCCCTGGCAAAGATTACGAATGTTATATAACTGCTTCATTGTCAGGTACTTGCACACATTTCAGGCTCATAGAGGACAGGCGAACACTGACAGGCTGCACCTAGCATGAACCGGCATTTTTGTTCGCGATCGTGCGGTGCTGCGTTGTGCCAAGTGCTGCAGCAAGGGGCCACTGCAATCTTTTTAACAATTCACTGGGCTACAAGCTTGACGCAGTTTACTCCTGGGCCCAGCAAACACATTCAGCTTTATTTGTTAGCCTAGCAGAACATTATTTATTAACGAGTTCTTCATGCTTTATTAAGCCTAATGTCAAAACACCTCAGTGGGACTGTAGGCATGTTCTGTCTCTCTGTTAAAACCCTTCTAAAGAAAATGAAAAATTATACAGTAAAGCTGCAGACAAAACCCAATAGATATCAGTTCAATTACTCTCGATCCTGGCAGATGATGTTTCTAAGTAGTTTTGAAAGAGCTGCATAAGATAATATAAGCTGTCTCAAATGAAAGAATTCTGCACTCTTAAATGTGCATAATTAGGTAGGCTTAGAAACTTAACAAAGCCATTCTGTTCCCAAAAGCTGAGTGGTATATTCAGCAGGTGAAAGCTGACAAGTTTAGTGGCAAGGTACAATGCTTGCCTGGCCTCATCTATTCATTTATTTTTCATTCAGCTCTTTATATTGCAGAAGGAAACTTCTACTCACAAACATTACAATGATGGATTGTTGCAAACACAAGGGACTAACTGCAGGGTATTTTTTTAAAAATGCTGTAGAACTAATATTGCTCAGAAAGCCAATATTGGAGTTCAATAAACTGCTGCCTTCCTTCCTCCCTCCCCACCCCCCTTCCTGGTATTCTTCCTGAACATTATCTCTGTAGCATTAACGTGAAATTCAAATTCATTTGTTCTTGAATCTTTGCTCAGTTATGTGCATTAGTTTTAACAACAGAACTAGCATTCAGCATTGGTATGAAGAACTGGCAGTAACTTATGTGCTCTTTCGCTAAATACATAGATTCTAAATGAATCTACTATTGCAGTTGTACAAAGAAAAGCAGTGTGTAGCCATTATTGATTATAAGCTTCCAATTAAGCTTAATAATTCAACAAGATGCAAATGAGGGCTTGTTACTAGACTTGTATTTCAGCTTAGGACAGGAGTAAGTGACTTGTCCTCCAGATGTTTTGGCATACAACTCCCAACATTCCTAGCCAGGATAGACAGTGGTGCAGGATGCTGGAAGTTCTAGGCCAAAACATTTGGAAGGAAACAAGTTGCACATCCCTCGCATAGGCATTTGTACCCAGACCTAGCCCAAATAAAAGGGTCATGGCATCCTGTGCTTCAGTCCTTGCTGTTTCTGTGTTCATCTGTGCCCTGTGACGGATGTGATACCCATACATGGAAAAGCACCTCATAACATGCCATTTCCATTGTTCTTTCAATATAAAAATTATTATTTGTATCCCTGTGAAATTCCACTAAGGCAGTGGTTCCAAATGACTTCGCTGCATGTGGCTTGGAAAATGGGGTCAACAGATGAGTAATTATGCACATGTACTCAAAGTGATATGAATTGCATGTATAATCAAAAGTCAAGAGTACTACAAGAGAAATTGGAGTACCTAGGTGGAAAAAAGCAATAGACAGTCAGGGATTTCATCAAAAATCATGTATACTTAATTACAGAATTATATAAGGTGAGTCTATGTGCAGTATTTGAATGGAACCAGCAGCTGTTTGGTTAAATTTCTATAAAGAGAATAATGGGAATCAATGGAGAGGACTGAGAGAGAGAACAAGGAAGGACGGTCAAGAAGATCTGAATACCTAATAAGGAGATGGAAACTAGATCGACCCACAGTGGGTTTAATAAGAAGTAAAATGTTACGCCAAAAGAAGAAAGGTTTTATGTGGGCCAGAAGACAAGGCTTCTCTCTGGAGCAAGCAGTGAACTCACATGGAGACAAAGTAAGTGAATGGTTAAGCTGTTTTCTAACAGAAAAGGATTATGAGGGTAGGATTTGGTTTTCTACCCTAGATGTCTACTGTAAAACTGTTCAGGACTAGGGTCAGGACTGGTGTAAGGCTCTAAGCGTGTTTCATTTATTCATTATTACTTTTCTATACCACCCGACAGACAAAACTTCCTTGTTGGTTTACAAATATTAAAATAGGATCTAGCAACATAAGATTAAAAAGAACACTTTTACATACCCCACCCAAAAAAAGGATTGTGTTGGCATTCTGGGACTGCTACAGATTGCCTTTTTTCTCTGAAAGTCTTCCCAGGGCTAGGGATGGTGGGAGCACATGGGACTCACAGGATATTTTGTGGATGGCACAAAGACGCTCATGTTCTTTAGCTGCTTGAAGTCCATTCTGTGAGCTGCCTTTGTGAGTGTCTCTCATACAAAGGATGCGCTGATTTGGAACATACTGAGTTAGATCTAGACTGAAGCATGTACAGCTGGGTTGACAAAACTAGATTGTTCCTCCCCCTCCCCTTCTCCTCATCCATCCCCCCTGAAAAGGCTTCACAGAGAGTCAGGGGACCTGCCCAATGGGGAAAACTGAGGTGCAGGGAGAAGGGATTTCCCATAATTGGATAGACACAGTTGTACAGCTTCCATGAGCTGGAGAAGGAGGTGGTGCAGTTGGTTTCTGCCAGCTCAGTTGCACTCATTGTGTCATGTGAGTAGCTTATCTGCGAGAATATGTGAACCAGAACACAGTTATCCTTCAGTATTTGCACTTTTGAGAATTTTTCTTTGTACCTTTTTGTAAAAATAGTGTGTACACAATTCATATATTAGTGAAATAATAATATATAAGTGAAATAATAATGAATAATCACTTTGGGATAAACTAACTGGTATATATTAAGAAGGCCAGATATTGAAGATGAAACTCAAATACTTTGGCCCCTAATGAGAAGGAAGGACTCCCTGGAGAAGAGCCTAATGCTGGGAACAATAGATGGCAAAAGAAGAAGGGGACGGCAGAGGATGAGGTGGCTGGATGGAGTAACTGAAGCAGTCGGCATGAGCTTAAGTGGACTCCGGGGGATGGTGGAGGACAGGAAGGCCTGGAGGAATGTTGTCCATGGGGTTGTGATGGGTCTGACACGACTTCGCGACTACCAACAACAACAACAACAACACATTAAATAAATAAATAAATAAATACCACAACCTTCCAATTAATTAATTACCTAATTAAAAAAACTTCTATACCATCTTGTATTTTGAAAAAAATCTCAAGATGGTGTACAAAATAATTAAACATTTAAGCCAGGCAAATATGTATTAAAATTAACATTTAAACAACTGGGTAAATAAAAAGGTCTTGAGTTGGTGCCGAAATGAGTAAAGAGTCAGTGCCAGGCAAACCTCTCTGGGGAGTGTATGGCACAATCAGGGTGCTACTGTGGAGAAGGCCCTTCTCCTAGTAACAGCCCTCTTTACCTCCTTCAAGGACGGCAGAGAAGGACCTCTGCCACTGATCTTAAGGTCTGGGCAGGAGTATATGGAAGGCAACATTCTGTTAGATATCCAGGCCCCAATCCATTTAGGGCTTTATATGTCATTTTCACCACCTTTAATCAGGCCTGAACTTCAGTTGGTAGCCAGTGGGGATGATACAGGCCTGGCATTATATGATCATGTCTGCCAGTTCCAGTCAATACTCTGTCTGCTCTGTTCTGTACCAATTGAATTATCCAGACCATCTTCAAGGGCAGCCCCACATAGAGCTTTGATGGACCATTTTAGCTGGTGCAAAGCACTCATTGGCAAAGAAGCTGCCTGGAATTCCAGGGATAGCCCCGGGTCAAGGAGTACTTCCAAGCTACATATCCTGTCCCTTGAGGGAGCTACAGCCCCATCCAGAATAGGGCAAATACCACTCACCGGAACGAAGAAACTTCCCACCGGTAACATGTCCATCTTATCTGGATTAAGCTTCAATTTACTGGCCCTTATCCAGTCCATCACTCCACTTTGAGACCAAATCGTGAATCATTGTAATTTGTTAACAGAATATAACCTATATTTAAGATTAATTTCCTCCCTCTGCATATGTCCGTATTATTGAAGTAATTATATATAGTTTAGAATAGCCAGAAAGAATCAAAGGTGATGAGTTTTAGTGTTGCATCATTACTCATGTTGATATTAATTGTTATGTTTATTCTTAAACATTGTGTTATGAATGAATATTTTATTAACATATTTTTATCATTTCCTTTAACTCAGTTATCTCATCTTAAGTTCTGTGTTGTATGTTTGTGGTGGGTATTGCATTCTTATTTGGCTATTGAGTATGAATATACCTTATGAACACGTTCTCAAGTATCTAGTGTTCATTACCATTTCACATTGATTACTGTGCTTTGGGCTTTTTCCTTATACATGGTCCTTTGATTTGTCTTATTTTGGAGCCACCATGTCACCATCAGCTTAAATAAGAGGGCCACACTACCTGCAGAATAAATCAGCATCAGGCCATTAACTACTTTAATTAACAAGACTCAGGTACTAATTAACTGATACAATTGTACTATAATGATAACATTTCCATAAGCATCTCAGAAACCAATACATTTGTGCTGCAAGAGAGCTTCCCTCGTCATGTGGGGCAGGCGCAGGGGCGGGGAATGACCCTATGAAAAATGACTAATGATGTAAACCTCTGATTACCTTAAGTTGCCAATAGACACAACTCTGAATGGTTGCAAGTCTTTGATATCGGCAAGGTGCAATCCTGGCTTCCTTGGACACTGGTTAAGAAGCCTTCACTTACCTTACCTAGCCATTATTTCTGATTATTCTGGGAATTAATGGAGAATTTTCCATGCTGTTAGCATGCCTTTACCAGGAGCCCACTTCTGCTTTCCTGCTGTTTTTCCACCTGACCTACAGTACTGAGAAGAGGAATGTCTTCTCACAGAAATTCTAGAATGGCATGGCTTACTTCAGTAGGTCTGAAATATGACTAGACGTGAGGTGGAATGGTCGTGAAGGTCTAATAGAGTGATCCAATAAAAGTCACATTGGTCAGACAAGTTGCAAAATCAGGAAAGAACAGGACCAAGTGCCGAAGCAGCTTTAGCAGAGCAGATTTGGCCAATACGTGATGTCAGGTGCCCTTCTGTTGCAGAGGCAGTGGGCCAACAATCAGCCTCAGTGATTCCTGAAATTCTTTTACGGGGGGCACTATTTCCCGGCTGAGGTTTTCTGCTAAAAGCTTTTGCACTGGCTTGCTGCCATTTGTTTTCTTTTTGGTTACTTTTTGTATTATATGTTCTATGCATTTTTAAATTTTGTGGAGTCGCTACTTTAGGTTCTGTTTTAATTAATATTTTGCAATTAGCCACTACAATTCATTTGTGAAAAGAAAAGCTGACAAAATCCAAAAAAAAGAAGTTGTGTAAACACTGCAATGATCTTTCTTACACGACATTTTCATAGAAAATGTATGTTATTTACAAGCAAAACCATAGGCAAAAGATTTTAATCAAAATTTAATATGAGGACTAAAAAGGTAAAGGTTCCCCCATGACATTAAAGTCTACTCATGTCTGACTCTAGGGGGCGGTGCTCATCTCCGTTTCCTAGTTGTGGGAGCCAGCGTTTGTCTGCAGACAGTCTCTGTGGTCATGTGGCCGGCATGACTAAACCCTGAGGTGCACGGAATGCTGTTACCTTCCCACCGAAGTGGTGCCTTTTTATCTACTTGCATTTGTATGCTTTCGAACTGCAAGGTTGGCAGGAGCTGGGACAGAACTAGGAGAGCTCACCCCGTTGTGCGGATTCGAACTGTTGACTTTCCAATCAACCAACCCATCAGCACAGCAGTTTAAACCACTGTGCCACCTGCAGTTTAGCTTCCAGATCTAGCCTACCCAGTTCTATATCATCAGCTGGCTTTCCTGATATGGAAATCCATCCATTGTTTTCATCACCTGATGCCATCTATCCTTAAAGTAGCCAAAGTGAGCACTTAGATGTGCTTTAAGACTCTGAATTTGGTTGGTTTGATTTGATTAGGATGTCATTCCTTGCACGTGTAGACATAAAATAGCCATATGACTCCTAGTTTTGCTCTGCCAACACAGATGGCTTATGGAATACTGGGAATTACATAACTTCTTTCTGTACAGACATGCTTAGGAGTGTACCACTAGTTTTCTACACAATGCATGCATGCCTTACCCATGGGTAGAGGAACTTCATTAAAATATTCCCAAATTGGGTCTCTTTTACAGCCTGCTGCTATTGTAGGCTTTTTCCTCTGGGAGAAGAAGAATATGATAAACTTCCAGCTATACACAAAAAGATCCAAAGACTTGTGGAGTATTATGCTCAAAAGGTTTCATTTTAATTTTTACTGCTTTCCCCTCCCTCCACACATTTAGCTTTTTGTGCAGATCTATTCTACTCCCAGCAACCCTGTTCATTGAAGTTTTTGAATCTTAGTGCTTAATAGGTTCTGTGTACATAATTTGCAAAGGAACAATGGGATTAAGGTCTTCTTCTCAACTCTGTATGTTTGTTTTATAACGTTTTTGCTGTGAAGAAGAGGCATTTGACCTCTGCAGACACAAATTCACAGTTTTCAGGACTGTAAAATCAAGCATAATAATATTATCTCTGATAATATCTCCTAGATAGAAAAGTTCCCAATAATAATTCAGAAACCCCTGGAAGAGCATGCTATTGTGAATGGATTAATGGAATTCATATACCAAAATATATAAACATTGCATGAATATCTAGCCTCATGCTACATAATTAATTAAAAAGTAATCCTTATTTCATGATGAATAACCTTTGAACTATAATGTATCTTAAATAGAAAACTATCTTTAGATAGATTTTTCCTCAAAAAGCATTTTATTTGAAAAATCCAATATAAATTTCAAAAATCCAATTTAAATTAAAAATCCAATTTTTAATTTTTAAAAAATCATTGATTTTTATCCACCCTGCTTTCTTTCAACATTGAAAGATCATTCCACTGTGTCGAGAACACATGTGTTTCACACCCACACTGAAAGGACACAGTTAAAATTCTTATTGGCATGAAGTCCGGCAACACTGCAAAGGTTAGCTGTAGCCAAAGAGAGAGCAAAGGGCTTGCTAGGTCTCTCTTTAGGTCGCTGAGGAGAAAACCACCAGTTTTGTACAATAATCCCTTGGGAACCCAATCAAACCACATTCAGTTCAACATTCTCTTTTATTTTTAATAAAGCCCTATGAGACCTCAAACAATGTAGACAGAATATATCTTTGTGGCCAAGTATGCATATAGCATTTGACTTGTTCTGTCTTTTCCACCAGAGTGTATTGTCTGGTGGGTGATCATTATTACACTAAAACAAACGCCCAGCTGCGCCTTACTTTCTCTCATACAAATGGAGCTTCATGCAAGGGCCATATTACTTGAATGGCATCTAATTTAAGCCTCAGGTTTCCATCTTACACTGCAAATGATTTCCTCCCTCAATTCAGGGAGTAAATCCCTGTATATGTATACCTTCCTCTGGGAAGATATTGAGAGTTGAAAGAAAAGAGAAGTTGAGCTGATTTTTTAAAAACTAATGCTAGGGGCACGTGGGGTCGGAGAACCCATATAAGTAGACTTCTACACTGACTGCATACATATAAAACTGGACTTCTCAGATTGGCTGCCAAAGGTATGTACAGAGGGCCACAATATGTAAGAAGATCTGTATCTGTCAGTGCGGTAGGCCTCACCTGTCCGAGCCAGTATGTCACCATTCAGTGTTCTTTGTGATAGACACACTGTCATAGATCAGAATATAGAACAGATTCTGAACCACTCATGCTTGACGGCTTGAACCACCTTTTCAGCAGTAACCCTCCTCAGCATCCCCTGAAAAGTTATCTCACAAGAGTTGCAACGTCATTTTAATTAGTAGTATATTTACCCGTCATGCTTTAAAATACAGAAGCATAGTGATCCATGAGATGCTACAGCTTGGGAGATAGTAGATGAAACCAAATTTCCTCCTATCTATAAATGTTCTTAATAAATAAACTAATTTATACAGCAGACACTTGTTTGCATGTGTGAGTGGCAGAGTCGGGGAATAAACAAACATACCTATTCACATGCATGCATATAGGTCCAGACTCTAGCCAGTTGTTGCTTTTCTCCAGAATGTTTTGTGTTCAGCAAAAAAGAAAGGTTCTTTTTTTTCAAATGCTACTTTTTATTGAGTGTGCTTCTGTAGAAGTGCAGTAATGATTTTATTATGTGTAGTGCTGTATTTAATAGTCAATTAAAATACCCATTGAATTTGCAAAATGGGATAAGAAACTTTTGAAGACTATTTAGTTTGTTAAAAGTACTCAGGAGGCTATACTGATAATTTTTGCTAGTGTACTGTTCAAAACCACTTAAGGAAATATCATCTCATTATAAAAGAGAGAGAAAAAAACGCAGGATTTTTTAAAAGCTACGGTTAATTATTTTGTGTCCCCATCTCATTTCCCTCCCTCCTCATTCTCATATATTCTCATATAATCTCTGGTATCGATTGTTCTGGTATTAGTGTGTGTGTTTTCCCTGGCATCGAGTTGTTAAAACCATTTTTAACATGTAGATGCAGGCAACAAAATGCTGTTTGTTTATTTTACAAATTACAATGCTGACATTTTTTTATAATATTTAGTAGTAGTAGTAGTAATTTCTATTTCTATGTCACCCAATAGTTGAAGCCCACTAGGTGTTTTACAGCAGCCATTATGCAGCAGGTATTCAGCATTTTTTGTTAATTTGAGTAAGGAACACAAGGAGAAGAGAATGAATGAATCTATGGACACCTAGATAAGCAAACATGAAGAGCTATCTGTAAAGTAAGCAAGCTGAGCAAGCAGGATCAAAGATGAGTTAAATAGCCAAAGTCAAAGACAGGTCTGTCAGGGTATTTGACAAATTGCTGTGATAGTGAGCTGCCAAGGAACTGGAGTTCTGCAGGAAAGAGTGATTGCAGATCAGCCGTTAATCAGAGATATCCAGGCTATCCTCCACTGCATATAGGGAAGGAACAGCAATAGTCTGTTCTGCTCTTAGAATCATGCTCCATAATCAGTAAAATTGTGTGTGCTTCTGGGCTTTTTTCCTGACATGCTACCTTTCTGCGTGCCTTCTCATGGTCCAATCCTCTGCATGTTTAGACAGGAAAATGTCCTGCAAGCCCCAGCATTTCCTGGTATAGCTGGCTGTGGCATGTTGGGAGTTGTAGAATTATTAAACATGCACAGGATTACATCCTAGAGCATCATTTTTGGTGGAATGGCATGATATAACAAACAAATAAGAACATGCGGAAATAAATAGAAATGGTGGGAATGAAAGTGTCAATGCTTTTTAATGGGTTGCACTAGAAACCCTCCATCTGGAAGAAAACCAGATCTTCCTTTCATGTTTTGCAAATCTGTTAGTATATTTATTAAATACTTAATACAATTCTCTACTCAAGGGCTATTCTAAATGTGGCAGAACTTCTGTCTCATGTGTCTCACTAGATTTATCATAGGAGTTTGCAGCTATATTACATTCCCTCCTCCCTTCCCAGAAAAAAATGATTTCAGCACCCAAGGGTGTCATTTGTCAGGACCTGCTGCATTGGATTATTTTATTGTGGCCAAATATTCTCTGATGAGATTTTTTTTTCTTTTCCTGACCTTTACTGAGCACTACTGTGAAAGAGCCTGGAGACCTCCAAGCAAGATTAATTATTTACTGCATTAGGGCCTTGAAATCTAACCCAAGTTTAGGTGCTCATTTCACCTTTACCAAAATGAGACAGACACACCTCTGAAGCTCTTACAGCACTGCAGTTTTGCTTCAGAATTGGAATGCATGTGGTCAAACAGTTTGATAGCCCAAGCAAGAACTTAACTTATAATTACATCGAGACAGGAAGGGGAGAATTTCTTCAACAAAGCAGTTCCGGTGCTTAGCTGGGCAGATTGCTAATTCAGCCTCCAACCAGAATTACCATTTATTTTTATTCATATAGCTGTGTATGTATGTAAGACCACAAAAATATAGAGTGCTAGCCTTTGAGTAGGACAATTATTAACACAGGCAGGAAAGCAAGGAGGAAAATCTCATACTGTCACATTACAATAGCATTTTAAGAACATTCCACTTTATATGGTCATTTTCATCATGCAGATCTATTGTGATCACTCAACCTGTTTTGTGCATGAAGCAGAGTAGAGGGCTGTGGATTTCCACTGTCCATTTAACTGGCTGCATAAATGCATAAAGTCCTCCCTTCATAGTCCATCAGCAAAGATCATATTTCCCCATGGTCCTAATTAAGAGCAAAGTGAAGGAAAGCATTCCAAAGCTTGATGAGGGAGAAACCTTTTATTTACCTTTGGTTTCCAAATTACAAACAGCTTTGTGTGCTAAGAGTCACAATCTAAGACAGAAGGCAGTTGTTTGTTGACAAATGTTTGTTGACAAAAGAGACCTTTTGGTGCAATGACAATGAAGAGAATCAAAGTAAGTAGTTGTGAATGTGCAATGCAGAGAATGTAGACAATGACTACACCATTTCTAAGACTTAAAAATTCTTAAAAATTTCTCCATAGTTAAAGGGTATAATAATGCTGTGCAAAGCATTATATCTTCAAAAGGTTGAAGCTTGGAACAGGCAATGTAAGTTTGTTTGTTTATATATTTATGTATTTAGTTCTTTGTATAGTGCTGTGTATCTAGGCAGATGATAGAACTGTGAACATTAAAAAGATTAAAACTATGAAAAATATGCTGAAAATGGGGCATGTCCCAGAATAGATGCTGTATTCTGCAGAAGCTCCAGTTCCTGGCCCATCCTTAAGGGCAGTCCCACAGAGAGCGCATTGCAGTAATCTAGTCTTGATACTACCACAGCACCTGTATCACTGTGACCAAGCTATCTGGGTCTAGGAGACAGAGATAGCTGGCAAAGCAGTTGGAGATGGAAGTGTGCTTTGAGCTGCTGCAGCAACTTGGGACTCCAGCAACAGCAGCAGATGTAGGAGTACCTCCAGGCTACAAACCTAATCTTACAGTGGGAATGCAAGCCAATCCAGAATGAGCAATGAGTCTATCACTCAGATTTGGGAACCACTAAGTCACAGGTCTTCTTTCTCACTGGGATTTAGCTTCAGTTTCTTGGTCTTGGTGTAGCCCATCATTCAGCCCAAATATTTACTTAGGACCTGCAGACCCTTTCCTGATTGTCATGGGAAGATAAGTGAAATAGAATTAGCAGATACACAGAACCCCTCCCTCAATAAAATCAGCCACTTTTGTTGTGATCAAAGTTTACTGAATCCCATAATCAAGGCAAAACCCAGACTGGAATGGGTCTAGATGATCAGTATCCTTCAAGAGTGTCTGTAGGTCCTCTGCCACCATTTTCTCAAGTAACTTATTTCTATTTTTATGCTGCCCCATAGCCCGAAGGTTCTCTGGACAGCCTTTTCTTGGGTGAATTTGCAAAGTAAAGTAGCATTTCCTTGCTGTCTACACTGCTGTGCAATACAATAGATTATGTGCTGTAGACTAAATTCATTCCTCTGTCTTAAGCTTTTTGTGCTCTAGCTAATATACAGCCTGTTCTGTGCACTGCAACTTCCCTATATATCAAGGCAAGGAGCAGAACAGGCTGTAGAGCACCAAAGAGAGTGCTCAGATACAATCAAGTCTGCAACCCTCTGTATCTCACTGTTACACAGTGTTCTACAGTGAGATTAGGATCTTGGCTGCATCACCAATCTATCGACCAGAAAAAGCTGAAAAAGCATCCAGAAATCCACTTGATTCCATTAATTTCGTGGATCAGACCATGTGGACAATCCAGCCCTGCAGGAATTAAAGTTTAACCAGGAAGTGTCTTGCCCTGACAATGAGGTTTCTTGAATCCCCTCAATATTCAGACTAGTCGTAACACAGCTTGGAGTAAAGATCAAGGGTATGCTCCTGCTTCATATGTTGATGAAGCATGCCTGCTGACAGACAGGCAGTCCATGGATGTTATGAAAGCCATGAAGTTCTTGACTGGGTCTCTAGAGGCACTCTTAATATGGAAATTAAAGTCACCAATACCATGAGTTCACCTCTGCCAGTTCTGCAGTACAGGCGCACCATTCTCCCTCTGCTCCTGTGGCCCAAGAGTAGATGTAACTCATCAGGGCCTACTCAAAGCTAGAGTGACTTTCTGGTGACAGAAATGGAAGCTCCCTCCCACCCTCAGCCATCCAGAATATGCTGATGCTGCATTAAGTGCATTAAATAGCAGTAGCCCAAGGCAAGATGGCTAAGTAGAGGATCTAAATGATGCATGAGCATGAGCAGAGGAGGCAGGACAGGAACAGTGTATACATATATGCACTGTATGCTATATGCTCTGCTGTTCCATTCCCTTTGTCCTGCTGCGGTAGCACTTCCCCCACAGTTTCAGTACCCATTCACAACAAAACATATGCTCAGCCATTCAGAACCTCACATACACCATTCATCAGCCATTCATCATACACAATCAGCTCAGCATAATCAACCAGCCAGGTCACCTCATTAAGCAACATAAAAGACTGCTTCATCCACTAGTTCACACCTACACCGTCTTTTGTCTGGAATATTACAGATATTTCCGCCAGGGGGTTCCCTGAACAGAAGAAATATCCAACCCTAACCCAATCTCTCACCCTGGGAAAATACAAGCTCCTAAAGTGACACAACACCTCTCCCAAGGCACTATAGAGCTGTCAAACAACACAAACAAGAACACAGAGAAATGGGCAAGCTCTCAAGTTTTCCCAGTGCAGTGGCCAAAAGGTGACATACTACAGGCCTACTTATAAGCCAGGTGGTTCCAAGTTGCCCTGTGGTTGTCAACCAAGGCCAGGGAAGAGTACAACAAGGTGGGGTTGTATGTAGCTACTTCCAAAATATCCTTGCCAGTTACAGGGTGCTGGATGCAGTATGTCCAGGCCGGAGTCCTAACCATTCAAGGCTAGGATGGTTTACAACAATTGCCAAGTCTTTATGCTGCAGATATCACTGTATTTGTGTTGGTGTTGGTTCCAGATACATGCTGCATGCATGTTTAAAGGTACTAGCAAGTTTTCTATATGTCACGTGTGCCGTAAAGAACAGTAATATAATGACATGGAGCCTGCCACAGGTATTACTAGATAACCTGTGGAAACCTTTTAAAAGAAGAAAAATTGAAATATATGTTGTTATGACTATACTACAAAAATATGATAAATGTCTCTGTAAGTCACATGTCATGTTGCGTGTTTGATAGGATGAAATGATTGGAGGCAACAGGCCTTTTTACATTAAATAGTACCTGTGATTTATTCTGTCCTTGTCTTTTCAAACAGATAAAAGTTATTATTATTCCCTCATGCACCTATACTTGACTCTTGCATTTGTGCTTTGAATTATACATATTTTGTATATAACTTTTTTAGAATGTTGCCTTCTCCATTGTCTTTATACATTCAAAACCTGATTATGAAGTATGCAGTGTACACCCTGTCAACAGAATGACATACTTAATATTTGGGCCTGGGCTGCAAAATCTCTCTGTGTGCACAGCGATACATTATGTTGTCACTGGCTTGTCAGGGAAGCATGGAAGGGCAAAGGAAATCATAAAAAGTTTCCAGGGGAAATGTGTAGCTTGCCTTCGCAGACAATATGAAGATGCACAACCCTCTCCAGCTGTACATTTGCATTCAGCAGGACAGGTACCAAGGAATACACCTGTGTTAGGATTTGGCAGCTAATTCTTCTTCAAGGCATGTTTGTTCTTCTGAATTTCCTGTATCAGTAATCTTCCTTTTCCATTTCACAGTGTGCATGCTCACTAACTGGAATGCTGCTACTATATTTATGTGGTCCACATTCTGATTTTATAAAAGATCTACATTCCTCATCAAGATTGAGATGATTTCCATAACTACAAGTCTTAGTAGGACCAGTTCCAGCATTGATGAGGTGCTAAAGTGCCTTCTAGTTAATTCTGTCCAATGTTGGTGAGCCCCCTCTAGCTAATCTACCTGGTGCCATAACTTTATTTTCCTTCATTTCCCCCACACACTATGTTGTACAATACAAGGGCTTTGTTTCAAATTAAACTGGGAGCTCCCAGACACACATACTATTTAAAGGGGAACAAATCAGAAGCAAGCCCTTTTGGATACCACATGCTGACTCTTCGTTATGGGCAGAGAAAGAACTCCGTGCAAGAGTGCCATGTCTGTATTACGCCTTTTTTACCATACACCTTTATGTTGCACTTGGGTGCACGTAGCCAGATAGAAAATATATCTTGCTTACCTGTTGTCAAGTCTGAAGAGGACATGCATATGCATTGTGTGTGTGTGTGTGTGTGTGTGTGTGTGTATGTGTGTTCCTTTGAAATATTTGGGTGGAGTGGCTCTAATAGTGTTTCAATGTCATGATCAAATGTTAGGTACATAATTCATACTGACATCCATGTGATAAAAGTTTGTGACTTTTTAGGTAGCATAGCAAACCTAGATGGTCAGCAGCAACCAGATTAGACCCAACACAGACAGAGAAAAAGCACGAAGGAAGTATTAGCAGGCTTGGGTGAACTTCATTCTTGGCTTGGGTGTGTGTGCATATATAATACATTAAAAACCTATGAAGAGAAAAAACAATCCCAAATTTTGGCAAGGTCTAACATAGATCCATTCCGGTTGAAATTACAACATGAATTAGTCTAGCGTAGTTCTATTTCCTACTACTTTGCTGGAATTTTTAACTACAGCTAAGATGTAAGAGAACTATCACTTGGCTACTGCTCTCATTTTTATATTTGTGCTCACAGTAATTGGCTTGTAAACATGAAGCTGGCTGTTTGTCTCCCACAATTAGTGAGCCACCACTAAGCAGTGAACAGAAGCCTAGTAAGTGGTGCTTCACTGGAAGAAATACCTAGATAAGTATTGCCTCCACAATCCTTATCTACAAAGTGGATGTTTAGAGTGAATTTTGGTGATGTGATTGCTAAATTGAAACAGCCCACTCTGATTTATTTAAGTCCCAGCAGGCTGTGATTTGCTGTGCATGCAGCCACTTGGAATATTCAATCAGCAACTGTGGCTTTTTATGTTTCTGAACTTGGAAATGTGCGTTGTTGGCATGCTTAAAAAGCCACCCATAACCCTAAAGCAGCCCGTGACCTCTAGATGGCCTGAGTATTCCTAAGCTGCCTGGTATGCCCCACAACCCATCATGGCTCAGATAAGCCTCACAGGCTGTAAGGATTGTATGAATCCGGCCAGTGACAGTTTTCAGAGTTTCTGTGCCTTCATTTAAGTTTGCTCTTTGTGGGTCTTGCTATTTTATTGCTTCCTGTTGCCTGCCACTTGAGGAATCAGTACTTAGAGTCTCTTAGGGCATGATCCAGTGCCCTTTTGCTCTGACCACAGAGGTTTTCTTGCATCTAGATGGCTGTTTTCATCTGTCTAGACTAAGTGCCATGAGACAGAGAAGAAAGCAGGCTGGGGTGTCATTTGGATACTGCATAAGCTCTCTGCCCCAGACAGCTCCCTTCCCCCCACCTTCTGAGGCTAGTTGTGAATCTTGGAGATGCAGCTGGCACAGTTCTTTCTGCTCAGAAAGGGGCTGAGCTGCAGGCTGAGTCCCAGCTCCAAGGTTGCAAGATTTGAGGACTGCTTAATCCTGTGACTACCACCATGAACCAAAGAAAGTCAGGAGACCACAGAATTACATCTTTTTTTGCCCAGTTTCAGTCTGTTTCCTGGTCGGTCTTAATAGCCAGTTTCTTTTCATTCTTCTTTTCTTTCTCAATTTGAATAGTAATAGCACTGCTTTGCTATTTTCTAGGGAATGGCTGGCTAGGGAATGCTGGGAGTTGCCAGCCTGTTTTCTTAGTAACGAGGATTAATAAGTGAATGGGAACTAGAGCTCAAGCTGGAGTGTATGTGTTGCTTGCAGGAGTTGCATGTTCCATCTATGAAATATTAAGGGCCTTTTCTTTAAAAAAACAAAAAAACAGCTCACTTAATGAAAATGGGAAAGTTTCTGCTTGCTGGAGATGTCGGAGAGCTGCTGCCACTTGGAGCAGATCAGGAGATGGGAAGTCATAGCTCTCCAGATACTGTTGGGCTACAACTTTCAGAATCCTTCAACATCCGTGGCCATGCTGCCTGAAGTAATGTGAGTTAGTGCCCAGCTACATTCTGAACAATATGAGAGAACTGCTATATTCAGAGTGAAGGGGTTTTACTTATTGGGAAGAACCATGGTGTGGTTGAAGGCAACACCCACTGCTTCTAAGCTGAGGAGAGAGATGCCACAGCCTGAAAGAGCTCTGTATAGCAGCCTTTGTTTAAATAAAACTTGCAAGCTTGGAAGCAGAGTCTGCTTGATGCTGCGGGCTGCAGTTTGCCAAGTGTGAAGCAATGAGTTCCCCATACCTGGAGTGCCAGTCAAAATGTTCTGTCTCAATAGGAAGCGGCCTCAGCACTGTAGCACTCATTGGTGTTTTCTCCGCTTTTTTAGAGTAACATTACATTGAGTAACATTACATTGATAATTGTGCACCGATCTCTAACAGGGTACATAGAATATCCCATGAATGTTGGGTTGTACTGAAGCAAACATGTTAAAAGTGTGTGCTCTTATTCAGACTCTCTCCTTTTTAATGTAGTTTTCTATATTGTACTGACTCTGACTCTATGCAGCTGGTCTCTATCCAGCAGAGTGTTGGACACAGTTTTGTATCTGTTTGGCTGCAAAGTTCTGTAGGTGGCAAGTCCCTGTCTTGCATTCTCTTGCCATTAAAATGCATGAGGTCTTCAAGTGTTATCATTGTGAAGATTGTGCCTTAAGTAGGCCGCTTCAGATACACTGGAACAGTGTTCCTTACTGCAGTTTCCTTCAGATGTTGGACTGCATCTCCTGTCATCCCCACCAGCAGGCCTCTGCTGGCTACAGATGATGTGAGCTGCAGTCTAACAAGATCTGGAAGTTTCCAGTTCAGAGAAGGCTGTACGAGAACACACGGTTACTGCCCTGATGGACTTGAAGAAACAAGTTGCAACATGTATGTGCCATGTGAAAAGATGCCAGCAAAGCCAATGATGCTTTTTAAGTAACAGGAAAAGGTATCATCTGCAATAAAGTTTACACTTCTGCTTAATGTATTCCTTCTCCATCATTTATGTTGCCCTTGAAATTGGTTTCAGCTACTTTATTATGTGACAGCCCCAGGACACCAATGAGAGAGAGATAAAATACCTCCCAGAGATTTCCTAGTGAAATATTTGAAAACAAAGTTCTAAAATGGCAAGCAATTGATAATTGAAATGAAGGAATACCAATGAGGACTTGAGGCCAAAGCAAATAAAGTAAGTGTATTTCATTCAGATGCTGCTGCTGTAAGGTCTACTTCTTTTTTTTTTTGCATCTAGTATAAATCACATTAAATCACAGAAGTAGCATTCTACTTACAAAAGGAACTTTCTGCAAGCAGAAGTCCTTTCTGTGTATGTTGCTCTCCTTTTTGAACAGAAACTCCCTGTTAGTGGGCAAAAAGGATCCAAAGTTTTATAACACTTTGATTAAGAAGAAGATGAAAAAAATATTCTATGCAGATGGATTTTCCCCTTCTTGATCAAAGTTATATGAACTCTGTACCTGCTGTGACAGTTTTCATAAATGAATATGTGAAGGGCTTACATTTGGAGCTTTGCAGAGTTTCATAAAATCAGCAAACTGTACATAAGAATTAATTTTCATAGGCAGTCAGACATAGTGTTTGCTAGCCTTATGCTCTAGATTTAACCAAATTTTATTAAGTGGATCAAGCTTTAAAGTGTGGATTTTACTATTAAAGTAATTGGTTGTCTAAAAATATAATAAATCCTAGTTCTGGGTGTGTGAGAAAGAGATTAGAATGGCATTTTTTCCTTCCTTCCTGCACTATCTGTTTTGTCGCATCAGCTCTGTGTTGATAGCATTTAGTGCTCACCAGATATATCTGCAGCGATCCTGTGCTCACTGCTGAACAGATAGTTGGTGATGTCAGTGCCAATTACCTATCTCAGGAGCACACTGATTCCAGGCATCTTCTCTGCCTCTTTATTTTCCAAACAGATGGTCAGCACTTCCAAGACGGAGTGCACTAATTGTGTGGCAGAGGAAAGGTATGGGGGGAGATGCTGCTGCAGAGCCGCTTGTGTAAGCTCCCTGCTGCATGCAGGGATTTCTGGATCAAGGCCATGCTGTGAAAATCAATAGCCTTTGCATTTTGTCTTGGGTGAATATGGAAACGATTTCCACTCTCACATATTAAGGTGCAAACACAATGGGACACATTGGGTCTCCCAGGAAGTAATTTGCTACTAATTAACATCTCACTATAAGGTTGGTAACATTTGTACTTAACAGATTTTCATAGCAGAATTTATTTATTTATTTAAACTATAACAACCATGATTAATTTTGGTGGTTTTGGCAGGTGGAGGTTGCTGGTCACACCTGCAGAGGACATGACTTTCCAAGCCTGGCCTCACAGACGACCCCTTGTCCTCTTCATTCCCTGCCTTTTTCCCTAGGCTCTTGCTTTTTCATCTCTCATAACAACATTAGAACAACCACGCTGAGCCATGCTGAGGGTCTACCAGTCAAGCATTCTGATCACACAATGGTCAACCAGCTGCCTATAGGATCCCATAAGGAGGATATAAGTGCAACCCTCCTATCCAAATTTCCGAACATCTGGTGTATGTAGACAAACCTCCTCTGATGATGATAATAATATGCAGCCATCACAACTGTTAGCCCATTGATAGCTTCTTCCTCTATGTATCTGTCCAGTCCCCTTTTAAAGCCAGTCTCCTTTTAATGGTGGCCATCATTGCATGTTATTAAATAGAACTCCATGATTTGGTCATGCAGTGTGTGAAAAAGTGCTTTCTTTTATCCTAAATGATCCCTAATATAATTACAGTATTATGAGATTTAAAAACGTACCAATTTTATCACACTATGCATAAATTTGGGCACCTCTATCTGTTTTGTCTGACTGCCAGTGATCTCTGGGATTGATTTTCCTTAGTCCGAGGCTGTCCTCAAGTTTGCCAGGACTGACTGGGAAGCCATTTTTCTTTCAGATGTGCATGGTAGAACACCTGGACTTCCCAGTTATGAAGGAAGCATCCTTGCTTCCGCTCTGGTTACTTTTGGCATCATGTCTGTTGCTGTCCAGAAGCCTGTAACTCATTTCCTGGATCTAAGAAATTATTTATAGGATCTGAATTAAATTAATAATTGAATTACTGACATTGATTATCCAGTGTTGAAGTATTAAACTAGTTGTATTTACATTTCTGCCAGTTCATACTGATTTATGTTTCTGACTACAGGCCAGCTTGTGCCTTGCAGCTGTATTTGTATAAATTTCCTTGGCCATCCCTGTGAGTTACTACTCAAAATCGTTTCTCAGTAGCAGTGGACAGACAGCACTATATTGAGACAACACTGCACCCTGTAGATATTCATTTTCATGGCATGGGGGGAAGCATATAATTTGAAACATTTTGCTTCTTTACAGCATCATTGTGGTATAACAGAGTGCCAAAGAAGAGACCGGATGGGCCACTGGTTTCCATTCCCTGCTCATCCATAAAGTCCAGTTGGACTACACAGTATTTCACAGTTCTGTTAGTTCATAATTATGTGCTATCCTGAGCTTTTAAAGCACGGGGAATAAACACAGACCACCAGAATTCTCAGTCTTTTCCCCCTCACTGGTTACACTTTGGATTATTGGTATTACGTTCTTCTTTGCGTCTGCAGAAAGACTCATGTACAAGTCGAGGATGGAGAATGCTAGGACGTAAGTGCCATTTTATCCCTCTGCATGATAAACTAAGTGAAGAGCGTATTTACAGCCACACCTCCTTTTTGCTCTGGCTCCACCCACATTTTGTTGTACCCATGGTCACTACTAGAATGTAAATCCAACTAAAGTAATGCTGACAGGAAAAAAAGTTCCTCACCTCTCCTGGGATAAAAAGGGTAAATAAAATAAAATATGATTTATTTGCTTTCTTTTAAAAATAAAACTTCCTCTAGTAGGGAGGGCCAATCGTACTATTAAGTACCTGCTTGCCATCCTAATACAGTTTTATTCCAGTCTTAACCTCTGTGATCTTTTTCAGCATATCTTCAATTAGTGTTGTTTTCTAAAAGTAGATGTTCTTTGTTATTCCTCAAAAACAGAATGATTGAGTTTAAGATTCTGAGTAGTAAACTGTTTGAATTGCCTTATATTATATATTTCTCATACACTATTAAAAGGACAGTGAATTCCCACAGCAAATTTCACAATTGCATATATATGAAAATGTTATTGATTCACAGCAGTACATAGCTGGTTTTCCTGTATCAGTTCCACATATAAATGACTTTCCGAGGAGAAGCCAATTCTGAATTTTAATCAGCTGTCAGAATATGGGTGATTATACAGAAACCAATGAAATTCAAAAGTGCAGCATTGTGCTGAAACGAGAACTATGTGAAAATGAAATTAACCACCCCTTCTTTTTCTCAGATTCTGCTAGCATTGCAAAACATAAATGTTGCCTTTTTAATTTTCTTTTATATAGCCTGAATGCACATCTTTGTAGGCTTATCTGTCAGTAACAGCCATACTAGACGTGGAAGTCCCTCAGCATGATGAGAGAACCATGTTGATTTTTTGAATATTTACCCCATTCACAGGTAAAGCCATGTCTTTCTGTGTCTCCCCCTCCCCTCCCTCCCCTCTTAGGAGGAGCTAAACACTTTCCCCTTTCTCACCTTTGTCCTTATTGTTTCCCCCATCTCCTCAAGCAGTTTTCTCCAAGCCCCGTTTGCTCCTATTGAGGCAGAACTAGGAGAAAAGTTACTGCAGCAATAGAGCACAACAAGGTAAGGAAGGGGCTGATTACACTACCCTCTCTTGCTCTCACTATTTCATGTATAAAATGGACCCTTATAGCTGCTTAATTTGCAGATACATTGAGCAAATCAATAGATGTGGCTCCTTATCATGCCTGGCTCCCCCATCCCTATGTATTGGATTAAGCTTCTGTCTATACAAACAACACTGACAGCATATCTAAATATTCTAGACACAGAAGTATGTTAGCTTTCAAATATGTTAGCTTAAGACTGCTGGTGGAGAATTATGTTGAGCTGGCAGCCAGAGAGGCTTCTTTTTGCGAAGGGGTAAAGATAGGACACTAAAAAGGGAAATGACTCAATAGGCAAACTTTGGAAGCAGGAGGACACAAGCTAGAAGCCAGCTCTTGACAGGTGGAGGTTATTCATCCTTATCTGCTTCTTCTTTTTTTGCAGTACTTTTTTATTAAATTTTAAAACAGTACTAAAAACATCAATCATCACAAACATCGGAACTACTGAATCAGCCCCTTACTACATATCTTTTAACATTCTTTAATCATATTCAGATCCATTTATGGAATCTTAAAAAACATTTTTAGATCTAAACCAAGTCTCGTTTCTCCAGCCAATAATTAAAAAAAAAAGGTTCCAAATGTGATAGAAATCACTATCTTCTTTCTCCTTCTGCGGTAAGATCAGTCCATCCATTTCTTACAGAGTCCCATTTTCCTTGACCAATATTAAAAGAAAGACTCTCCAAATTTGATAAAAGTCAGTATCTTTCTTCTTCAATAGTAGCTTCAATCTAACCAACTCTACACCATTCCAGATCTTTTCATTTTTCTAATATTAAACAGATAAGCTCCTCATTATAATAGTTACAAATACGATCAAATACATTTTTTGCTTACTAGTATTCCAGTCTAATATCCACTAAAAAGGAAAGTGAAAGAGAAGAAAAGTTCCAAGCTTAAAAAAGAACTAAAGACTTTTAACCCAATTTATGTTCACATGTCTAACATCCATTTAGCATCTTTAAGGACATCTTATCTAATCTATTTAACGACAACAATTATCTATGATATCTTTTAAACAAACTTTCTTTAAGCTAATTTATTAAAGTTTCATCTAGCTTACACTTCACTTACTCACATACAATTAACTCCTTGTAAGAGTCCAGCTCCTTACAATCTTTAATATATCTCGCTTGTAAAAAGAAATCTATTTAGTACAGCTCCTCTTACTCCCATAATAGTCATTTTCTAGTATAGCAATTCAAAGACAAAAGAGTCATGCAACTTAGCTTTGGGTCATTCATTTTTAAGATAAAAAAATTAAAAAAAAAAGAATCTCTCATTTTCCCTTATATCACCCACAAAGGAGAGGGGAAAAAAAGGGGGGGGGGACTCCACTCCTATTCTTCTCCTTCTTAGTTTAGTTTAAATCTTATCTTATAATCTCTTCATAGTTCAACACATTTAAATGTAGAAAAGCTTCCACAGTTAAAATCATATACCTTAGCCTTTCCATACCACAATAAACATGTCAACCCATTTATACCATTCCTTTTTAAGATTTCTTTTTTACACCTCTTCCAAACCGCTTTTGTTTTAATAGGGTTTGTTGAAAATCAATATTTTTAAACTTTACATCTCCAGCCCATCTTTCTCCCCTTGGTATTATTTGTTGAAAGTCAACCCACTTCAAAGTCTACATTTCAATCTTCACTATTTCTTGCTTTATCTTCAGTGATTGTAGCATTTGTTGTAGGTCAATATTTATTCCCAATGGCTGTGTTTTTTGCTGCAAATCAACCTTCACTGTTTCTTCTTCCTCAGAATCAATTTTAGTTAATTCAGGATCCATCCATCCTTCAAAAAAAAATTCTTTCCTTTAGGGGCCAAATTTGTTTCTTTTTATCCACAGTTTCAAATTTTTCATATACTTCTTGCATTTCTTGTATATTCTGTTCAGTTTTGGATTCTACATCAATCACCATCTCCTTAAAAGAAGCATCAAGCTTATCAAAGCGCTTTTTTTGTACAATTGAGAAGATTTCCTGTTTTCTCAACATCACCTCTTGGGCTATTTGTAAAATTGTTAAAGATTCTTGTATTTCCAAAAAAAATCTCTTCAGCTCTACCATCGTTGCAATAATTCCAATAGCCACAAAGTGGCAGCCAGGATCAGTTCCACTTTTCTTTTCTCTAGATCACTAGTGGTCAGAAGGTTGACAAGTTGCCAAATACTTTGGCAGAGGTCCAGAAACGCAGGAGAGGAAATGGAGATTCTTATATCCTTCCTCTTTTCTCCCTTTTCTCTTTTTTTTTATGCCAATTAACAACAAATATAGTTTTTCCACAAGTAGTATTGCAAAAGAAAAATAGGAATGCTCACCCAAACAGTCGTCACATTAAAGAAGAAAGCATCCGTCAATGTGAAAAATATCCTGGTGAGTGTCCAGTTGATCTTGGCAGAAGTCCAAACAGATATCCAAAATGATTGGTCAAAACTTTGAACTCCTATCACGTAATTGCACCTTAAAAATTTAAACTAATTTTATACCCTTAGAGAGGTTAGAGGAAAAAGTCTTTTTCTTCTGCTTCAACTTGGACAAAAGCCTCAGCACTCTCTCGTCAGTCGCCGGCTAAACATCTGGAGGGTTTTTCTTTTCTTAATGCCAAATTATAAACAAATGCAGCTTTTCCACGGGTAATATTGTAAAAGAAGTGAAAAAAAATTACTCAGCAGTTCCAATGCTTATCTAGCTAATAAAAATCCTAAGCTAATCTTCTAAGATGTCGAGAACTTGAAGGGGCTGAAACCACCCCCTGTGTTACTCGGTTGAGAAGTACCTGAATTGCTCTCAGCAGATATGAGATTGCCATCTCACATCAAGCCAAAAGTGTGCCCAGGTAATCTCTCTTCACCCCAACAGGTTAATTTTTATTTATTAAAAATGTTTTAATAAATAAATAAATAAATAAACAGGGCTTAGATGAGTCTCCCACGACTCACTGCCGAGTAATACTGGCGTGATAAACGAACTCAGTTAATCACATCCGTCTCATTCTGATGCCATCTTGGAATCCTTATCTGCTTCTTCTTGAGCTGTTTGTGGTCTACCCTGTGTTGTGCACAAAATGTGCATCCTGTTTGGAAAGTACATTATCAAGTTGAGCAAAAGATGTGCCTGTATTTTTATGCTTCAGAAGTGCAAGTCACAAAAAAGGCCTCTCTATGATTGTGTAAAAACGGATTCTTGTCAAACAGAGTAACTACACGAATAATGTGATGATATGGTCAGCTCTACTGCCAGACTCCACTATGGCATAATTATATGAGTAACAACAATTCCCTTATCTCTCATTAACATGTGCTGCTGTTAACTGCATTTCAGCATGCTGAAGATGGAGCACAAAATTAAAATTGAAACCTAATTCCTCCAGACCCAGGTTTTTTTTTTCTTGCCCTGCCACACAGCTAGTGAGTTTCCAGAAGAGACTTGGGAACAGGTGAAACTTGTGGACCCTTCAGTTACCACCAAAATAATGACATATGCAATTTTCACTTACAGTCTTCTTTCTCATTAAAGCATGATTAGCTTCTCCTTGTTTCTTCATGTCTTCCCTGTTTCCTTTAGAATTTTCTTCATTGCCCCAGAAATGATATTATGACATACTATTAGCACCATATCAATTAATTTTATTCAGCATTACCATCAACTTTAGGGAAAAATTGAAACTTAACAAGAGTTTTTGGAATCATTGAATGCAAACAGTAGTGGTTTCCAAACCTACTAAAATTCAGCTCAGTGAGTTTAGTAGATAAGAATATTAGAAATCAGTACTTATTTAGTTGATTTATCTGATCAGAAAGAACATCAATTTATACCCACTAAAGAAAACTGAATAAAGATTTTAGTTCTCAAGATTTATCTTATTAGGTGCATGCATGGTCAAAATCACATTCTAAATTAATGAACATTGGATATTCATCTATATTTAAAATTGCAACTCCATTCTACAGGACTTGCAACTCCATTCTTGAACATCCAGTGAAATAAGAGGAAGATGTCCTCTCTTTAACCATGCTGCTTACATATAGGAAAGTGGATCAAGTTTTGGGGGATTGAACGCATCAAATGTATGGGGTGTATTTGTGTAAAATTCCTTGGCAATTTTGCTCACTTCATTTATTTTAGTTTGTTCTGTCTTATATTAGTTTTTTCTGTCTTACACTTTGCTTTATGTGTCTGCTATATTAAGAAAATCTAATTGGAAAAAAAGAAAAGAGGTAACAAACTTGTACTTGATTATCTTGTATTTAATGTAGGGCTCGTCTAGCAGGGACTAGGTTCTGACTTAGTTAAACCAAGTAATTCCATACTTAGGCTTCAGTCCTGTTCACATTCACCTGCAGTAAGTATCATTAAACACTGTAAGACTTATTTCTGAGAATATAAGCATAGGATTGTGCCATTTTAAACAATAAAATTTATAAAAATAAATAAATGACTGATCTGTGAAGGAAGCTATTTAGGGGAGCATAATGAAAAATTCATTGTAGGCCTTGTAAAATGACAGGAGAGGATCTCATTCATTATTCTGGCCCAGATCTAGCTAAGAAGTAATCCAGGTTATCTCCTTTACATCATGAAGAAAGGCACAAAAGCATAGGCTTTCAGACCTAATTCACTCTAGTTTGAGAAAGGCAGTACAGGCTACAAACTCACACTCTATCTACTTCTGTTGATCTTGCCTGTGTGGCTGGCGCTTCATCCCAGCGAAAGCAATGAACCCAGTTGTCTCTACTAAAATCTTTATTCTACATAAAATTATCAATTACAACCACAAGAGATGATGATAATGCTAATGATGAAGTTGTCCTCTCTTTCTGAATAGGATCAGTTCACGGAATACTTTTAACTTATTTGTGCCGTCCCTCGATGGGGGGATCCGAGAACTTCTCTCCCTCTGTTGTTCCAACTGTCTTGTCTCCACTTGCCCCAATTTGCACGCGCACCTGCGAGATCGTGCAACTGCCAACTCCCCTCCTGAGTTAAGGTTAACTCCCGTGTTCCCAAGACGGTTATCAGCAGGTGCTTCAACTGTTCCCTCGGCAACCTCCTGACTGGCCTCCGACTGCTGTACGCTTTTGGTTCCTCCCTGAATCCTACTCCCCTCTGCGTTTTCTTCTCTTTAAAGAATGATCTCAGGGAATGTGGGGGGCATTGGAACCACAGACACCAAAAATACATCTTCCTGCAACGAAGTCTGGTTCCCACAGGAAGTCTCCCTTCACGTGCGCCAAAGACTCTTCTGAGTCAGCGTGCACGACAGATGTAATGCTTTGTGTATGAAGATCGAGGCATAGTTAACAGATGCATGTTCGGCACTTGATGACTTTAGCCTCAAATAGTGGCCTCCATATATATCAGGAACAACAGAGGGGCAGCAGCTCAACTGCAACACCCACACCAGTGGAACAGATTGGCACTCTGAGGACCTTGATGGAGGAGGGGTCAAAGGGACAGTCCCACTGGAGGCAGTCCTCTCAACCTGAGGAAACTAAAAAGTCGTCTGAGTAGCCTCCCCCTCCCATCCTCTCTAAGTAGCAAGTAAAGTGAGAGGGGAAAGTATTTTAGCTGTACACCTGTGTGTGTGTGTGTGTGAGAGAGAGAGAGAGAGAGAGAGAGAGAGAGAGAGAGAGAGACTTGCTTTCATCATTGCAAGATTGATTCTGCTGTAAATAGGTTGATTTGAACTTCCATAATTAGTTTATGTATGCTTCCTTTTAGAACATTTGCCACAACTGTGTAGACCTGATAGGCACTGGGATGGAAGGGGGATTGGGATTCCTGCTTCTCTATGCTAGGGATTCACATACGTGTAGGAGTGTGGCAACAGGGCTTGGGGGCTGTGAGCTGACCAAGTCCAGAAGGAGCTTTTCATTTTCATTTTCACTCTTTGCATTCAGGACAGAAAGAGGGAATTGACAGGTGGGCTGGTCAATAGCAGAATCAACACCCTGTGCCACCACCAAGCCTATTGTGGCTCATATATCATTGCAGCTAAACCTTGTATTTAATGTGTTCCCTTAGCCTTCTGGGCCCATACAACTGTTGCCCGTAGAAATGAAATCATATTACGACCTGGTTCAGACAAAATGGGGAACCATGTCATCCTGTTATAGGGACCAACTGTGGTGAGTCTGGGCTCGCCCACTGGCTGCTCCCCCATTCTTCTTAACTGCCAGAAGAGATCGGATGTTTCCCATTCTTAATTTAAATTCTTCATATTCTCTATCCAGCATACAGGTTCCTGTCCTTTTTCTGTATTAGTGAATGATTACACAAATATGAAAAATCATAGAAACATAGAAAATAGTGACTCAGAAGGGGTCTCTCAGGCCATCAAGTCTGAGCCTGAACTCAATCTGATTCTGCTCATGTAATCCCCAACGTGGGGTTGTCCAGTCTCCTTGAACATGCTCACTGATAGGGCCTCAACCACCGACCTTGTCTGTCCATGCTGAATCCTAGGGGTCCTAACTGTCAGGATGTACTTCCTGATATCCAACTTGAAGCCGGGTTCCTTGAGCTCTGCCCCTCTGGAACACATCCTGTCCTCCACTGCAGGGAAGAACAGGCCCTGGCCCTCTTCCACAGGACATCCCATCACATACCTATAAGTTGCTAAAAGATCCCCTCAGAGTCTCCTCTTTTCCAGGCTGAAAAGTCCCAGTTCCCTCAGCCTCTCCTCATATGTCATTTCTTCCAACCTGGCTACTATTCTTGTGACCCTGCGCTGAAGCAATCTAACCTTGATACGTCTCTCCTATAATGTGGAGCCCTGAACTGGATGCAGTACTCCAGTTGTGAGATCACCAGAGTTGTGTAGAGTAGTATCAATACTTCCCTAGATCTGAAAGCTGTGCTTCTTGCTTTACATCCAAGGGTGGCATTTGCCTTCTTAAGCACCATATCACACACTACCAGCCCATGTTCAGCCTGCTGTTGACAAGTACCTCGAGTACTGTTATCCAGCCACTTGTCCCCATCTGATACCTGTGACAACTGTTCTTGTGTCCCAAGTGCAAGACCTCGCACTCATCCACATTGAATGCCAGCCTGGCATTGTTCCCTGCCCACTTCCACAGCCTCCTCCTCCTCATGTGTGTCCAATGCCCCCACTTTGGTATTATCCATGAATTTAGTCAGCAGACTGGTTATCCCCTCCCATATCACTGATAAAAAGGCTGAACAGAATTAGTCCCAGAACTGAGCCCTGGGGAACTCCGCTCATCACTGGATGCCATCCTGATGATTGCCCACTGATAGTCATGCTCTGCTTGTGGTCCATCACTCCTGTCCTAATACACTGGACAGTGCATTGATCGATCCCAAAGCTCAACAATTTCTCAACTAGGCTATCATGCTTTGCCAAAGGACTTTTTGAGATCCAGGTAAACTACATCTACTGTGTCCCTTCTGTCAAGCCACCTCAAGACCTTATCATAGAATTCCGCACGGTTAGTCTGGCAGGATCTGTTTTTATGGAATCCATGCTCCATGGCTGCCAACCTCCCATCCCTATTTAAGGTTTCTAGAGCTTCCCCTATTAGGAGCCTTTCCATTTTAAAAACTTTCCCAACATTGCAAAAAATTCCTACTGCTGCCACTGGTAAGCTCTATGTTTTAGGAAACTTTTAATCTCCTCCCTTCAAACTCCCTTCTTCCCAAATTCTTCCCTAAATAAGGTGGCAAATGAAGAGAAGCATTTTCACAGCCTTAGCAGCCCTGTCATTTTCATGCATTCCTAAAGAAAAAACAACAACATTTTTTAATATTACAATTTTGTGATATAGAGACTGTATAAAAAATTATCAGGCAAAACAACAAAGAAGCCAGATTGCCTCCTAAGTCTTTTGAAGATCAAAGCTTTAAATATAATTTAGATGCTGCTTCATAAATAATGAATGTTCAATTACTGTGGCAACATTCAGAAACTGTACATGGTAATTATATTAAAATTAAATGTAAGCAAACACATTTAAAATAGCTGTTTTCATCGACTATATGACCCAAGAGGCAGTCAACCACAAAATGTAGGAATAACTAGGATTAGATTAATCATGCTTAGGTCACTTAGGTAGCAGATTCATAATGAGTCTTTTTCAGTGAAGGAGAAAAAAGACCTAGAAGTGTCTCAAGTGTCGACTAAGCTAGTGAAGTATAACTATTTCTCTTGTTAAAGTTTTTAGTTTGCTGCTTGGATTCAGCAGAATATGATGGAAAACCTGCTATCAGAGTTGTGTTTGTGAAAGGAAAAAACAGAATAGCCACAGCCCTGCTTCCTCTGATGTTTGTCCCACCATCAGTCCATTCAACTCAGTGCAGGACTTTGGAGGCAGGCGAGGGCACGCAGCCATTCCTGTGCATCCTCTAGCACACAAGGGACTCACTTCTGGATGGAGCTTAGATGTGGTGATTGCCAGCGGCTTAGATCTTTTCCAGAAGGAATTAGACCAAATGAACAACATGATAAATAGAAGGACTGTGTTCAGAGGCAGTACACCAGTGAATACCAATTCCTGACTGAAAACATGAGGGAGCATCAAAAACAACAGAAAGATGCAACTGAGTTTCACAAGTCAAACGGGGGCAAAGAGGTCCGTGGAACAGAACACTCATGTTTCATAAGAGTACTACTTTCGTCATTGCGTAAGTGCTGAGTTTGCTCAGGAGTCTTAGGTGATTTTGTCAAAAACTTTTTGGAAGGCCAGTTTGCTAACATTCACTTATATTTTGATACTTATTCCTTATTCCATTTTGATACTTATTCCTCCCAGTTTGAAGAGCTCCATTAATGTAGTAAACAAATTTGACCACCTCACTGCTCATCCCTAACAATGGATAATTTATGAACAAGGTAAACAGTTAAACACAAGAACACATTCCACTGTCACCTTGTAAAGTTGTTAAAGAAAGAGAGCAATATTACACAAACTCTGCACCTCTTCAAGCTTTTCCTAGAATTCTACTTGAAAATGCTGATTAAGGCACAAGCGTCTGCCATGGAACTTCTGCAATGAGGATGGATGGAAATAATTTTATTTAGCTTCTTGCAGTCTTCGTATTTCCTTTTGTATGCCTTTAACTTCCTTGCCATCCACAAGTTCAACTTCCAACCATCAGCAGCTTTTTTCCTGCTTCCTGTGTATTTGATTTTAAAAAAAAATGTATTAATATTAGTGATGTTCCTTCAAAAATCCCCCTTTTGCACCCCTTATCTCATCTCCATTTCTTTGTGCATATTCATGTTCCTTTTTCTTCTTGTTTGGGCAACATTTCCATTTTCTGAAGGAAGACTTCCTTTCTGTAATAGCTTCCTCGGTGCTGCTCATTAACCATGCTGGTGACCTTAAGCATGAAACAGGCAGAGCCCCTTCCTGCTTAATACAGGATAAACAAATGCTGTAACAAAAGGCAAGAGATAAAATATGACCAAGTAGCTTACTGTTCTATAAACTTCCTGCATCCCAGCATGCAGACTGTACTCTGTGGATGTAACAGGCAACCTGTATAGCATAAGGACAACCTGCGTGCCATATCTTTGATGTTGTATCCATAAGAGCCATTGCTTGAGATCAGCACACTGCTTTGACATAGCATAAAAACAACGATGACATAAGCTCGCCAGTGTGTTAAAAAGTACAATACTTGTCCCAACATATGTAAGGTCTTGAAACTGTCCTTCCATTGCAACTAGTTTAATCCATCAATGGATATGTTGAGTTAGTATAAAAAAAGCATTGCATGTTCTTCAGAATGGACTAGACCAGTGGTCCTGAAGAAAGTACAAGATTTGAAGTGTGTTGAGCCAGTGGATCATTTTCAGTATACTATTGTGATTGCTCCTTTCTCGTTTGAGAAATCCCATCCACTCTCCATCTCCTCTGAGAAATCCTAGTTGTTAATTCAGCTGAGTAACAGCATAATAAAGTAAGGTAGAAGGATTCTACCAACTCCTAGAACTGTGCATTCTGCTGTGAGTATACATGTGGGAAAGGAAAAATAAGACATCAAAATGCAACTTAAGAATTTTGTTGGCCTTAATTCAACATTGGTAGAATTTACAAGTCTAATGAATTATACAGATTAACAACTGACAATATAAATCTTTCATTATCATAGTCTTTCATTGTGGTTTACATAGAATACCACATATCTTGTACTTGCACAGTATACATAAAGTGCAAGTATTCCTAAAGTCTGCACACTATGCATAAAAATACATGTAGAATATGTATACAAAAGACATGGAGATGAGTGGGGGCTTTTTTGTGAAACTTGAGTGAAGAAAGCATAGAGAGATCAATATTTCACTCTCTAAAAATACATGTTAAAGGTCAGTTAGGTTAATCATTCTTTTCACAATAATGATAAATTAATACGTAAACTGTATTTTATCTGTTTGCCATTCAGTAATCACACTGGAAGCCTCAATCTGCTAGAATTCCTGTGTAAGCAATATTGATGCAGTCCCTTCCATACAATGACACTATCAATGTATTTACTTTTTCTACAGTAAAGGTGCTAGAGAATTCATAAGAACACTGAACAGCAGTGTGCTTTTCTCAAACTAGAAATCTCTTTGTCATTGTTTTAACTTTATCAGCTTTGGAAGTGAAACAATAAAGGCTTGTATTCTGAGTTGTTCTGTTCACTCTTTATTTCTTTTGAAACCAGATAAAAACCTTTTGTTTACCCAACATTTTAATGGTTAAATAAATTTTAATCTTTTATTTCAAAATTGATTTGTTGATAATTGCATTTTACTGTATTTTTATTACTTCTGTAACCTTGGATTAACTTGAGTGCAGCCATGTGGGTTTATTGGGGCCATTTTGTTATTTCTGTTTTACTGTTGTATTATTGTATTCTGTCTGAGTTTAATGTTACTGATTTCTTGTTGTATATTGTGTCTATTTCTATATCTTGATTTTGTGAACCACCCAGAGAACCATTCCATCTAGTGGGCTGTATAGAAATTAAATTGATGATGATGATGATGCAGCTTTCTGTGATGTTTGGTTGGGGCTTGGAATGAAAATGTGCACAGTGAGACCAAGATTCTTCAGGCACACAGGCCAGAAGGTTGGCAAGTCAGGTTCAGTCAGATTGAGACCGAGATTGGCATAGCAGCTCGATTTGGTTTAAGCAGTGGTCAGGGAAGTCAGTACTGTGGACAGCTCCCAGCAGCTGCAGCACTTAACTCCTTTCATCCACAGCCAGCCTGGCTTGCTTCTCTGAAGGCATCATTTCATTGTCTCTTGAATTACAGGGAGGCATTCTGTTTTAAGCATGGTCAGGCTGGGTTCACTTTTAGTGTTTAGTACAGTTCAATGGAGCTCTTCCATCAGAACCCACAAATATTTTATCCTACCATTGATGGATAACTGTTTTCTTATCTTTATCAAACGTATTAGCTCCATTTGCTGTTATACATGGGTGGGTGAAGTTTGATGTAAAAGGGACAAACTTTTTCCTTTTCAAACTTTCTAAAAAAGAGCTTTCATGAAATGGGAACTTAGAACACCTCAACTAGGAAATCTTGGCAATAAAGTGTTAGCATACATGTCTTGTGCAATACTTTTACTAACAACATAACCATTTATCATTAATCCATTCATCACATTTCATATAGAAGTTTTGTTATTAGTAATGTATTTTTGCCAACCCCTCCCCAGAGAATGAACTTGTCCTGCTGTAGAGTATTTTTAATGTGCAGTTTTCATCTTTTCATCCACTTTCCGTCAGACCATTTTTTGATATGCACGCCATGATCTTTCTTCTCCTCCATATAGCCATCAGACATTATGGATGCCTTCACTAAGAAGGAAAGACAGCAGCGGCACTTTTATTCTTCATGCTTGCATTTCCAGCAACCCTGGAAAATGAGCTCTCCATGCTCATTTCCCCAATTTCATGCTTTTTCAAGAGCAAATGAGCACCAGGAAATTATATAATCGTATTGTTCTTGCTGGAGTTATGAAATCTCATCAGTCTGTTACTGATGGAGAAACTGTAAACGCTGTCTTTAATAGAACAACAATGACAAGGAGTTCCAATAAAAGGTATGTATATGAAACCAAGTCAAAGTACAGATCAGTTTAGCTGGGTGTCCTGTACTGAGTGCTTCTCTAAGGTCTCAAGTAATTTACTAGTATCTCCTTGCAACAGAAAAAAGAAAGAGGGGGTGCCAGGGAATGGTCAAGAGCACTTTTGCATGTAAAACCTGTGCTTTACTCTGAACTGTACTTCATTCTGTACATTCCAGGAAGAAGGGAAAAAATGTACGTGCCTGATGAAAGCAAGCATGTATCCTGAAAATCATCTCATCAGCCCTGGAATTTGATGGATGTGAAAATATCCCAGGGTTGTAAAGGATGAGAGTGAAAGACTAAGGAATGGCTGGCACATGTGTGTTTCCTACTTGTTGTCTGCAGCACCCAGTAATAACTTGAATATGTGAATGAGATATCAAAGCTCACACATCACAGATGGAAGGGTTTCATATTACCTTGAGTGCATTCCTTTTGAATAGAAGCAGTTCTTTATGTTCAACTGTGAGTTATCAAGTGCTTTGTGATCATACATGAAAGGAGAGATCAGCTCAACTCAGACAGTTGATGCTAGGGGTGGGTGAGGAATGTGTTCTGTGGGGGATTTTACATCAATTGACAAAATGTGCACCCTCCAAGGCTATAAGTAACTATTCCAAAATCCACACTTTTTTGGCCCTAGTAATGTATTTCATCAGGGAAGAATTTATATAAAATTGCACATATTAGTGACAAACTGCACTTGGAAATATGCATATATTTGAGAAATGTACACAGAAATATATATAGTTGGAGGAAATATGCACAAAAAGTTAAACTTGCCATGCACACTTAAAAGAGTAGCAAATGTATAGAATCAGTTTAAGCCTGAAAATTTGATGATCTCAGCAAGAACAAAATTAACAGATCCATCTGTTTCTGGTGGGTGCACACATCTCCTTTCCTCTTCTAGCAACACAGAGTAAGTCAATGCATAGCATCTCGATTTTTTGTTCACACTGAAGTGCTGTAATAAAAGTTATTCCTAAACTAGTCCCTCAGAAATACAAGAAGAATCCCCCTCCCAGTTCCACTCTATTTATTGGCTGCAGGTTCTGGAGACAAGGAAATGCTAATACAGTGACATTTTTCCCAAATTACTTTGCTGGGAACATATGGGAAAAGACCATGTATTCTTCTTTGTTGTCTCTGTGACTCACACCTAAGGGTTTTATATACCTGTTTAGAACAGAGTTTGGAGTGTTCTAGAGCTAATTGGACCTTTTGGTGGAAGCTCTGTCCCCCACTTTGCACACACTCTGGGTGTGGTTCCTGCTTGCATCCCAGATCTTCCTTTTCTGCCACAGGAATGGGCAGTGGTTTGGAAGTGACAGGCAGCCCCGAGTCAAAAATTATTCTATTCGCCTTCTTTCTAATTCTTCCTCCTATTGAGCCACTTGGCAGAGTTCTCTCTCTTTCTCTTCCACTTTTTCCTATCTTCCCTGATTTTCTCCCTTGTTCTTTTGCCCCCTAGCGGTATGTGACCCTCATGACCTTCTTCAGAAAATGCTTCCACTGCAGTGAAAAAGTTTCTTCATCAGACATTCTGGATATCTTCTTTGTCTTGGAGATGTTCACAGGGCAGGCCTTGAAAAAAAGCATGACATTTACTAAACAGGCCACAAAAATGGGTAGAGTAGGAATGCAAAGATTATCCAGAAGTTGGCTTTCTTGTACTTGCTGAACTTCTTTCCTGCACTTGACCCTAGCCAGGAAGTCACCTGAACTGCGATCAAGTCCATGAACGCTCAGGAAAGTTAGTAGCCTCTTAGCACAAAGTACATAAAGTACGTAAACCGCTCTGAGAAGCCTGTGAAGGGATGGTATAGTAAAGCTTAATAAAATAAAGTAAAATAAAATAAAGCCCACAATTCTTTGTGCAAAGTACATAAAGCCCCCAAAGCCCAAAGTTCTGTGTGTGGAAGCAGAACTTCGTCTGCTAATGGATGGTATCTGTGCAAGCCAGCTTCATGGGTTTGTTCAGACAATTTATCAGCAGTATCTGAACTTCACCAAAGCAAAGTCTTATCTTCCCTAGGCCAGAATGCCAACCACCTGCCCCTTAGCAAGTGAACTTTCCCATTCTTAATTCTGCAAAGCACTTGTCATCCAATGCTTTCCAGGGCTCATGGCCTTGGCCTTGCCTTGAGGACACCATGAGACCTCTAAGTGATAGTTAATCCAACCTCTACTTCCCTCAAGTGAGGCACTCACCTGCCCCACATCCCATTTTGCACTCCACCATCAACACTCATCATCAAACAAATGCTTCCTTCCACAAATGAGAAGCACACTGCCAGTCCCTTCACTCCAAGGGCTGTCGTCCCAACAAAAATGCACACATGACATCAACCATCTAGAATTGATAGCTTCAGGAAAGACCTTCTGTACCTTAAAACCCATCATTATGGAACAAGCAGTCCATATTGCTACATCATCTTTTATCTAAACAATCAAGGAAACGTGAGATCCCTTTCATTTTCCAGATTCTCTCTCAACCTCTGAGAACTGTTGTGTCACTGTTCTATCACAACAATTTCTACTCACCTGGTGGAGATGTTGAATATTCTAGCTACTGTCTTAAGCAGATCAGGAACAGCCCTGCATGAGCGGGAACCCCACCAAAGAATAAGCCAGACAATATTCATGAAATGGGGAAACGAAGAATTAATCTTTTTTGCACAAGCAGACATTGAAGTACCATCTCTTTTGTAGCAAGGCTGGCCACTCAGAGAATCTCCCTTGTATCCTGGGTTTCTTACCTGGTCTATGACTTCCCCAATCATCACATGGGTAGTCAACAAAGTTGGAGCTTCCAGGACACATTGTGTTTAAATCACTCCACAGTGAATCTGTCAGCTATGGTTTACACCTTTCCTTCTACTCTCTAGCACACTTTCCCAGCCCTCACTTCTGTCCCAGACAATGCAGAACAGGCACATATAACATCCCAACTCACAGGCCTTTTATCTCATAGCATGGAAAATACTTTCTCCACCCAGGTTCTAGATGTCTTCACTCCTTCTCATAAACCTGCCACTCGTTGCTCTTATGCAGCAAAATGGGAGCAGGGATCAGTTTTTCACTTTGAAAGGCAACTTCACCCAGTTCTTCAATTGACCAGCATTACGGACACCCGCTATTATAGATGCCCTTCATATGGATACCACCCTTCACTTAAGACTAAGGCTTACACGTTTGCTCACATAACCCACGCTCTTTCCTGCTTCTGTGTCCTGCTTCTCTTCCCCATTGTCCTGGATTTGGAACTGTGATGCAAGCTAGAATCATGCCTGAAGCATGTGTGGGGGGTGGGGTGGGGTTCCTGAAAAAGTGCTGTGTTTACCTCTAGAGCATTCTGAATTCTGGTCCGTGCAGTAACATAAAACATAAGTATGTATTCATAGAGGACCACTCAAGGAATAAAAGCTGCAAGTAAGCATCCTGTCAGAACAAACCTCTTCCACATATTGCTTCAGTACTTTGAGATCTCAGTGCCTTAACATAGGCAGACGTTCCTTTTCATACACAAATGACCAAAGAGAAGTTTCTGAAATTTACATAAATCTTCTGGGATCTTTATATTTACAATTATAAGTTCTATATTCTTGAGTTCTATATTCACTCTGGAGACATAACACAGAATTTCACTACTGATCTCCCCCCCCCGCCCCCAATATTATCTTTTTGATGTTTCATATCCTTCTCACCCCTCCTTTCCCAGATGGCAACAGCTTAATTGTGTTTTCTTCCCATCACAAGGTTAATATAGGCCTTCTGATCTAGTATAGCACTGCTGAACTCATTACATTGTTGTGACTTGTAGTCGGCTCCCAACTTTACAGATTTTTTTAAGAAAATGGTCTAAGTTCAAGCAGTCATTAAGTATAAGCTCCAGTGATTACCAGAATGACAACCCTGTCATACAATAAAGTTAGTGACAATAGTTGCTATGGGTTTCCTAGCTCACCTAATCGGATTTCTTCAGAGTCTGTATAATTATTATCATTAGGCTGAACTTCAAATGGCATGACAGATTTATTTTAAAGCTAAAAATACTGCTGTCCAACAGCAGATCGTTCTTTTCTTACTCCTATGGGGGTGGCATGTGTATGTGTGGATATTGTGTGTGGGGTCTTTCTCTCTTCTCTTTCAAAATATCCATGCAGAAAGACTCGGGGAACATCACTGTAAAATTGTTCAGAAATCAGTGTGATATTTTGGAAACAGGCTGGCTGACCTAGTTCTGTTACAGCATGGATAAAAAGGCTCAGTAAGGGAGGGTGTGCGAATCCACTTCCTTTTGCAATTGTTTTTTCCCATGTCCCTTTAGGAACAAGAAGATAAGTATAGGGGGAAGGAGGCGTTCCTTTGCAATTATATAAAATCAGAAGCATAAAGATGAAGAATGAGCTGGTAAATTACAATCCATGTGTGAAACTCAGCACCACCCAGCAGTAAACCAACATTTTGAGCTCCCTAGCCAAGAGTCTCCCACTATTTATATGTATCTTTTGTCTCTCACAGTGTTGGAGCATGCTGCAGAAGCAAGGAAATTCCTTAGTGAGTGAAAGGGAATTCTATAGTTAAAGGAACAAAAGGGGCAAGAATTGTGAGTCATTTTTTTCAGAAGGTCTGTAAACAGCTAAAGGTTTAATTATGTGCATATTTATTTGGGAGTAAGCTCTGACTTGCATGCAGTTGCTAGTTAAACAAGAGCATACTGAAAATAGTGGTATGTTCCTGCCAACTCCTACAGTCAGAGGAGAGGGAAGGAGGGAGTTGTAGCAAGCAAATCCTAAGATTTGAAGAGTGTAAGACTGAGATAGTCTTACACTCTTTAACATTTAAGGTTACAGGTGACACATTGCTGTTGATACATTGCAGCAAGCCTAAAAATACAGTCTGGACCAGGTGCAGGTAATTCCAATTATTTTACTGACTTGAATACGTAGTTTGCTCAACCACTGCTGGTGCTGTGCCTTTTGTGCCTGGGAGTACTCTAGAATCGTTACTGTCTGCCAGAAATGTACATGTTGCAAAGGAAAGTGGGCAGGCAAGAATGAGTGTGTCTGAGAGAAAAGAATGCCAATTTCTGGGTCATCCAGTTGGGCACTTGAACATGTGTGGGAAGAACAGTGTGGGAAGAACCGTGTTGTGGGCTACTTGACGTGGGACTGGCTACGACAGAGAGACATGGATGAGTTGTGAGAGGGAAAAGAGATGCGTGTAGCTTGCTGTGCTTGCTTTCACAAGGGCAGGTAGTGTCCCACTTTACATGTGACACAGCACAATCCTGTGTATGTCAAAAAGAAACCTAGAGTTCACTGGCTGTTACCTCAGGTCAGTGAATTCCAGTCTATCATAGCAAACAAACAAGAAACAAATATAATAGAAAGTCAAAAAAGAAGTATTGGATAAAAATACACCAGACACATATAATACTATGTACATTTTTCATATGTATTTGACAGCCTATACATTTAAGGTTGCAGGTACTCAGTAAGGAAGTTCACACATATTGAGCCAAATTGGATATTGTTGACCTATCATGTGAAGTACAGGAAGCTCATGTCTGTCCTTGTCATCCACCCAGCATACACTACATTAGGTTTGCTTCCACCAGTACTCAGGGGAATTGTACATCCAAAGTCAGGTTATACACACTATATCCTAACAGTCTGGGCACAATTATGGAGGTAATTCTGGAAATTTTAACTGGATATATTCAGTGCCTACATGCCTGTGATTTTACACAAGCCAGCTTCAGATGCATCATCCCAACACTGATGGTGGTAATGACAAGAAGGACAAATATTTTCTCACTCTGCTCCATGCATTGTCCTAGATCAGTCTGATAGCAACTGAACTACCCCAATGAGTTTAGAGGGGAGAATGCAGAAGAGCAGAGCTACACTCCTGAAACAATGGCTCCCCTGGATCAGGCCATAGGTGAAGGCCATCTCCAGGAAAAGTGTTTTGCAGGTGAGTGGAACTGCATGAATACCAATTCCAATTTCTGCTATGGTGCAACTGTTCAACCTGACTCTTGCTGGTCAACACCATCTGGACAGCCTTCCCCAACCTTGAGCTTTCCAGACATGTTTGGACTGCATTATCGAGAATTCCCAGTCTATGGCCCTGCTGGATGGGAATTCTGGGAATTGTAGTCCAAATGCATCTGAAGGCCATCAGGTTGGGGAAGGCTGATCTAGAACAAATAGCATAGCCAGGAAAGCAACAGCAATGCTTTGGAAATACAGATTTTGACTTCATTTTTTGTGGGGGTGGGGCATCTGAAAAGCTCAGAAGCTGCATTAAATGGGAACACTGTTGATCAGTACATTGTTTGAGCCATCCTAATTCTGCTTATCTATATGACCGCCATGGATTCATATTGGCACATGCATACCTACCCACTGTGAAAAGTAGCAGCATTACTTTAAACACACATGTCCTTGATAGTAACCAGACAAATTAACAAAAGAAAGTCCAATGAAAAAGGGAGGAAATAATAACCTACTGTGTTGGTATCATCATTCTGACTTGTGCTTGTTACTGCTTTTTGCTCCGTTTCCCTTGAAGGTTTCTATGATTTCCGTGCAAAACACATTGTAGTCTCCTGTATGAGTCTGTCAGCACTTTAGATTTAACCATGTTTACAGGGAATATAATCAGAAGTGCCACTCCTTCCATTTTGAAAATAGTTCTTCTTGTATCCTGTAGATCTTCATGGGAGCATCATCAAGTTTTGATGGTAATTTAGGCTGTCAGTCCATTAAGTTGATTTTATGGCAGGGACACAGTGATTGTCTCTTTGTGTGAAGCCTAAGGACTACTTCAGATCTCCACGAAGGCCATTTTGATACCTGCCTTCTTTTATGGCTGACCTTGAGGGGAGTTCAGTTTGGTAATTTATGGCTATACCATCTGGGAAGACCTATTTGTAAGATTCACTGTCATTTAGCACTAAACGATTGTTCCTGACTCCAAAGACAATCTGAGTTCCTGACAGGGCAATCCCTTGAAAAATATTGCCAGACCACCCAGGTGTCCTTTCCAATTATGTGGAGTAGAAATTAATACTTTTAAAAGCTGCTAGTTTTTGAAGGGTTATTACAATTTATTCTACTGCTTTCTTTTGCACATTATGATGAATTGGTTTATTATGCTGCTGTTTTCCATGTCAGCTTTTTAGGAGATTGAGCTGTAATGCTGAAGCATTAGTGTGAATAGCAAACATTATTTTACAGGTGGGTAATATATTTCTTCTAGAAAAGTATGTTCTGTTTTTTTAATAACAGGTAATTTTATGTTCTAACACTTGTCAAGCATTATTTATTTACATATACAAAGGACAGGTGATTTTATTTTAAAATGTTATCTATGACTTGGACAAATTCTAGTACCGGATAGTACCAATAGGTTATTTAGATGTATCATAATAACAGTTCACAGTAACACTTTTGGTCATTCTAAATTGCTTCTTTGATTCTAATTTAGCACTTGATGCTCTACATTCTTATTTATTATTTAAAATCAAAGAGACAAATGGCTGCCAACGACACTTAATTTTTTCAATAACTTTTCTTTCTTGAAAACTTGATAGTTTTAAAATGTTATTTCAGTAATGTTTCTGAGTCTTGCATACAGTAATCACCATTTTAATATTAGTAATGCAATCTTGATTATAGCTTTTGCTAAAAGAAATACAATTTGTGGTTTTATTAAAAAAGATTGGGCATAATTATGTGTACATTCAATTAAAGATCCTAATCCTATTAGAAACAATTTCTAGAAAATGTAAGAAATAATTGAAGTTCTAGCCTAGAACACTAAGCCTGTTACATGTTCTCTTAACTTCTTTGGCTAGTATTTACTTTCTTAATGTTTTTATCTAATTACCCATAACAGAAGTTCTCTGGGTAGCTCACAGACAAATATATTAAAATACTATATGAAACAATAGGAGCTAAAATATAATTAAAACACAGATTTAAGCTTAGAAGCTCAGAAGAAAAGACAACGTATATTTAAAAAGTTTAGGTGAATAAAAATGTCTTCACCTAGCATGGAAAATACCATAAAAATGGGACCAATAGGTTCTCAAGGAAGGCTCCCATACCTGGGGTGCTACTATAAAAGGTGGTATCTTTAGAGGCTAGGCTTTTACATTTTAAGTATCTATGTGCTTTTATTATAAGGTGAAAATGAGCATGAACAGAAGGAAAGACATAAAGAATCTATAGAGAAATTGATGTTGATACTGTGCATGTGATTATGTCAATTTTCTGTGAATGTTCCCAGCTTTCTAGAGCAGAAAGAGCAGTTTAGATTTAATCTCTGTTTCTTACAAAGATGCATCTTGTACACATATAGAAAGAATGATATAGTTAGATATAGATAAATAACAAAAATGTCCTATATTGATTTTTAATCAGAACAGTTACTAGTATGAGATACTATTTCAAAAAGACACTTTAGTGTGGGTAAATTGTATCTATTACTAAAAGTTACAGGTTAATGCCAGTGAGGCCTTACTGTTATTTTTCAAACAAGTACAAAGAGAAGAGTTTGGAATGAAGCCCAGAATATTAAACGTGAACATTATTTTAAAAATTTCTTTCCTTGCAACTAGGAGCCTATATATGCTTTAATTTAGCTCTCTAATTGCAAATTCACAGAACCAAATGAGGGTCTCCACACATCGGTTCTTTGGCACAGGAAAAGCTATCTGCACACTCCATCACAACACCAGACATTGTGGGAAGCATTCAGCAAAGCTATTTGCTGCTTGAAGAACTATTTTCACAAACATTTGTAATCCAGTAGCTACAGGAAATGTGCTTTTGAGTGGTTCGGATCTCATGATACCATCATAAGCACTCAAAAGTACTGCTCCTGCAGCTACTAGATTATAGCAACGTATCTCAGTTCAATTTGTCACAAAGTGCCAGATTTACAACTTGCAAATATCCCTTTGCTGCCCTGCACATCCAGGCTGGCTCAAAACATCAACCATCTGAGGCAGAGCACCAGCTACCACCCGCTCACCCCAATTCAGTACCCAAGGCCAGCCAGATTATTCTTGCAGCTCAAGGAGGACAAGCATCTTTCCCCATACCTTGCTGTAAGAACACAATAACAAACCAAATAGCTAACAATAATAGACTAACCAAGTGTTTCACAACATCCAGTATCTTCTGCCTGAGGCAGTCGTCTAATGATAGGGTTGGCCCAGTGTTGTGGAGAATAAATGAAATATCATCTTCTCCCACAGCTAGTTCTGCCACCATCACTATTGACTGGATCCTATCATAGTTAAAGAAGCTGAGCAAGGCTAGGTGACACTTTGCAGAGATGGTCAAGCCTTTAAATTGGCTGTTGTTGAAAGAACAACCCAATGTATAGAGCTGAACAGTGCCACTGCAAGAGTGTTCAAATGCTGAACATGGTCTCTTGCCCATCTGAAGACATCTATTGTAGATTATCATTGTTGTGTAAAAAAGGTACCGCTCATCATGGAGTGTTTCAGATTAATGTTGGTGCATTGCTGAATAGTGCATTAAATAAATTACTGTATTGCAAAGAGAGTTACTGTAAGGTCTATTAACTACTTATTTAAAGACTTGGCTATAGTGTACAACAATAAATAATTCAAGTAACACCTCTAATCTTGTTTTCTTTCTTCTTAATTGGTTTTACAGCATTGTTTTGACATTTACCCTTGAATTTAAAAAAAAAACTTAACAGGGAACAAAATGCATGCATTGCATTACTCCACTTGCCAAATAACTACTATATAGATGCTTCAGAATGCAAGAATTACAGTCTGTCTTCATGGCTGTCAGTGGTGAAGAATTAAATGGAAGTCTCTGGATTTACAGCTTTGCATAATGCACAAGTGTGTTAAGGAAGCCTGCATACATATATTAAAGACTTCTTTAACAGATATAATCTCCCAATTAGGATAAATAAAACATAACAACCTCAGCCAAGAAATAATAAGAATAATATTACTGTTATTTTCATATGCATTAAAGAGAGAATGAAGATATAATTCACCATCAGTGTCAAAGGTGGTATTTAAATGCATCAGCATTAAATCAGTTCCTGCCCTTTAGTTCTATGTCACTTTAGGCTACAGGAAAAAGGCATACATAATATCCTCTCAGTATTAAGTGGTAATGGCTTTGAAAGGCATACGCTAAAAAGCCAGCACAGCAGCAATACAACAGATGTTTGGAATTTACAAGAGCTATTTATTTATAGTAGTGAACACATGTTAGAATTTTGAAGGCAGAATTTCCAAAGAACCTTGAAATGTGTTAAGACTCATGGTGTCTTTTCTTCTGGGATTTACATTAAGATATTGGCTCACCTCTCTTCAGCCACCTCGCAACCTCTTCATTTAAAAAAAAAAATAAAATAGAACAATGATTATGAGTAAACATGCAAAACAGTTTCCTCCAGATAGTGATAATGTTGCAAAAAATTAATGACAGGTTAATGTCAGTGAGGCCTTTGTGTTATTTTTCAAGTGATCACAAAGAGAAGTTTTAGAATCAAACCTGGAATATCAAATGTGTATGTAACAATCCATACTATAATTGCTTCTGATATAGTTTAACTTTCACTTTCTGACTCATGTAATTCAAATACCAATGGCTTGGAGCCTGACTGGAAGTGTGGTTCCATGCACCCATTGGGAGTATGTCATTGAACTGAGTGTGGTTTACCTCTGAGTAGAAACACATTGGTTTGCATTATTTATCTTCTCTCTAATTAGAGTATTTTTATCCCACACTAAGATACAAGAGATTACAATATTATTTATACAACAGTAACAAAAAAAGTCCTTTATAGAAACATAGACATGGCAAGTCAGAATGAGCCTCCAGGACCATCTAGTCTGACCCTGGGCACAAACCAGCTCTGCTTATATAATGTCCAATGCATGGTTGTCCAGTCTTTCCTTGAACATGCTCACTGATGGGGCCTCCATCGCCTCCCATAGAAGCCTATTCCATATCCTAGGGGTCCTAACTGTCAGGAGGTATTTCGTGACATGCAGCCTAAAACCTGGTTCCTTTAGCTTTGCCCCACTGGATCGTGCTCTTTGCTTCACCACAGGGGAGAACAGGTCACAACCCTCTAGTTTGTGACACTCCTTCCCATACCTGTAAGTCACTGTAAGATCCCCTGAGTCTCCTCTTCTCCAGGCTGAAAAGTCTCGGTTCCCTCAATTTCATCTTTATGCTTTACATCTCATTAATATATTGTGAATTATTTTGCAAATACAAATCCCTGCACATTGCTGGTGTGTGTAGTCTGTCCCTTTTCAGTGGTAGCCTGGATTCAGTCTAAAGAACAATAGCAATGCCACTGTAAGAAAGGCCACTACCACTGGTGAGATAATCTCATTAAATTAATTATCCTGGTGGCATGTTTGTTTTGCTGGTTTAGACAGCCTGTTGTGAAACACTTGGATGTATTAGTATCCTAAAGGGGGAAACAATCAAATAGTATTGATTTCATCTTGCACTTGATGGCCAAGCCTCCTTCTCTAAGGAACCAAATAATGCAAGGAAGCTGACAGATTGGGAGAGAGTACATGTCATATTTTATCACATAGTAGAAGTATATAGCTGTTGATTTCTTTAATATATTAAATTTATTATATAAAAGTATAGATTGACCTCGAATTGATTTTGAAACTTGCAGGCTTAGAAACAGAATTCTATATCCAGAGCAATTGCCTCTTCCCAGGGAACAAGACTCATTACTTCATACATTGTATATTAGAACCATTGAATCACAACAGCTGCACAATTCATTTGGAAATCCTATAGCTGTGCTCTTTTAAGGTAATAATTGTTAGGTAAACACAACCAATATGAAATTTGAATTCATGCTGAAATTTTAAGCTGATTTTATAGCAAATACAACAAACTGGTAGAAGGGTATTTTCTTCCTATTCCCTAACAAAGGTTCCTTTGTTTGAGAAAAGTGTAGATTTACTTGGACACATATTTCCAATGTATAGTAACACATTTGTGGCATGTACTAGAAAAAGTATGGAACAGCAAAACAAAATCCAAAGTGAAGCTACCATAATTGGGGTTAATAAGAAGTATCTCAAAGACTGTCACAAAGAGGAAGGTCAACATCTCTTTTCGCTGATACCAGAGTGTAGGACATGGAATAATCAAGTCAAGTTGCGACAACCCAGATTCAGGCTAGATATCAGGAGAAGTTTCCTCACTTTCAGAGCATTATGACAGTGGAACCAGTTGCCCAGAGAGGTCGAGGGCTCTCCTACACTAGAGACATTCAAAAAGAAACTGGAAATCCATCTGAGTGGGCTTATGTAAACTGGTGTCCTGATAAAGGTTGGACCTGATGACCTTCATTGCCCCTTCCAACTCTACTATTCTATGATTCTATGATAATCTATGGTATAAAAAACTGGACATCTATATATTGGAAGCAATAAGTTTTATTTGGGTTAGGGGATGATATTTATAATCCTTCTGCACAGTGAGAGGCAACTGTTTCTTGTGATTAAGTTGTAGTCTGTCTGGAATTATTACAAATACTTTGATTGATAACCAGTTTTGTGATCAAGAGAGAAGGAAAAAAAGAGTGAGTTCCTTTAATACAGACTAACTCACCAGTGGCAGATAGAGAAATTGGTACTTTCACAGCAGATAGAAAACAGCTCTAAGCAATAACCCAGTGCGCACTAAGATAAGTGTTTGGACTGTCCTTCTCCTCTGCCTTTTCTTTAACAGCACATCGGGGGGTTTTCCCAACACATAGGAGCTTGGAAAAGGATTCGCAATGAGAAAATGGCACAAAGGGAGCCTTTGTTCTCTGTACCACAGTTGCGATCTGGATAGGCACTCCTCTAGCTTGTCAAAACAAAAGCAAGAGGAATACTAGGTACAAAATCTAAAGGCATCTAGTTAGAGCCTGACCTTTGTTGCTTCCAGCACAAGCTTCCAGCACTGGAACTAACCCAGCCACTACAGTTCTGTTCCAGTAACACTGGGTATTTGTCGCCAGCTACTTGCTGTCTTGACCATTGCCAACATGAAGGCTCCATATACTCAAGCCACTCTGTCAGGAATATTGCCTTGTCCAACTGGTTCCAACAGTAAGACAAGAGTCATTGTGGGAATTTTGTATCTAGCTCAGATTCTGGGAGAGGAGGCACTTGCAGTGGCAGTCAAGAACATGCTTGCTTTTTCCAGAATGCAGAACTAGATACTGCTTTCCAGTCAAAGACTTTTGTCTCATTCAGAAATTTCCATATTTCACCTTGAAGCAATTAGGCTTTATGGAACTGAGTATGAACATGAAGTGAGAGGCCACCATAGCGTTCAAGAGCAAGGAAGGCTGAGCACAACGGCAAAGAGATTAAAAGTGAGGTGATGTATTAGCTGAGCAGAACAGCAAAGTAGTTGAAATGAACGTGGAATAATAGCTTCCAGGCCAATTTAATAGAAGGCAATTAAAGCAATTATTGCCTCATTTCTAATGCTACCTCCAATCAATTATGAATCCTAAAAAGAACATTGCTTCAAAAATGAGTACTACTGTCTTAGATGATGCTAGGTAACATGATGCTAATAACAAAAACTGATAACTGATTGGGTCAAACAAAGAATTCTGACTTTTTTCATCCTATGAAGTCATTTGCCCTGCTCAGTCATTTTTTTGTTACTGACATAACATAGTTGGACAATCTATCACTACAGCAGTAATTTCTCAGAAGACCACCCAAAGCTATCTTATCTTTCCAATAAGCAAATACATTGAAATAATATAGATACATTCTCTGTCAATAAGTCTACTACTGCTATTTTTAGGGTTAAAAATAATTAAAAACTGAAAGTATACAGATGGTTCCAAAACTGGTTTACCAATTACCAGAAGTACAAACATTGTAAATGAAGGCTGGACCTTTAGCAAAAGCCTTCAGACTGGGTTACATCACTGCAGTTAGGGTCAATGCAGCCCTTCATGTTTCATAAGCATAGTTAGCAATCCACAAAACCAGATTCCAAAAATAATACATATTCTCGATTGTCCTATAGTTTTTCTCAAAGGAATGTTGGAAGAGGGCCAATACCAATTCAGACCCCTGGGTCACTCAAGGCCAGTATCATTGATATTGAAATGCAGTGACTCTCCAGGGGTTCATGCAGGGTCCTTTCCTTACGCTGTCTGATGATACAGGGTTTAAACCTGGGGCTTTCTCCACGCAAATCAGACATTCTGCCATTGATCTGTGGCCCCTCACTGATACCAGCAAATACAGTGGAACATTAAAATCAGTGGACTAGGTTTGTCACAGCTAAGTTAGATAATGAATATGAGGTACTTTTTGAACACATTAAATTGCTACATAAATGGGCATTAGTATTTATATAAATAATATTGGAATGGGAGGGCCAAGTGATAATGACATTGGATGTAAATATATGAGATGCAGAAGAGCTGAAATCCATTCTGGAAGTAACTTAGATTACTCTTGAAATCATTATTGATAAAGGTCCTTTGTAAAACAAAACTTAGGCTCTACCTGATGGACTTAACCGAAAGCAGCACAAGATGCCTCCATTGTCATTGTTGTGTTTAATATAGTGTTTCAGTTTGGGCAAGCAAACAGATAAATCAGCATAAAAATTCTGGAGTGAAATCCACATCTTCCTGTACTTCATGAGTACTGCATGAATATTTTTCCCTGAAGAAGTAGGCAGTCCATGTGGAAAAAATAGTTTCTGCATTTGCTACAGTTTCTTCTAACATCTAATTTTCCTGGATTTCAGTGCCTGTCAGTTAAAGCCAACACATATTATTAAATGGTCCTGTGGTGACTGCATAAATAACACAACACTTCACAAGCATTCTGCCTGCTAATCCTTGACATTTCTTTTTGATGCTTCATATGATTTTCCTACTGCATTTTCCAACTTACTGTATGAAACTTGTTTCTGAAAATTCCTTAGTCATTTTTTTCCTTTAATAAATGATTAGTGTGCTAAATGGTGTCACACAAATAATAAATTATCACTTGCTTAAGAAAAATCACTTTATATTCTGTTCATAATGGAGAAGTATGTATCCCAAATGTAAGAATGTGTGATCTAGAATACATTTTTATTTATTTAAAACGGGTCCATTTGGCCTCTTAAATCTTTAGATATGGCCAGTGTAAAGTTATTGGTACTAGAGGTCCACTGCAATTCTAGCCCTCAGCCCTCTCATTCTATGACTTATCTGGCTACTCCTCTATGCTGCTCATGACCTTTTCAGGTTTGTTTGTTTGTTTATTTAGAGTTTTTGTATGCCATCCCATCGCTTACAGCCTCGGGACAGCTCACATAAATAAATAAACATAGTACAAAATACAGTTAAAATCCAGAAACACTATGGCTGCACAATTAAAATCTATAGGCGTTAAACGTTATTAAAATATTTTTTAAATAAAAAAGGTCTTAGCCTGGCACCGAAAAACAAATAATGACGGCGCCAGGTGCCAGGTTCTTGCAACTGCCATGTTCTGCACATTTACAGGGGAGTAAAACCCAGTTATGCATGATGTGGAGAAAGTGGAAAGGAAGACTTCTTTTTCCATCCCTCATAATACTAGAACGTAGGGTTCATCCCATGAAGCTGATGGGTGGGAGATTCAGAATGGAAAAATGGAAGTACTTATTCACACAGCATATACTTAAACTATGGCATTCCACAGAAAGTAGTGATGGCTATCAAATTGGGTGACTTTATAAGGAGATTGGGCAAATTCTTGGAGGAGGAAGCTCTCAAGTCACTACCTGCCTTGCTAGCAATGTGCTACCTGCATTATTAGAGCTGATATGCCTACGTACATCAATTGCTGAGCAGCCTGGGCAGGTGGCACTCTTGTGTCCATCCTCCTTGAGGGATCCTGTGGCAAGCCTGTTTGTTACTGTGTGAACAGAGTGCTGAACTGGATGAACTACCCATCTTATCCAGCAGGGCTTTTCTCACATTCTTAATACAGTGGAACTTACTTGCAAGGAGATACAGGGGTACACAGAGTGAGGCCTTAAGTCCTTTGTCCCTTCCTGCTGAAGCCTTTCTCTCAGGAAGGAGAAGGGCTATGGTCTGATAGAACAAGAATTGGAAACAAGTCACTTTTCTATTGAGTTGGAGCATGAATCTTTCTTTCGCATGATCTGGGAATATGTCTTAGATAGCCTTTAAAGGCTAGACAAGAGGTTGGCCTGTATTTGCCCTTTAATTAAGGCAGTCTGACAACTGGAGTTGTGGGGAAAACACTTGGTATTGAGCTGGACTGTGCAACTTTTACTATGCTGTGTCTTAAGCTAATCTGGTTGTTCTCTCAAAAATAATTTATTTCTCAACTGTTCGAAGCCATTTTCCACTATTTTTTACAGGATTGTTATCGCTTCCCATATGTCACAACTTGGAAACTGAGTTTTCTTCCTTCCACTTGATTTTGCCTTTACTAACTGAAGAGTGTGTTCCATCATTCACTCTCTTCATAACAGCTTAAAGGACAGCCTCACAATCTAGGTGTAATTTTGATCCAAAGTACTTGGTTATCTATGTATGTTGGCAAGTTGTCACTCAAACACCTAGACTCAACAGTTTTGCATTAGAGTTGCCTGTGAGATTATATACTTGCTTAGAGATCCCATATCATGAGTAATCTCCCGCAGCTTGGGAGTGCTCCTCGACCCGGAGCTGTCCTTGGAAGCTCAAGTGCCAGCGGTGGCGAGGAGCGCTTTCCTTCAGCTTCAGCTAATCCATCAGCTGCATCCCTACCTGGAGGAAGATTGCCTAGCAACAGTGACACACGCATTGGTTACTTCCCAGTTGGGTTTCTGTAACGCGCTTTACGTGGGGCTGCCCTTGAAAACAGTCCAGATACTTCCGGATACTTCTCATATAACCCCAGTCCTCTATCAGCTCCACTGGCTTCCCATTGAAGTCTGGGCTCAATTCAAGGTGCTGGTTATTATCTATAAAGCCCTAAATGGCTTTAAACCAGTATACCAAAAGGAACACCTTCTTCCTTATTTGCCTTCCCACCCCCTGAGATTGCCAGCAGAAGCCCTCCTCCAGGAACACTCTGTGAAAGTTGTTAGGAGACAGAGCACCCAGAGGAGGGCCCTCTCTGTGGTGGCGCCCCGTCTATGGAATGCGCTTCCCAGAGAGGTCCGCCTGGCGCTGTCATTATATGTTTTTTGGCGCCAGGTTAAGACCTTTTTATTTAATCAATATTTAAGTTTTAATACTGAATTTTATAATCATACTTTAATTGCAGCCAGAGTGGGTCATTCATTTATTTATGTTATGTTAGATATTTGTATTTTATTGTGTAAGCCGTCCTGAGGCTCTTGCAAAGGACACATACAAATATCCTAAATAAATAATCTCACATGCACTAGAACTGTCCTCGGGCACAATAACAGCATCAGTATCCTTTCATTTTATTTAGATACTCAGTAGTATCAGGCACAAGAAACTGCTTTTAGGGCAAAATAACAGAATAGGAGAAACAGAATGGTTTGCTGTAGACAAAGACCTCAGATAAAAGTGTACTTCATCCATCTGTACACAGAACATATCATAAAGAAAGATGAATTACGATCAGAACAAGAAGGGATGAAAATTGGTAGAAGAGACATGCAGATGATACCATATTACTAGCAGGAAGCAATGAATTGAAATGACTTCTGATAAAAGTGAAAGAAGAAAGCGCAAAAACTGAATATTAAGAAAAATGATTACAGAAAAATTGCTCAGCTTTAATGTCAACAACAAAGAAAATGAAATTGTGCAAGATTTGCATACCTTGGCTCAATTGCTGCTTCAGTTGCCAAGAAAACAGACTATGAAGACTTGGAAGGGCATCAGTAATAGAATGACAAAAGATCATCAAGTGCAAGGTTATTACAACTGAGACCAAGGCCAAGACCTTCCACACTATTGTATTCCTGATCACTATTTGTGGGTGCAAAAGCAGGACAGTGAAGAAAACTGACTGGAAGAAAATTCATGCATTTAAAACATGGTGCTAGAGAACAGTTTTGTTGATAGCATATGAACATGTGTTCCAGTTGAAATCAGAATTTCCTCTAGAATAAATATGTTGAAAGTGAAGCTGTCTTACTTTGGGTGTGTCATGGGAAGGAAAGACTCGCTGGAGAAAACAATAATGCTCAGAAAGGACAGAGGAAAAGGAAATTAGGAAAATCAACTGTAAAATGGATCAATTCCATAAGGGAAAACACAGCTTTAAGTTTATAAGAACTGAACAGGGCTGTCAAGGACAGAACATTTTGGAAAGCGTTCGTTCATATGGTTACCATATGTTGGAGATGACTTGATGGCATGTAACAGCAAGAAAGAGTCTGCAGCACTATTTCTGAGTAGAGAGCCCTGTTAAAGCATTCCCTGTAGAGAATGTAAACTAGATAGGACCTGGCAATCAGTGATATTGGACTTCCTTTTTCATCGCTCCTCTTCATGTTGATGGGGGAGGCCTATCAGGTCAATATGAGCACATTTGGTAGCATAGACATGTTATACAGCTGTATAATGTAGTTACAATGTACTTTACAGACCTTTTCTGTCAACTTGAAGAGGCTGGAAGTGAAGGCCATGGCAAGACAACATGTCGCCAGTTCCCTTCACACAAATGTCTAATCCCTTTTCGGTGAATGCTTGAGGAAGCTATGTATGCACCTCCTTTCTTGTCGTGAATGACCAGAATTCAATGGGCTTCATGTTCAGTCAAGTTTCTCATGGTATTGTTCCTTTTGTGAGCCTTTATCTTATGAAAAGCTATTCTTGAAGATCCGAGTACTATATAGTGTCTTTAGTGTGGTGTGATGGACTGTAGGATTGTGAGAGGGAAATCATGCTCCACCAGCCTACCAATAGCGAAAGTGCATGCCAAAACTCTTTAAATGCATATACAGTATTTGCACTATCTGGATCCCAGCTAATTATCAGAAACACAGAAACAGAGCAAGTCAGAAGGGGCTTCCAGGGCCATCGCGTGTGACCCCTGCCTCCAGCAATTTTTGCTCATGACATGCCTACCACATTATTCCACATTGTACATGAACCACATTATACATGAAGCATGACCTGCTTCACCAATGGGGCTTCAGCCACCTCCCATAGAAACCCATTCCGTACCCTAAGCAGTCCTAACTGTCTGGAAGTACTTTCTTGCATCCAAATTGAACCTTGGTTCCCTGAACTTTGCTCCATTAGATATTACAGCCAAAAGAAAGGAAGAGGAAAAACAATTCCTTTTTTTATAATAAGTTTTATTCAAAATTTTAGTCATAAAAACAAAGACAAACTAAAAACAACATCAGTCATCAAAAACATCGAGCCTGCTGGGTCAGCCTCCACATTTTTTCCATTTATGATAACATAGAAACATAATCTATACGAAGTCCCATTTCTCTAGCCAATAATAAAAAGAGTCCCAAGTTTGATAGAAATAGGAAAAACAATTCCAAAGATAGCTTTGGCTATTGGGAGCCTAGAAATGTGATGGATAACTCAATGGTGCAATACAATATTTAGTGAAAAAGTTACAATATGTTTTGATCAAGAGCTCTCCTTCAGCCAAATAAAGCATTTTTAAGTTTAATTTTTCAGTTAATTTCTCTCAGCCTCATTATAATTAGATCTGCCACTTAGAAGGGAAACCCTTTAATTCCCTTATGCACAATGATCTGGAACCTGTTCAGTATGTTAAACAGTAACTTCTGGGACTACTGGAATTCATGTATGAATAAACTGTGCCTAACCTTTTAAACAATTAACATGCTTGCTAGCAACAAAATAGTTTGCTACTACATCTGTTAGCCATAATGATAATAATTCGTACTGGGAAGATGGGTGACTTTGTAATAGGGGCTACATTTCAAAGGTATACTTTAGAGAAAAATTGTTCTGGCCTAGAAATAGATTTTTTTTCGCTACTATAAAACATTACTATATGGAAATAATACATGTCTCTGAAAAAATGATATATGCATGTGAAAATTAACTATAATGATATTCAGCTTCTTTGGTCATTGCTGAAATATTAGGCAGTTTGCCTCTACAAAATATAATTATTTATAGCCCTAAAAAGTATGTCAGAGCAACTGAAAGAGCAGCAATAATAAAAAAAAAATTCAGCCCAAAATTAATTAAGCCAAATAATACTGATAACTTCATGGTAATCAGAAAAAGAAAGCTCATCAGAAAGGATGTGATTAAGAAATAAGTTAGAATTTTGAAGTGTATAAATTTCACTAAACAGGCATTTCTTAGACATACAAGACAATGCAAAACTGAAAGTAACAAGTACTACTTAAAGCTTTGTAGAAGCATTTTCTTGAGGCCATTTTACCTCAAAATAATTGATATGTTTGTGCTGATTGCAGGATGCTTTTTGTCTTAAATTTAAATAAGTATTTTGCCTTTAAATATATGGAATTAAGCATAAAAGCTAAAGGGATTGATATGGAAAATTCAAAGGCAAATATCCTTTGTTAAGAGCAACTGTTGTAAAACAAATGTGCAGCTGCTGTAAAACAGGCATACTCTTCCTTTGATTTTTCTGAAATATTACACTGATTTGAACTACAGTGCTCTTCTGAAATTCTAGCGATAATCTGGCAATCACAGTTTTAACTGGCACCATTGTGTTAAGAAATATGCTTTTAGGGCAAAATGTTCAATTTTCTTAATAATAATGAAAGTTTAAATGTTAATGTGGTTGATTATGTATATCTTTTTAGGCATATCTGTTTTGGATATCTGCCTTTTTTCTTAAGATTTGCTTTGACATGGTGAAAAATGTTTGATGGAAATCACACAATTGTTGGTACTGCTCATGTTTCAGTATATTCGTGTTGCTTATTTGGTGCTACAGTGTGCAAAAATACTACATTTTTGCTCATTTTGCTCATGCTTAAGTTTACAGCTGGCTAAGGACTCCAATGCCAGAGATTCGTTTTTGCACTCCACTGAGTAAGACTATAATTTTGTTAGATCAGGAACAAGTTCTGAAATGGATCCAGAGTTTTATTCTGCTGGCAGGAGCATCTATAGGGAAATTCTGTAAAGAAAAACACTGCTGGGGAAGCGATTCTTGCCAATTCTCTCCTCCTCCTGCAGCCACAAATGCCACCTCCTACACTGCTGCAGAGAATATGTCAACTCTCTTGGAACAGTGGCTTTCTTTTCTTTCTTTTTTTCAGGGAACTTCAGGAGGAGAGGGAACTGGTAAAGAATGCTTCTTCCCCAGCTCAGGCAACAGGAAAGCTGTGGGGTCTCATATAGGGGAAAGGACCCCCTCCCATCCACAGGACACTTTTTTTAATGCTTTGTGTGCGTGTATGCACACAACATGCATGCACATGTAAAAACCACATAATTTCGGGATCTCACCTGGCTCTATATATCAAATCAACTAAAGGGTCTATCCTGCCATGTACTGTTCAGCATTGGGGGGGGGCTCCCCCCTCATATAGGCAATAACCTCAGCACTGAGGTCCACCCAGCACCAACCTTGTCAGCCTTTCCGCACCAGGAGAGGATGAGCCTTCATGCTAAAACTTTTAATGATATACTGGAATAGTCTAGGGCTTCAGTGGATTGTCCATCCCAGATGTTTTTTTACAGGGCTATTCTTCAGTGTACATTGCTTAGTAATGCTTAATTTTTTCTTTCAAAATTTTTGTATCTTTCTATGTTTTTATAGCATTTTATTGTATTTATTGTACTGTTTTTATGAATTTTGTAATCTCCCAGAGAGCTTCTGTGATTGGGTGGTATATTATTATTATTATTATTATTATTATTATTATTATTATTATTATTATTACTATAACATTTCTATGCCGCCCCTTGCCGAAACCTCAGGGCGGCTTACAACACGATAAAATACATTGAAATACAATAGTACATAATAAATTACCATTAAATACAAAAATACAAAAAATACATTGATTTACAAATATAAAATTAAAATTATCAGTATAAAATAAGTAAATAAAAATATAGGAGGAGAAAGAGAAGGAAGAAGAAGTTGCCCTGGCCAGATCATATGTTTTAACAATTAAAATGATGTTTAAATAAAAAGGTCTTTACCTGGCGCCAAAAAACCAGTAACGACGGTGCCAGGCGGACCTCTTTGGGGAGTGAATTCCATAGGTTGGGTGCCACCGCAGAGAAAGCCCTCCTCCGAGTACTTACTCTCCTAATTTCTTTCATGGAGGGTTCCCGGAGAAGGGACTCTCCCGCAGATCTCAAAGGGCGGTCGGGCATATACGGACGTAAGCGCTCGTTCAGGTAGCCAGGACCCAAGCCGTTTAGGGCTTTGTAGGTCATAATCAACACCTTGAATTGGGCCCGGGCTTCAATGGGAAGCCAGTGAAGCTGATGGAGGACTGGAGTCATGTGAGCATAACGCCCCGTCCCCGTCAGCAACCTGGCAGCTCTATTTTGCACCAATTGAAGTGTTCGGACTGTCTTCAGGGGAAGCCCCACGTAAACCGCGTTACAGAAGTCTAGGCGGGAAGTCACCAGCGCGTGTGTCACCGTCACCAGGCAGTCGTACTCCAGGTAGGGGCGCAGCTGATTAATCTGCCGAAGCTGAAGGAAGGCGTTCCTCGCCACCGCTGTCACCTGAGCTTCCAAAGAAAGCTCCGGGTCGAGGAGTACTCCTAAGCTGCAGACCTTGTCCCTAAGAGGGAGTGTTGCACCATTCAGGACCAGGTCAAATCCACCCTCTCCGAAACCCGATCCGCCAACCAACAGGACCTCCGTCTTGTCTGGGTTGAGTTTCAGTTTATTGGCCCTCATCCATTCCCTTACCTCGGCCAGGCACTGGTTCAGCACAGCCACTGCCTCACCTGGATTAGTGGAAAACGAGAGGTAAAGCTGGGTATCATCAGCGTATTGATGATTCCGCAGCCCACACCTCCTGATGACCTCTCCCAGCGGTTTCATATAGATGTTAAATAGCAGAGGGGATAGAATGGAGCCCTGTGGTACCCCATGGCATAGCTGCCATGACGTAGAGACATGGTCCCCCAGCACTACCTTCTGGAATCGACCGTCGCGATAGGAGCGGAACCACTGCAAAGCAGTGCCTCCAACCCCCAATCCCGCAAGTCTATCCAGAAGGATACCATGGTCGATGGTATCGAAAGCCACCGAGAGGTCCAGAAGAACCAACAGGGATGCACTCCCCCTGTCCTTCTCCCTGCACAGGTCATCGTACAGGGCGACCAAGGCAGATTCAGTACTGTACCCGGGTCTGAAGCCGGACTGAAAAGGATCCAGATAATCAGTTTCATCCAAGAGTGCTTGGAGTTGTCCCGCCACCACTCGCTCCAACACCTTGCCCAGAAACGGGATGTTGGCCACAGGTCTATAGTTAGTGGCCATCTCTGGATCCAGTGACGCTTTCTTCAGGACCGGTCGTATTACCGCCTCCTTTAAAGGGGCAGGCACTCGACCCTCCCTCAGAGAACCATTAACCACTTCCAAGATCCAGGTCCCAATCCCGTGCTTGGAGTTATTTAGTAACCAAGACGGGCAAGGATCCAATAGGCAAGTGGTGGGACGTACTCATCCAAGCACCTTGTCCACATCATCGGGCCGCAATAATGGAAATTCCTCCAATAATTTTGGACCAGACGGTAGCATTGGCGACTCCTCAGAGACCTCTGATTCATTAGTGGAGTCCAGCTCGTGACGAATCTGAGCGATTTTCTCCCTGAAATGCCTGGCAAAGTCGTCACAGCGGGCCTTTGAGGGTGGCATCGGATCTTCCTTAGGACCCGGGCGAACCAGGCCTTGCACCACTCGAAAAAGCTCCGCCGGACGGCATTGTGAGGAGGCAATGGAAGCGGAAAAAAACTTCTTTTTCGCCACCTTCACCGCCGCAGCATAGGCCCGATGGTGGGCTCTCAAGTGTGTTCGGTCAGATTTATTCCGTGATTTCCTCCACCTACGCTCTAGCCGTCTCCCAACTCGCTTCATCGCCCGCAATCAGGTGTATACCAAGGGGAAGAGCGGACTCTGCCCCGTGGGAGAGGACGCTTGGGAGCGATCGTGTCCACAGCCCTGGTCATCTCTCCGTTCCACAGTTCGACCAGAGCCTCGACAGGAGCACCAGTCTTGTCAGCCGGAAACTCCCCCAGGGCCTTCAGGAATCCATCCGGATCCATCCGGCTCCAGGGGTGGGCCCATACAATGGGGTCCGCACTCTTATAGAGGGAGAGGCCGCTCTCGAGCACAAACCTCACCAGGAGGTGATCTGACCATGACAGGGGAGTCAAACATAAGTTCCTCACTCTCAGGTCATCCTCTTCCTGCCCCGTCATGAATACCAGGTCCAGAGTGTGTCCACGTTCATGGGTCGGGCCGATGACGTGTTGAGACAGGCCCATGGCCGTCATAGAGGCCATGAAGTCCTAAGCCGCCCCGGTCAGTCCAGACTCGGCATGGAGATTGAAGTCCCCCAGGACCAACATCCTGGGGGTCCTCAACACCAGGTCCGAGACGGTCTCTGTCAGCTCAGATAGGGAGACTGCTGGGCAGAAAGGTGTGCGGTACACCAATAGAATCCCCAATCTGTCTTGTTCGCCCAACACCAAGTAGAGGCACTCCAGCCCTGGTCTCAAAGGGACCGGAAGACCCGTGAGAGAGATGGAGGCTCTGTAAACCAACGCAACTCCCCCTCCCCTCCCTTCTGGGCGTGAACAGTGTTGAACCAGATACCCGGGCGGGCACAATTGGGAGAGGGCAACATCCCCTCCCTCTCCCGCCCAGGTCTCCATTATGCAAGCCAGGTCAGCCCCCTCATCCACAATCAAGTCATGGATGAGGGAAGATTTATTATTGACCGACCTGGCATTGAGCAGCAGTACCGTCAGACCCGAGGGGTGGTTGACAAGGCTACCTGGTGCCCTCTGGTTGGGGGCAGGACCAGAAGGAGGGACAGGTGTCAGCCATCTGTCCATCCTTCTTCTACGTGGACATGTTAAGCCCCTATTGTTGTAACGACCATTGCCTGTGACCACGCCAATAGCAGCACCCGTGTGTTCCCCAGGATAAATAAACGTCGACATGGCCAGGAATGACTCAAAGCACTGATTAAAGCAGGGTAAAATTATAAAGTAGGTCAAAGGAGGAGAAAAAGAACGATAAAAAGAAAAAGAAAAAAAAGGGGGGGATCCTTCCCCTTCCCTAAGATTCAGCAGTAGGCAAGCCTATTTCAACAACAGTCCTTGGCCAGCCCAGCCCCCCTCTCATGCCCCCGAACGGCACCCCAAACGGCGGCAACCCCCTTTGGTCACCCCCCTTCGGCCGCCAGCCCCGGCCGCAGCCACTGCTTTGAGTCCGCAGGGCACCTCCGAGACCCGCCCCGTCGCGCACCGCGCGTGCCCGATCACCTGGGCCGGCGGGCGGCGCTCTCCGGCGCCGCGTGCACCTGCGCTGGCCGGTGGAGCTGGCTGCCATCGACGGCGTGGCCGCGTGCGTCTGCCCGCATTTGCTTGCCCGGGAGCGGCGTTTAGGGTTAGGTTTTGCTTTTTACTTTATTTTTCTGCAATAATTACATTTCTCTCTTGCTCTCTTTTATGTATTCCTTCCAATTATTTTGATGGTCTGTTTTGTTAATACCTATATTTAGTTTATTTGCTTTTTTATTTTAAAGATTGCAAACATCTTTGTAAACAAAAATGTCTGTTTAAATTATCTGTGAGCACAGTTCCATTTGCTCATGCAGTGCATTCCCAGTTATATTTTATATTGTTAATTCGTTTTATATTTTTAATGTATTATATTTTAATTGTTGTTTTGTGAGCCGCCCCGAGGCTTCAGCGAATGGGGCGGCATAGAAATTTTCTAAATAAAATAAATAAAATAAAATAAATATGCAGCATAGTCTTATAGACCTGGTTGAGCTATTGCTTTCAATGGGATGATTTACTAGTTGCTGAAGGTACAAGATCTGCTAGATTAAAAAGTGAAAGGCAAAATGAATACTCTTACTGAACTTCACAGTAGTGCAATGGGACAGGCGTCAAACACCAGAACCATAAAAGGCAAGATATGTGGGCTTAGGTACTTACTTCTCACGAATAGAAGGAACTTCTGCAACAACTTTTCCTGAGTTACTCTGGCTGGGAGAAGCAGGATGGAGAAAGTGGTTTTTGCTATCTCCTTTTCATCTGCAGCCACCTGACCTGTATCCACCAAAAATCTGCTCTGAGGCAGAATGGGAAGTGGCTTTGCAACTACAAAGGAAAGGGGGAATGAAAATTAATTCCCACCCCTCATCCTTCCCTCTTTGGGACCCTCTGCTGGAGTGGAGCTTCTTCTGTTCAGGAACCAAACCTTTCCTTTCCCAGAAGAGCAACTCAGAATCCAAGCCATGATTAAAAAGATGAGCTACTAAAAAGGCTGTGTGTCCATGTCTTCCAGTTTCTAAAACTAGATTCCCCATAGACTTGATGTGGGCTGCACATGCAATGTGGTGGTGGTGGTGGTGGTGATGATGAGCACAAATTTCTGACCCTGTTCTTTTTAAGACAAACTTGTGTGGTGATGAGATTCCGCTTCAGAAAGAAAGAAGTGCTGTATTTTGGGAACAGTGCTGGAGTAGTTGGAAACATTTGTCAAAAGCTTTGTGTTGTAGTTTATGAGGCTAAAACGAATCCAAGCAAATAAAACGAATCCAATCCAGGCCTTGCCTGGAGAAGAATGAATTGTGCTCCACTTGCTACTATATCCTAATCTCAACAAAATGTTCATAACCTTTTGTTCAGTATTATAATGAGTACTTTTTGTACTAGTTCTGGCTTCTTTTCTAAGCACAAATTTGTGGAGGCCTTAAAAGGGAAGTAGGGGCAGAAACCAGTCCTTTGAAACCACACATGCAACAGACCCTACTGCCCAAGGCGCTTGTGTGACAGGGCCAGTGGTGTGTTACATCATACTGTTCTTTTCAGAGCACTTCTTTTAATGCTACTTTTAGTTCCAGTTTAACTTTCCACTGCAAAGCACTCCTTCTAGCTCCAGTTTAGAGCCAAAGGTGTGCACAAATACAACCATACACAGTGCCTAATGGTAGTGGCAGCAAGAATCTGCATAGCTGAAATCTCAATAGATGTAAATCATAGCTGTAATTTTAATGGATAAATCAAATTGATCCGTGGATTAACTCTCTGGCTCAGTCAAAGCATCAGTCCAGATTAACACATCCAACTCCACAATCCGCCAACTCTACAGAGATAGCCTTATTAGAATCCTGTATTGGGTGGGTGCGATTCCATCATCTTTTCTCCATCCAGTTACACTTGGGATAATAGTCTATGTATTTTGTCAACTATTGGAAGTTATCTTTCTCCTAATGAAAATTGCAGAATCAACTGTGCTAAGTTCAGAGTATGAAAGCTCATGCATCACTGTAACCTACCCAACCTTTCCTGTACTAAATGATAAAATGCTGGAAAGTGCCTTGGGGTCAGGTCATATTTTCATTAAAATATATGTGCTTCATCATAGAACTCTGTTGAACCTATACATTTTTTAACATCTTAAATCACAGAGACAAATGCAAAATACTAATTACAATATAAAATTGGAAAAAGATAAAGTCCATGTAAGTACTTAAAAGAAGAATGAGCTGTAGAATTTTATTTAAAAATGGCCCTAGGCCAACTTGTGACTGCAATTGTATAGTAACATGAATCATCATAAGAAGTTATTTTAAAGTAGGATTGCAGATTAATTAATATATAACATGCTTAAATTACAGGGCTTCCTGTCTCTTTTCCAAATTGTTCTAGTTTTAAATACCTACAAATTTGTCTTCCTTTGATTTTTCCATGTTTTGTTGTGTTCCAATCTGGATTTCAGTTAGATTTAATTGGCATTATTACCACTTGATGTACACAAGGTACTGAACACTGTGAATATGTTTTTATTGTGGTGCAAAGAGCAGGTAAACTAAAACAAATGGGCACTTGTAGACTGCATTACTATTGATGCACCTGAGTTAATACTTGAAGAAGCACCTCTGGCTGCCATTACAGCTTCTAGTCTTCTCTATCAGCAGCTTGGCACATTTAACTCCTGCAGTGTTTGCCCATGCATTCTGGCAAAATTGCTTGAGTTTGGAAAGGTTGGATGTACAACACTGGTGAACAGTTTTGTGGAGCTTCTAAGTGATATTTGTCCCATAGATAGTTTGTATTACTCTCAGCTGCAGACTCCTCCAGATCCTTCACAGTTTCTGTTGGTCACTTGGTTCCTTGTCTGACTAATATCCTTGTTATGCAAGGTAGTTTGGGTAGATAACCTTCTCTAGGCAGAGCCACAGTTGGGCCATATTTTCTCTATTTGATAGTAATGGATTTAATAGTGCTCTGGGGAGTGTTCATAGTTTGGGATATGTTTTATAACTCAGTGTTGATGCTTCTGCACAACTTTTATCACCATTGGCTCCTTGGTCTTCATGAGGCTGTTTGCTTAGATAAGCTCTCCAACAAAGTCCAAGGCCTTCCAGAAACAGGTGCATTTAATCTCCATTCAACGGCTTACAGTATGTGACTTCTGGAGACCACTGTCTCCAGAGCTTATTTAGACATGGCACTGCACAGGGAGTGAATACTATTGTAACCAACAAGCACCACGTTGTTTTGTTTACTTAGCTTCTGTGTCACAGTTAAAATACTGTGCAGTTTCACAGTGTTGAGTATCTTGTGTGCATCAAGTTATCACAATGCCCATTCAGTCCCTTAGATTTTCCAGCAAATGTGTGTGTGTGTGTGTGTGAATGCTTTTGCAAAGTACTGTAGCTTGTCATATACACTGGCAAAGTCACTTTAACCACTGAATACATGTATTTCAAGCTTCTCAGACTAGTTCAGAATAATTTATCTAACTCACCTTTGGCTTGCTCAATGTGTGTATTTCACTTTCTACCTCTCTTCCACCTTTCATGGTCTTTCTATTTTCAGTGTCCTTGTCTCCTTTGTTATGTAGAATATTCTTCACAGTACTCTTCACTAAAACTAAATAATATCTCACAAAATAAGTGTTTTCTCTCCTCTCTATTCTTCTTAAATAATTGATCCTTCTTTCTTATGGGCTACATGTTTTATTTACCTTTTTCCACTAGAATATTTTTATGTCTTTCCATAATTTATATCATATACTCTCCTCTGCCTTCTATTATTCAGTACTGTAAATCATGGCTAGAATCCGTTCCTGAGAAAGAAGCCCATTTGTCACTGTCTTGCATGTCCATCGCTGTGCTTTTTCCAGGTGGCCTCCTACGGAACAACCTCCCTGAACTAATCCTCAAGCAACCACATACTGTAACTCTTTCATTTTTAAAACCAGCATTGTCATCTTGTTTCTGGCACTATGACTTGTGTATAAAATGATCTTATGCTGTTTTTCTCTCTGTGTGTCCCCTCCCCTGCATGCAATATAATACTTTCATGCCTATTTCAGAGTCAGAGCTCTTGTAGATATATGCAATGTCATACAAGCCAGATGAGCCAAGCTGCCTTTATGAAGTCCACATCTCAGGTTTAAATCCCCAAAACCCACTAAGCAAATGTTTAGCTTAATGTAGTGCAGTCCTGTGCATACGTATTCAGCATATACATGAACCTACAAGAAGACAGTGTCCAGAGTTTGGGGGTTCAGTATCACCCAATATCTCTCCTTTCCATCAAGATCTAAGGAAGTTGCTATAGTCTTGTTTGCATCTGATATTGGTAACAGACTTGTAACAGTGAATGACAGAAGCTTAATCTAGGCAAGACTGAAACATTTCTGGTTAGCTCAAAGGCATGTTGGGGAACAGGGATTCCACATGGGCTGAATCTGTGCTGTCTTCATACAAATGGTCCAATAAATTGCTAAGGAAAGAGGAGCAAATTGTCCCCTGATGATTCCCTTTCATGTGAACCCCGGTAGTTTTCCTTCAAATCATTTCCAGTTCCTTACTTGCTTATTCTGTGCAATGTCTCATTTTCAGAAGAATGGTCCACAAGGAACATAGGAGGATAAACTGTTCTTACACATGTGTCTGTCTATTCTTCTGAAACTCAGCAGACTTTAAAATATAGGGACAACCATTTCTGGAACTTTTATCTAATGCTGCCAAGAAATGGAAAAGATAATTGGCAATTCCCTTTCCCCCCCAAAATCAAAATAAAGCTACATAGTACAGAATAACTGCACCTATTTTTGTGAAATTTGGCAGTTGTGGTCCCCTTTTAAGGTGCTGCCATGCCTGCACATTTAATTCAGCTAACAAATAGCAAAGTTATAGCTCTTTTTAAAAATTGCCCATGATAGTCAATGGGTGGCACAAAGCCTCAATTTCTTCCAATTCTAACTAAGTTTTGGGAACTGAATGGAATCAGGTGGCCTCTAAATTGGTCTGAGCAAACTCAAACTATTTTCCAAAGTACTGAATTGGGGTCTACCCTAATCTTGTGGCCCATACCTATTTCAGTTTTAGGTGATCAACATGGTATAGCATTTTGTCCTCTGGTTATTGTTTCTGTCAGCAAAATATTATAATTACAACATAGGGGATTTGCTTTAACATATATTTTCATTAATTCTACTACAGTCCTCTGAACAAAAAAAAAGTGTCCTAAAGAATTATTTGTCCATTACTCACTAAATAATAATGCCTAGCACCTGCTAATTAGCTTCAGTCACTGGTCAACTTTGCTAGGCACTGACACCTACGGCAGAAAGAGCCCTAGCATTTTCCTTATGCTCCAGTCCTGAAGTGGGGACCTCTGTCCACTTTATTTGGCAGCCAGGTTCCATCACAGACAAACAAGCAGGAAAGCCCTTTTGACCATAGCATATTCCACTGCTTTTTACTTTTTTTTAATTTCCCCTTCAACCCTATATATTTACCACGTGGTACAGCAGTGGAAGGAATGGTTGAACAAAGTGTACAGTGACAAGTGAGTCTCCTTGCTTTCAGCTGAACAAACATCTAAAGAACAGTGCTCAGGATCACAGCTTAAATATCTATACTGACACTAAATCCCTCCAAAAGAGAATCCATATCCACTGAGGCAGCAGAACCTTGAAACCGGATTTAATATATGGCAGGCTTCACCAGAGGCCTGGCAGAACAGGAATATGCACCGCTGTGTCTCTGTAAAGGTTAAGGTGGTCCCATTTCTAATGCCTTAAGTAAAAATTATGTTTATAGAAAATAAATATTTCAGGAAAACAAAATCCTGAAATATAAACACCAAACTGGAAGGAGTTGCTTTCATTTCAAGCAAGCTTTGCTCATGTGTTCCTGGAAGTTCTCCCAAGTAGATCATAGAGCCAGTGCTTGCAAATGCATTTTCAGTGCAGAAACTTCATCGACTGCCAAGGTCCTGGTGGCCACTCCAGAGGGCACTGGGAGTAGAAGACACACTGGGTACCAGTTTTTCAAATTCCCTTAAAACCCACTGATGAGCTGGAGTTCTGGTTCAATAAAAGAGATGGCAGAGCAACATCATTTCAGTGACTTCAGAGGATGCGAAAGATTTCTGTCCCCATTCCCTTGCTGGAATGTTTCTTTAACTTTTCTGTGAATAGGAATATAATGAATCAAACTTTTTTTTAGTAAGGTTCAAATGACTCCGCATAGGCATACTTTCTACTGCCATCAATGTACTGTGGAAGCAGATCAACTGTATATAGTGTGGCTTCTGGTGCAACAAAGATCCATTCGCATGTGATGAATCTCTATGCCCCTCTATGCAGTCAATGCATGTACAGAGCGTGCCCCTCCTCATGTATATCAGACAGTAGTGAAACGTAACCAGCAGGCATGGCACAAGGCAGTGGCAGCCCACACAGTTCCATGAGCCACTTCAATTTCTGTTACTATCACTTAATTCTTCTTGGAAGTGCTTGCCATTTGACAGTCTTCAAGGAAATGGAAGGCATCTGGTTAGACTGGCTACATCTGCTCAGCATGACCATAAATCAAGAATGGGAAACAAGGTCCCCATCCAGCCTTTGTCCATCTCTGACCAGAGGCTGGTCTCTTGCAAGTGAAACTTTAAAAAGTTCCATGAATGACAATGGGGACTTTTAAAAGCCTCCTTGTAGCTCCAGGGGGCATTTGGGGGTTTACTGCTGGAGAGAGAAGGGTTAACCCTCCTTTCCCCCAGTGCTGTGGTTCTTGGAAAACGTCACACATGCACATCACATGTAATCAGGCTTATATAAAAATTGTGGTGCTATCATGGGAGGCCTTTAAATGCCAGTCGGCAATGGGGGATGAGTGAGTGGATTTATGAGTTATATAGAATATTCCTCTGTGTTTAGGTGTGTGTGAGAGTAAATGCCACCTGGGAAGTCTGGTTGGGGCAGCGTGCCGGTACTGGGGTGACTTTGTGGTACAGCTCCTCACATGCTTTTTGTGAACCAACTTGGCCCTTCAGCTGAAAAGCATTCTCCACTGCTGCTGTAGACAAATTATTTCTGACTTTTTATTCTCCGTATAAACACATGTGAATGGTCAAGAAGGGTTTGAAACCATGTTATCAAAGCACAATTATTTCTGACTTTGCTTGTGCAGATAACCTCTTATCAGCATTTTTACTAGCATCTGACATATTCGAAAGGCTAAGATGAGAACATGCATATTATTCACTGTGGGCAACTCATTCAGGAAGTATGTGTCATCTCTTGAGATACACCAAAAGATAAAGATTAGGGGAATAGAAAAAGAGAGTGGACAGCATGTACAACATTGATTTTGGATTTAGAAAAAACACCCCACCTTTTTTCTTGGCAACTCATATAAATTCAAGAATTGCTTTACTTCAACAATTTACTTTAACTGAACTGTTAATGGCTTGAAGTCTAAACACTGAAATACAATAGCTAATGTGAAATCTTCAGCAAAGCTTTAACAAAATGCTGTGCCTTCCACCAGCACAGGAGTGTTGCTCTAGGGTTCTCCAACAAAAAATTCCATTTACAAAACCTTAGTGATGTCACTAGAGTGAATTTAATTAAGGTACTAAGTGTAGCACAGAAATCTCATGAACGTTCTACACAATATCATAGATTTATATTGGGTGAAAATATGTTTTAAGGAAAGAAAATACTGAATCATTTCATCCAGACATCTGTTGTGCTCATTTGAGAGCACATCTTAGTGCTGCAGAGAGAGAAATTATTGGCTTGGTACATTTTAAACCTACCCTTTATCCCAGAAGCTCAGGCTTGAATTGTATCCTGTGCAGTAACTGCACTTGAAAGAAAGTGATTGGCCTTAGGTCCAGTGTATTTTCTAGATGAATGGCGATTGAATTCCATTCCCCTAGGGGTTGTTGAAGTGGCCATGCTCAAAGGAACATACTGAGCTCAGCCCTCCCTTACCTTCCTTTAGAAACATAGAAACAGAGTGAGTCAGAAGGGGCCTCCTGGGCCATCTAGTCTGACCCCCGGCTCCAGCCGGCTCCACTCACAACATGTCTACCATTTGCATGTCTAGCCTATCCTTGAACACCCTCACTGATGGGGCCTCAGCCACGTCCCGTGGAAGTCCATTCCATATCCTCGGGGTCCTGACTGTCAGGAAGTGCTTCCTGGCATCCAAACTGAACCTTGGTTCCCTGAGCTTCACTCCATTGGAGCGCGTTCTGCCCTCTTCTGCAGGGGAGTACAGGTCTCTACCCATCTCCATGTGACAGCCCCTCACATACCTGTATGTCGCCATCAGATCCCCTCTGAGTCTCCTCCTCCTCTCCCAGTTCCCTCAGCTTCACCTCATACAGCTTTCCTTGCAAACTGGCCACCAACCTTGTGGCCCTGCGCTGCACTGACTCTAATCTGGCTATATCCTTCCTGTAACAAGGAGGCCAAAACTGAGCACAGTGCTCCACTCGCAGGCTTACCAGAGTCATGTAGAGTGGTAGTAATACCTCTCTCGATCGAGAAGCCACACTTCTGGCTATGCAACCAAGAGTGGCATTCGCCCTCTTGACCACCGCATCACACTGCTGACTCATTTTTAGGCAGCAGTCAACCAGCTCCCTGAGGTCCCTTTCACAAGAGCTGCTCTCAATCCATTTGTCCCCTAACCTGTACTTAGGACACCCATTCCTATGCCCCAAGTGCAAGACCTTGCACTTATCCACACTGAATGCCATTTCGGTCCCATACCACCAGACAGTCTCTTTGCATGCAGATCTTTATTAGCGTTTCCCAGCTACAAGACAGAGCAACTCTAAAAGCCCTTTAGTGGGTTTGGAAGTTTTGCCTCTGCTTATGTAAAAATAGTTGAAACCTAACTGGGGACTTCTCTCCCAGATCCTTCCTTTTCAGTAACTCTGTGGACTCCACCATCAGGTTGACTCCAGCTGGTGAAGGGCCAGCTGGTGAAACCTACCCAAGCCCTCTAACTGGGCAGCTCATCTCTCCCAGCATCTTGTCAGGGGGTCAGGGAAGGCTGTCCTTTCTCTGCTTCCTCAACTCCCCCTGCCCCTTCCAAAACATTCTTGGTCAACCTGGAGACCTGGGCAGCAACCCTGAGGGCACTTCAAAGGCCTGTCTCTCTCCCTGGGTTCCTAAAACTCTCATCTCTGCTTCTTCAAGGTCCCCACCTTCTTCTTTGGAATCCTGCCCATGATAATCCCGGGATACCTGCTAAGCATGGAAGTTGGTTACACTCATTACGCATTTAAGCAGAGATACGTTTCCTCTGCTTAAATGAAAAGGAAGCCAATGCATGTGGGGAAATTCTAGGAAATTGCAGCATGTATCATATCCCTGAAAATACCTAGGAAATAGAGGCATAAAAACATCAAAGCCAACTGTTTTTGCCAAATCAATTCAAACCTAAAATGTTGAGAAGTGCAGAGAGGCTGTTTGCTTCACCACAGCATGGTTCAACTTGAAGAAAATAAAAGTCATTTCTAGTGGGAAGCTATTGTCTAGCATGTGCCACATCTGCAACTTAATTCCTTCTCAGTCCCCAGAGCAGTTTGGCCAATAAAAGGTTGGACATCCTGGTGGATCTGCGAGAATGGTGGAAAGACAGGGCGGCTACACCTCCTTGTCATTGGGAGCAACTCAGCAGTACAGCATTTGACTTAGTGTATAAGTTCATAAAACTAATTGTGAAGGTGCTCTCATGGTGTAGATGAAAAACCTGCTGTTGCAACATGTTTCTGTTGGTATTGTCTAATTAAGATACATAATTTGAGGAAGGGACTGTAGTCACAGTTCCTGTCTATCTCATGCATTCACCCATTGATTATTTGGTCATTGTTATGAAGGGCTCCACTCAGGGATAAACTAGATCTGTTGATAAATGCATCTTTCTGTCTAATGCACTTTTTAAAAATGCAGATAGCAACCACCATGGATTTCTGGAAATGATTCATATTTCCACAGGTAGGAAAGTTGAGTTTGACCCACTTTTCCCCTGCTGCAGTGAAATATCACAGATAACATTCCTTTAAGCTATTATTTGCATTGGGAAGAAATCCTCATTTAGCTTGTCAGTACAGCTCCTCAAGCATTATTCCAACTTAACATAAGAGACCTGGAGACATTACTACTGAAAATTCCTGTGCTATCTCCACAACATCCCTGTGAGATAGATTGCTATAATATTCCCAGTTGTTGGATAGAAACTAAGGCGATTAACTTGATTCAGATCTTACAGTAACTAAGCTATAAGAACTTGCATTCTCCAAAACTGTTTTTGAGATGTTCAGTAGGACCCTTGGAACTCTGAGGAAAGCAGCTCACTGTTTTGAGCTATGGTTAGTTGTTGGGTAAAACTCTTAGAAGGGATTCCCATCAATGAATCACAGTTCTGAAATTCTGGCATTACTTATAACATCCCCAGAATCCTGGGTTATTTTCTGAATGCAAAGTGGAAGCAGTGAGTGGGTGACAGACTGTTCGTTCAATCAGTCCTGCAGAACTCTGGCAAACCAGGGCTTAATTAACCCAGGGTTGGTCATTATATGCAAACCATATACTATTCATGTCTTCATGGAAGTCCAGAAATAACATAGAATAGAATCATAAGCTTGGTTGAATTCCAGGTTAATGACCACAGGGTTTTAAAAAAAATATTAGCTCCTACCTGTCTAGTTAGAATGGTATGGACAACATGAAGAGAAATTGCAACTACTCCTGGCAACATTAACAATGATATGGATTTCCAATTGCAACAAATCCTTGGAGAAGCATGTATCATTTAGCAATTTCCTTGGCATTAATTCACACTCTTTCAGAGAGAGTATGTAAAAGGACTTTTCTGTACTTTTAGAATGTTTTCAGGATTGGTGTTTGATAACTAACTGTATTCCTCTCTACTATGAGTTTATCTATAGCCCACTAAATTTATCCATAGTCCAGTTTATTGCAAAGGCTTAGAGTAAATAACAAAGGCTTAGAGTAAATAACAAAAGCTAAAGTACTCCCAACTTAGTTAAACTAGTAGAGTAAGTTGTATGGGTCTAGCTTTCTTTCTTTTTCTGTTGGTGTTGTTCTCTTCTTTTCAGATTGATTGCTTAAACCAATCAAGTCCCATGAACTTAGATGCCACATACATAGGACACCAGCATCTTTCCATCTGTTGTGTTATGATATCTGAATCAGTGTTTTGAGTGTGCATTGGGACAGAGGTAGAAGCAGGAAGCCCAACCCCCAGGCATTCAAGAACTCCAATTCTCATCAGCCCCAGCCTAGATGAACAGTGGTCAGAGCTTATGGAAGTGGTAGTCCAGCAACATCTGAAGGGCCATCCCTGCATTAACGTCCTAAAACAACAGTATAAAAGCAGGGATACAGCAGGAGGCATAGGAGCACATGGCCTTCCGAAATCCACCACAGTAGAATTCGGAACACCTTTGCAAATGTGTAGTAGGGTAGCCAGTACAGGGGAATATTTAAGGTAGCCCTCAATTAGCTTTCTACCCCACACACAAACATTGTTTTCCTCCACCCTGATGCCCCAATAAAGCTGATACAAAGCTGATATTTGCCTTCCGATGATTTTGTTTGTTTGACTGATTTAATATAACTTAATTTATGTCTGGTTTTTCTGCCAAAAAATGGCCTTCAAGCTGGCTAACAGTAAAGGCCAAATAAAAAGAACAAATTCTGAATTCAAACATTTTATAAAAATAAATAGAAAACTGAACAATGAAACAGCATTGACCACTCAGCAACAGACCAGCATAAATGCTCAAGTCCTGCCTGAATAAACTTATCAGTTCTGAGAGAAGGACCGCCCTCAAATATCTTAAACCTGGGAAGCTTTCTATGAGAGAAGGTCAGCTTGGATCCAAGCCAAGAAGGTCTAGAAACAGATCAGTAGCCAGTGACGTTCTTGTAATAAGGGGATCGCTTGTTCCCTGTGTCTGTCACCCTGTCTGGCCCCATGCCTCTGGAGGGATCACCCCTCCTAATCATGACTTTGAGTGGTGTCTGTTAATGCCACCCCACGCAGTTTAGCGTGTCCCCCAAACTCTGCATGTTTGCTAAGCAGAAAGACAATAGAATCCCTTGGCAAAAATGACAAAAAGAGCTGCCACTTCGGCCAGGGGGTTCGAGCTGAGGACTGCTGGTAAAGTGCCCAAGCAACAGTTTGCACAGTTGTTACTGCCCGCCCCCCCCCCCCCCCCGCAGTTCCCTATGCCATTGCTGTAGGAAGAGCAAGTTCAGTTGTGAGCAAACTCACTCTCCTGGCGTTGGCAGGAGTGCAGAGGGAAGCGCCTGGGGCTGGACTGCGTGCCACCCAATTAGAAGGGTCCCCTGTTCAGAAGGGTCTGGGGAGGCTTTCTTTTTTCTCAGGGAAGCAAGGCCAAGTGGCTGGACCCAGTCTGTCCCCTCTACCATAACAGCACAAGCCTTAAAAACTGTGTGCCATGGTTCCTCCCCCCCCCCCACACACACCAGCAAATACTCTTGAGGGTGGTATTTGCCCCGGAAAACAGTAGAAAAGGCAGTTAATTCCTCCCTGTTGCAACCCAGCCTTGATTAGGAACCTCCATAGCCTCATCGGAAAAGAAAGATGCAAATGCAATCACATTTCTTATCTACTCCAGTTTGTTCCTTCTCTGCTAGTCCTATCCAATAAGCATAGGTGATGTACTTTAAGAGAGTGGTACCTGCAATCTGATATATCTGAGCTTTTTGCACTTGATTAGGAATTACTTCAATTTATCACAGAAATGCATGTGCTAAAGGCTCCTGCTGCTTTAGGCCAACCTGGGTCATGGGTGTCATTTTCTTCCAAGCAGAGAAGTATGTGCATTGAAGACAATTCTTCTGTGGAAAGGATCTACTGTGGAGCTTTGCTGTAGAACTTTCCTAAAGATGGCCTTTGTTCAATAGGCATGATAAAACTTACTATTATCAGTATGTGTGGTTAGACATGCAAGTCTGTAAATTGCTTAGTACCTTACTTAGAAACCATGTATAGTCACAACTTGAATACATATATAGAGTAAAACCCCATATCCACTGTTTCACTTACCGCGGTTTCACTTAACCCTGGTTTACTGAGGTCAGAAAACAAGATCCAACACTCCCCCTGAACAGATTTACATGGATCATGCTATGGTGGTAGTACATGATGCATTCTCACCTTACCTACGAGTAAGTCTCTCTGGTAGCTCACAGTATCCAAAATGTATTAAGGCCCGTAATACTTCTCTACAAAATAAGATAGTAAGAAGAGCATATTGGATCATACCAAGAGTCCTTCTACTCCAGTGTTCTGTCCACCCACTGACCAACCAGCTGCCCACAGGATCCACAACCAGGATATGGATGCAACAGCACATTCTGCCCAACTTCCCCAGCAATTGGTGTACAGTGGCACACTGTGGGTAGTTCTCTGCTCTAAGCTTCTCCTAAGAGTTCTGTTTTGGAAGGTTGCAACTCTAGGCATCACATTCCATTCAGGAACCTCTCTTGCTTTCTCCCAAATCAAGCACATTGCCTTTCAGATTGAACATTTCCATACAGCTCTCCTCTTGCGAGAGACGCCTTGCATAAAAGGGTATTTACTGTGTTTGTTGTGCTGAAAACAGATGAACCACTATCTTCATCTTTAAAATTACTTACATTTCATATTTAATACCAATTTTATTACAAGACCTCTCAGTTGTGAAACATGTAGACTCTTTAAGTGCTTTCTGTAGTCCAATTTATATTATACATGTGCATTAAGCATTTTGATTAGCATTACTATTTTAGCCTGACATTTGTTTTGCCTTTGAGTAATTTTAGTGATTTATCAGGAACCTCAGTGCATATACATTCACTGTTTGCAACCTTAACACTGCACTCTCCAAAGTAGTTTTAAAATCAAAACTAAACTCATTGTGTGATGGAGCCTGACCTCACTGTTGGATTTTTTTTTTTTCAGTCAGAAAAGGCATACACTGAATTTCTTGACTCTTTCAATTGATTGGCAGGTGATGGATGGATATCATGGCATTTCATTTGATGAGTGTTCAGTCAATACGCTACCAAAATCTGTATCAGTAATTGATTAGAAACATTTATTCCCTGCCTTTGGTTAAATAATTGCTGAAGTGGCCTAGCACACATCATTCAGTCAGCACAAAGAACTGGAGAGTTAGTTATTATTTGCACGCACTTATTACTTGTTATGTAATTACTGTATGTAATGTGGTCATACAGATAAAAGGATGTATCTTTTCAATTCATAAATATTCCAAGCAGAACAATTATTTCTGTTAAACTATATACACTGCAGTTCATATTTAGACAGAGCAACCTATTGGCTGGGTGGACTGCTTTAACGTCCAAGCCTTCTAAGAATCCAAAGTCCTGCTGGGCTCGCAGCACCAGAGCATAAGGGGGCCAAGCAGTTTTTCTTCATTTGTATCCGTTTTCCTCCCATTAGTGTCAGTGGGATGGAAGTGTGGCCATATATTTCTCCACCTGTTTTGGGGCTATGTCAGGGGATCCACAATCTTTCCCAACATGTGCCTGGAATGTTCCACAATTTATCCTGTTTTTCCTTATGCCAACCCATTAGAGTTTCAGCATCAGAGAAATAAATGCTACAGAGTTTTCCACTGGTTCTAAGAGAAGTATCTGAAGTCAGAGCTCCCACTCCAAGGGTAAACCAGTTTCTGCACCCTTGGAGTGAATATCTTACTGAAGTTCTTGAATTCCATTCCATTGTCTTGACTCAAGTCCATGTAAGACCATTGTTACATATTTTCATGGTTTTTACATGAAAATATGTATACTTTCATGACGTTTTTTTTTCCAAATGTATGCACCGATGGTCTACAGCTTTGAAATGTAAGCATCCCCCACCCCAATTAAAGTATTTTGAGTGCATTTTTCAGAAGTGCGCATTATGTTGAGTGTTTATATTTAGTCCACATATCACACTGTATAACTCCTGTTCGAAACAAACTAACATTTCTCATCTATCCCTGGTACTGGGACAGCTCAAAGACCTTATTGCAACTGGTCCCTCTCCCAGGAACTATAGGATTTCAGTAACAAAGTTTTTTAAACCCTCAGAAGTGGCAGTCCTTGCTTTCTCATCAAATGTTGCAGACAACTCAATGGCTGCTATAAACTGTTTTCACCAAGGGCAGATGTACACAATCATTGGACATGTGGCAATTTCTTGAATATCTCATCTTTGCAGTTCCAGGGCAATGCATAACAATAAACTTTGTGTAGGGCATTTTTTACAATGCTTTCTAAATATTTGTGATGGTGTGCGAAATAACTTGCATGTGTAGGCACATTGCCAGCAGAGCCAAGACTTCTGAGCTCTTTTACAGTGCCAGCCAGTGCTTAGTATGACATGACCCATCCCTAAGTACAAAGTCAATTGACTGTAAGTGGCGGCCAAGTAAATGTCAGGTGATTAATGTAACAGTTCTGAACAGTCCTGGAATGAATGGTGAAACAAACTTGCGTCTTAAGGATTAGTATGTGTTAATGGTAGGTAGCCTGCCTGTGTCCCCATGGAAAGAAGCAAGGCACTCAAGCCAGATCAGCCTTCTTTACATAGAACAAACTAGTTGAGCGGTGTTAAAAGCTGGGTATTGATTTGTGCCCAGACTGAAAGTCATGCGCTCATGTAAATGAAAATGTGTCAAGAGTCAATATTGATTTTTTTTTTAAGTTAGGTTGTCCCCTGGGAAATACTGCCAGACATACTGCTATGCTTGTCAGTGAGTGAAATAAGACCCTTTCCACAAGGCTACACATGTCCAGGCATCAAATTTCCTTCTTTTACTGAAGCAAAATGGCCACGATGCCTCGCACAGCTGATGTCAACGCTATCTTCTTCTAAGAAAAGTTTGGTGAAAGAAAAATGCCATCAGAGTCTGAAGGGCATAAAGTGCAGTGTATGGGTTTGAATTCTCCAAACTTCCCTTAAAAGTATGCTGAATTAAAACTTCATTTTAACAGTTAATAGTAATTAGCAGCTACACGCTACTGAAGAACACAGTGCAATTTTGAGGCTCTAAAACTGGCAAGTAATAAATGGTGTGAAAAGCAGGGTGTGTGCGTGTAAAATGTTTAGTTGTGAGACATGTATAGCACATAAAGAATATATACAAAATGCTGTGAATATAACTTAGCTGTATTGCTGAACTCTGGCAGATGTATGGTACCTCAGTGAGAGATCAACTGGGAACCAGACAGCTATAAGCTCCTTGGCAGAAGAGGCAGGTATAAGGCTGGAGGATAATAACAGAGGTTATGTACAACATGATCTCTCATCAGCTGGGCAGGATGACTGATCTTCCAGCACCCAAAACCATATCTGCTCAGGAGAAAGACCTACTGAATTAAGTCATGCTTACTGTCAGGTAGGTGAGTGTAGGTTTGCATCCTAAACCATACATAAAATATTATCAAGATAATATATCTATCTAATATATAGGTAAAATATCTGCAGAGAAAATCCTGAGGTCTGTGCACTGTGTAAGAAGTGCATATAAGAATCTTTTACACAGTATCCCATTTTAACAACCATCTCTCCTGAAGCCTGAGGTAGCACTCTGGAATGATATCCCATGAGGCATGATATTCCACTGGAAGGAAAAATTAGAGCCCACGAGCTCGTTCATTCAGATCTTGAACAGTATATGGAGTAGAAACATTTGGAAATTGGCTACTTTACATATGAAGTGCTTTATCTCATTTTTTTCCCAGCTAAACTCAAGAATACCCTGAAAATTCAACAGGGTCTGAATGAAAGCATCCATGATACACAATAAAACAAGCAGGCAACTTTGCTTTTCCTGGAGTGATATTTGGTACTGTGGTTTTGCTTCTGCAGTGTAGCCTATTTAAATGATGCTACTTTAATAAGCTGTTATCAGAGAAAATGTGGCTCTAAACACAAGTTAACGATTTTCAATATCTTTCCAGTCCAAGTCTTCAATAAAGACAAATGCTCCAATCTATTTCTCCATTCATTTTTTTAAGATCAGCAAGGCAAAAAGAAAAAGGAATAAAAATAGTGGTGAGGGAGAAACAGTACTCTGTTCACCTTGGTAGTAGGACTTGTACTAAGGAAAAAGATCACTGAATAGCACTAGGGTATTGTTGTAAACAGCTACACCTCCGACTTTTGGCTCCTCTTCTGCGTACAGTATAGCCTGGAGAATACAATAGTCTATTATTGGACATGAGACTGAAGGCAGCATCACTCTAATGGGGCAATTAACGCTAACATTCAGCAACTCTTGATCTGCAGAGTTTTAAGATTACAATGATGAGCTGGAGATTAACACTTCTGGGTGTAACAGGACTGATGAGACATGCCTTATTAATCCTCCAAGATAAGCTTAATTGGACACTGGAGTAACCTTGCTTCATTGTTACATGCCACCAAATCCCTGGGAATTTGAAGTAGTTGGGGTGTATGATAGCAAACGTTACTGTAATTAGGCACACAAAGACTAATAATGCCCCTCTTTAGGAAAAACATATGTCATTTTCTTCAGTTATTACCCAATATTTTGAATTGAGCAGCAAGCCATTTGAATAACCATTATGCACAAGCAGACAGACTGTTTGTGAGAGAGAACCAATTCTTATTTGAAGGGAATTGCTTTAAATTCTGTCCTACTACACAATGACAAATGCACATTTCTAGCAAGCTAATTCATATCCTAAGGCTGAAATCTAATATTCCTATTTACCTGGGGTAAGCCCCACTGAACTCAAGGGGACTTGCTTCTGCGTAGCCATGTGTATGATTGCTCAGTAATTTGCTTGCATTATTGAAATTGCCTTCCTTGTTCCTCCATCAGGCTGTTAGCCTTGGAAGTCTTCAGTTTATAGTAGAAAGGACTTTCCTGTAGAGTTTGATGGACCTTCAGACCCTTTCACAGGAAATACTTTTGCTATGAAGAAAAGTTTCCTTTTATGGGGGGAAAAAACTGGTGGAGGGAAATGGATTATAGGTTTGCCTTTGAGTCAAAAAAGTGGATCCAAGCCAGTTGGAACTATGACTTACGTGTGACCTTTGGCTGGTACACAGATATTCACTGGTGCTTGAAGGGAAGGTGCCAAGAGCTTATTGGCTCCACCCCAACTTCCCTAAAAGCCTAATCAGACCCTAGATGCACACGCCAGATTGTATTCAGATTGACGTGAAAGTATGTAGATGCTGAGGGTAAGCGTAAAGAGCATGATCCTGATTCTCCACAACCACCACATTTTCCTTGACCGTCTGCACAATGTTCTGCTTTATGAAGTTATGGTGAGCATAAATGCAGTTTCTTTTTTTTCTCCGTTTATAGGATCATTTTTCACAGTGCGGAATGTGTTTTTACACTGGTTTCTTAATTTGTTATTGAATATGCAATACTGAGATGTGTCAGACTAAGAAATAATGTGTTGTCCAAACACACCCAGTAGTGATAATGGAACATAAAGTCTCATCCCAGAGTTGCTAGTATCCAAACCCATTGTGCTACTTCTCAGTCTAAATAAGAAGATTGAAATTGCGAAGCCAAAAATGGACTAGAAATTGTTAACAGTTTTCTGAATAAAAAGTAGTTTTCAGCTACAGCATTTGGGATTTATCTGTCTCCTTTACTGCAGAGGAAATGAGGAATTATAATAGCAGGGTTCATTAAAGAGTTCAGAATATTGAAGAGCTTCTGAAATAACTTAGCATGCTCATTAGGGACTTGAAGCAATCGTTCGGAAAGAAAAGCCTCCCTACTCCTGTTATTTACTCTGCCATGCGAAGGATGTCTTCAGTCAATCGAGATAATCATTGTCAGCATTTTATGTGATTACAAAGCAAACTAATAAGCTGTGTTTGTCAAATTACGTCAATCATATCAAAATATCAACAAGCCAGCTTCTTCCATATGCAGATGGAAAGTTTCCAAATGTAGATATTCAATGTAGTGCAAACACCATGCAATATCATTTACTGCTTCAACACTGCTGTGAGCTGATGGTTCTGATCCAAATTAATGATGCTTAACAATGCAATGTTATGCTTGTCTATTCAGCAGTCTATTCCTTTGAGTTCAAGGGTTACTCACAGGTAGGCATGTACAGAGATGTCCTCTAAAACCCACTGAATTAATGGGACCATTTTACTACCACTAATTTAAGGCTCCTTGAAATGTAACGGAATGGTCTCCATCATGATTTCTTTGCTGCTAAATCAAGAACTCAACATAATTCAGGGTTTCTGAAACCAGTATTCTAATGTGTTTCAGCCCTATTCAGGTATTCATCATCTGGGGAAACAAAACACGGGGGGAAAGGAAGAGCTCTCACCCCACTGGTTTCTTAATTGCTTTCATCCCTCTGACCTTTCAGAGGAAGTATCCCATATCCTTGGAGACTTTCCAAATAGTTCAGAACACAGGATTCCGGGTTATGTGGAGCGCTTCCACAAACATAGGAGACAATAAAGTTACCTGCCACAAGTACAGGGGGATGCAAGTGATGAAGAAGAAGATATGACTAGTGTGCTTCTGGAGTGTTAATCTCCCCATGCAGCCAGAATGGCTGAAAAGATCTTCCGGCTGCCAGATATTCAGAGTTACAGCTGGAAATTCTACAGCCTAGTTTACTACAAGTGACAGTATGGAAGGTATATAGGAATAGTCAGGGCAGGGCGGTTAGAATACAGCAGAAGCAAACACCAGACACATTAAAACGGAAATACAAAAGCTTAATATAAAACATAGAACACAATAGTAATTCCAATCAAATAATTACAAAAATATTATTATGTTTTTTAAAGTTCATGAAGTTCCGTTCAAGCAAGGACAAAAAGATCAAAAAGAACAGCTTGATTTAAGAGCACCTGGGGGTTACAGAAGGAATCCTCTTTTAAAAACTAATTGTACCAGTGGATGGCTACATTATTTCTATAGCAGTTTGTGAGAATTGTGCTACTAGAAGAGCACATTTCATAAGCTGGAATGCATGAAACTTTCTTCCAACCCATTTGTAGAAACATTCTCCTATGTCTTTATTATTCTGAAGTCCAAATAACTTGCTTGCACAGGAAAGGAATTGATTTCCACTGATCCAGTCTCCTGCAGTTTTTCTAGAATCCACTAGACTTCACTAGTTGGGCATTGTGGTAGGAAAGAGGTAGGAAATTACTGTTGCAGCCTTAAGCTTCTACTCAAAATTCTTGGGATCACACCCATTATTTTGCCCAGCCTGCCTTGCCTTTATACCTTTGTCACTCGCATCTGTAGAAAACTGACGCCTTCTAACAGGACCAGACTAATGACCAAGAGAACGTTAGTAAAATGACTTGAGAGGGCCCATTTCTCCATGACAGGGTGCATGCTTCCCATACAGAAGGTTCTCAGTCCAATCCTCCAGGTCCAATCCTCCACCTCTTGCCTGAAACCCTGAAGAGGATTATGTGCAGTCATGTGCACTGGCTTGCCAGTGGGATGGTAGCCATGCCCCTGAAGAAAGGAAGGAAAATGTTGTTGAGTGATTTTGAACCGTTCAGGCTTATATGTAGCCTGAGGAGAGATAAGCAAGAGGGAGTCCCATAGTTATCTTAGATGCTTTAGCCTCACAGGTAGCGTGAGATCAAGATAGGAACCTATAGGGATTAATATTAAAGTCACAGATCATGTGTACACTGGAATTCAAATATTGAACAAGGCCAGTGATCCATATTTTAGTCTAAAGCATTACAGATCCCTGTAGAGTGACCTGTCTTGCTCCTAAAAGCAGACTCAATTGCATTATCTTCTGTTTGTTCAAAGGATAAGCTTAACAGCTGTTCTTGTTACATAATTTTACATCCCATTCTTTGCAAGGGAAAAAAGGTAATATAATCGCAGCCTTTTTGTTAGTGCTATACAAGAGTGAATTCACAAAGAAAAATGCAAATGGTTTACTGATGGTTGTGTTTAGATACCTATAATGTTAGTGAACAAAATATTGATGTGATATCAGCGAAAGTTTAGGAACAGTGCAATCCAGATGTAAACCCCACTGAGTTCAGTGGTGTGCTTAGAATTATAGCCTAATCCAGAATGCCTGTCTCCAGATGCTTTTCTGTTTGTATTGAAATGAATTAATTGGTACATTTAATAGCTAATCATCAGCTAAATAATTGGGCACAATGTCAAAAGTACATCCCTAATCAGTAATGCAGTAGTACATTTTAAGTATTCCATATGCATCTCTTGACTCAGTGCAATCCTGTACAAGGCTACTAAGAAGTCTTACTGGGTTCAGGGGCATTTACTGTCATGTAAGTAAATGCAGGATCATAGCTTCAGCTGATAAACTGAAGATGAATTCCCCTACCAGGTAAATTATTAACTGAACTAAATTAAATGCAACTATGAAAAATGATCTGTGTCAATATTGTAATATTATTTGGATTTGTTAAAAGCAAACCATTGAACTACAAAGAAATGCAATTGTTTGGCAGTTCTATTTCTTAAGTCTTTGTGCTATTATTCACAATCACATAATAAAGTTCAGAGCATGTAGGAGAAAAAATTGGTGGGCGTCAGGAGGCAGCCACCAAAATTGGCTCTACTCCTACTAGAGAAGGAGAATTCTTCGCACCATGATGTCAGTGGGAAGTGGTATAACAAAAGCAACCCTCATGTATACCCATGATGTCATTAATAATATAAAAGGAACTGAATAGAACCAACTGAGTTTAGCTTTTCTGTTGTTACCAAAGTAACACATCCAACTTGTTTGCATCTCTGAAGCTGACCCAACAATTCTGCTACAGTAAAAATAACTGACCATTCCATGTTCAGCTAAGATAAGCCTTTCTGTGTAGAGACAGAGGATTGATAGGCCTCAGTTGTGTACTATATGTGCTTGTGAGTGTCAGGATCACAGGCATTGGAGGAAATGTCGCTTCAGTTAAGAATGATTTCAACACAAGCATTTTTCAAAACCTACTAATATATCTCCTGTTATCTCTTATTCCATTTATATTAGAATGTATATTGAACATTTGTTGGCTTCACTGACTTTGTGCCTCCAAAGAAAGTTACTCAAAAACATACATGGCCCTTTCATTGGTGCTCAGTTTCAAAGTGAGGAAGGCTTTTCCTCAAGGATATCTTCTTTCTTTTTTGCTCACCCCAGTGATGTGAGGGCTGGTTGTGGTTATCCAGTGATAAAAGAAATACACTTTGCTCAGAGGTAGTATTTCACATGCCCCCAAACCAACACTCAAAGCATCCTAGTCATTAAGATTTTCCGAGTAATACTGTAGTAACTTTTAGAAACTTGCAGAGGTATATTAGTGAAGTTTACCCTGCCCCCAACATGTTGCAAGGAATACAGGGATACAGCCCCTAAAGCTTTCACCACTGACCTACATGTACCCTTCTTCCTTCATTTCCAAAGCATTCCATTTGTTCTATCTAAAATAAAAGCTTGTCAGTAAAGGCAGGAGATGATTTAAATATTAATAGAGAACATTCAGACTAGTGAACTAGAATTTTAAGGCCCTGTACATCGTTAGCAATTCCATGGGGGTCAGGTTTGAAACACAAAACGAATAACGTTTCGTCACCATATAGTTCCTGCCCAACTTAAGATGGGGACCTTTTCTTCTTCTCAAGTCATCTTATCTCAACAGAAGACAATAGTAGTGCTTTCTCAACTGGAGCTTCATCTCCAATAACCCATTCTTGAAAGAACAAGATTCTTTTGTCATTATTTCAGCTGCCTTAGGATAAGACAAGAAATAGTTCAGCCGAATATGGCAAGATAAATTATTTTAAACCTTCAAAAGTACAAAAAGGATAGGTGGCTGTGTTGATCAGGAAAAGACTCAAATTCCTACAGTAGGATAGTAACTTGATTATGACCAATTAAAATGTTACAAAATGGAGAGCAAGATTTTGAATTCTGAAATGTGCAAAGACCTTAACCAGAGGCTGAACACACTGTCCTTGTACCCAGTTTTGTCCTGGACATGAGCAGGCGCGTGCCTGGCTAGGGCTACAGACTGAGCTAGAAGCATAGATAGCTCCCCATGCTTTGCTCGGTTAGATCCCAGTGCCTGCATTTCAGCTAATTAGGCCGTGCTGCAACATAGATCATGCTACCCATGGGTGCCCCCAGACTACCCTATTCCAAACCATCTGTTATACCCCTGGAGTCAAACTCATGTTATGCTAGACACACAGCATGTAACTGAAGCTCTTCAGGGCAGGAGGTTTCTCTTTTGGTAATGGAAGTTTTTTCTCTCCTTGTTTTATTCAGCTAGCTTAAGGGGAAGGAGAAGGCTTAATCCTCGCTTTTAATGTATTGGTTTATTCCTTTATCTGTTTTAGTTTCTGTACTGTTCTCTGCTCCATAATCTTCTAAGATATGGAACAGTATACAAATACTGTAGATAAATAAACGTATAATCCTCCTTTCTCAGAACATGGCAGTCCAAATCTAAATTGTGTCTGTGCATGGTTACATTAGAGTAAAACAGAGGGCAAGCCTATGTGATATATTACGACATAGTGTGATGTGACTCTGTGATTAGCATAATTTGTAGTTTGGGTGTTCACAGTGGATGCCAGATTGAGACAATCAAGAGGTAAGAGAAGGAACTTAATGTATCATAGCTGATACTTGTAGAGGACAAAACAAACCACTCCTGTGGCCAGCTATTAATTGGGCTGGAGCGCTCTTGAAACAAATGCCAGCATTTCCATGTGGGGAAAAATGAAACACTTATTTTAAAAGAAAAAATTGCCTTCAGAGGCCTTTTGGTAGCCTGAATTTACTTCAGTGTCAGTGACAGGGCAGGCCAAGGGACAGGAGGAGGAGGCAAGCACAGCATGGGAGTTGCAGGAGAGAAAGTCAACCAGAAGAAAACAAGGTTTTCTCAGGCAAGTAGCTGTGGTGATGTGGAGCTTTCATACTTACAGTGAAACTGTTCTGAAGCAGAGCTATTAATGTACCTCTGGGCCTGGGATACTCCAAATATTTTTGCAGTAGAAATTATCTTCAAGAAGACTGTCTTAAACTGTGTGGCAGGAAGGAGAGCACCGAATATAGTTGGACAGCATACAGTTCTCAGAGTTTCTAATGATAATTTTATGATGTGTGTGTGGAGTGGGAGAGAACACCCTTTTATTTCCTCCTTTGAAAGAAAACGCAGCATTTCTTATATAAACTTAGGCTTAAATATTCCACTGAAATGGCAAGATTAAAAGAATAATTAGGATTCTGGGTCACAGTGGTATTCTGTTCACATCTCAGTCCTTAACAATCTGTTAAATGAGAGAGCTTAACAGAGGCAGGATTAACTGACTTTCTTTTAAGTCTGGTAATTGCAAATGCAAAATGAACATCATTCTGCCAACATGGTGCCAGAGGACAGTTCGAGCTCGCGAAAGAGTGGTGAGCTATGATAAATAATGTATGCACAATATCAAAAGCTGAATGAGATACCGAAATAGAGAATCCATTTCAAAATTTGGAATTTGCTCAAAGCATTTCCTGCAGTTATTCTCAAGTGGATGAACACAGATCAGTCATAAGCTCTATAACTGTGTATAATTCATAAACTTGCACCCTTTTTGTTCACAGCCGTTCTTATTTTATAGTTTAAAAAAGAAAATAAAGAGAGAAGATACTGAAAGCCACTTGATTAAGCTGAATGAGAAGTTTTTTTCTGTCCACTTGAACTATTTTATTCCTATAGGGTATCTGTTCTCTTCCATAATTCCCATACATTTCATTTTTTAAACACAACACATACACAGGAGACAAAAGATGCATTTATATGTCAATCATTTTTAAACTATTTGTTAAATTCTATCCTGTAAATTTAAAACAGTACATAAGTGTTTCCAGCGCATTTAAATGCTAATCTATTTCTGCAATTGGTTAATAGTCAGAATAGATATTTAATATACTGCTGAATTGCAAATGGACAAATTAAGAAAATCACCACAATTAGAGGAACTGCTTGCAAAAATGGATACATTAGTAGAAGTGCTTACAAATACATACATATATGAGGAGAAATGCTTACAGAAATGAATATATTAAGGCAAATATCTTCAAAATACATATGAATTTTTCTCATACATTCTAAATAAATCACAAATTCATGTGGAATCAAAATGGAATGAACACATGCTTCAAAAAGTGTGCTAGGTGGAGAAACTGAGACAGATTTGTCCAACTTTACTTCCTATTAGCTTCCTTGATGTGAATCAACCTAATCCCAGTTGGCACTCTGCCTCTTCTCGCATTAAATTCTTGGTGCCCTGATTGGTAGAGAAGCCCTTGAGCATCTGTTGTGCCCTCAGATCCCAAATGCCTCCAATTCCCACTTCACAGAGTTCCAAATGCCCCTTAAGGTGTGACGATAGCCCCCTGGGAAGCCATATAGCCTCTAAAGAACTGCTATGCTTTGCTGTTCCAGGAATGATCTTTCATACGAAATCTAGCTGCTGAAAATCCTTTCCGTTGCAAGTGAGATAAATTTAGTCTTCACACTTTAGCCCTGAGGGTACAGAGGAAGAAAGTCTTTATGGTTTCCAAATTTAATGAAAGCAAAGCAATTATGAACAACTCAGCTGATGGTGCTTGCAAATTCCAGGTTTGGGAACAGTCATAAGCCCCGTGGGCCCCATGATAGAGGGCACATAAAAGCAAAAGTCCACTGTAAAATAAATCAGAGGTTGGCCTTTGGAATTCATATTATTAGTTAGTACTTCATAGGCGTGCCTTACATTTTGGAAAACTCCATGAAAAAAGTTGCTTCTGCCATATCTTGCTTCCACAAGCATTTTCAGAGTGTACTTAAGACACTGATGTTGTAATTATTAGAAAACTGCTTTTTGGCTGGATTAACTTGCCAAAGGGTGGATTTATTCTAATATTTTATCAACCAGATTAATGGAATTTTGCACAGTATATGCACATACAAGCTGCCATATACTAAAGGGCTGTTCATACAAACTAATTAACCCATGATTTTCTGTGGTATATGCCAGGTAAGTCTACAATCCTTTGACTTTTAAAATACTGATTGGATTGATTGAGGTTAACATGTAGTACCTACTATATGTTAATCATGGTTCAAACAAGTGAGAGAGAACATAACTACGAAACATAGGCTATCATGTCTAATCATTTGGTCCAGCATTTTCTCCTCTCACTGGTGATAACAGGCCCTGGTCTTTATATGGATATATTTTTCAGAAAACTTTCAATTGCAAAGGCTGGGAATTGAACTTGGGACTTTATGCAAGGTATAAACACTTCCACTGTTGCATGGAGGACTTCCACAACTTTCTAATTCTGCTTTACCTTCAGATGAGTGTAATACTTGATTGAGTGGCTTCAGATCTAGCAAAGATATGCAACATGAACTACTGAGCTTTACATCCTAGAAATTTCCATATGGTTCTGGATGCAGTTAGAATCCATCGTGAGGATGGACTGAAATGTATTTCATTGAGGGAATGTGAGACAACATGAAAATTGTATCTTCGGTGCTGCAATGGCTTATTCACAATGCAGTCCACCTCCTCATATTGCAGGCATTAAGTGATAAGCAACGTTTGTGAATCAGACGGTTTCACAGAATTAGAGATTGGAAAGGAATTTAGTTCAGATGCAGTTCACCACTGAACCTCCCTGTTTGCCAGGCTAGTTAGTCCCTTGCCACATTTTTGTCTCTATACTTTGGGATATCATATTTATATGAATGCCAAATTGCTGTATACATTAGTCCTGTTATTTCAGTATAGCATTCCTCCTGTGCATAGGAGATTTGTTTTTATTTCAGGAGTAGAATTAAGTTTACCATCTTGTTTTTCCCCTAAATATTCAACACACTTGAAATATTTATTCACATTGTGAGCACTTCTTTGCCCATTCTTGTAGTGTGTGTTGAACTAGTTCTGGCAAACTAGTAGCAAGAGAATCTACATAGTTATCACTGCACTTGAAATGTAGGATTAAAACACATTTACAGCATGAATGATTTTGCTGTTAGCTTCCTTTTCAGTGATCTCAACATATTAACATTTTCAAGTCTTATTGAATTCCAGAATGTCTTTTTCTGTAAAATATTACCTTTATAATAGATAGGAGGAAAGTGAGATTGAAAAGGCTCCCAGATCTTAATTAATCTGAAACCATCTAACTGCCAAATGCTGTGAGGCATTTATATATTTATTTATTTAAAGCATTTTTATGCCACCCCCTTTGCAACAAGCCTCAGGGCGGCTTACAAAGCAAATGAGGTTTGAGGTTACCATTAAATGGCATGAGGTTACCATTAAAGAAAAGAAAAAAGGATTAATGATTAGACAGATGAGCTGGTGTGCCAACTTTGGTATTCACGATAGCCCAATATGCTACATTGGTGCAACTGTTAACGCCACTCTAATCTGCAACAATCACCCAATGCCTGATTGGATATAGGCAGTTCCCGAGTTATGAATGTCTGAGTTATGAACAACCCATATTTATGAATGAAGTTCCATAAAACCTATTATTTAAAAAAATACTGCAGGAAATCATCACCACCATAGGGAGAAAGTGAAAAGGGAGAGAGGGAGGCTTCCAAAGCATGCCCTCCTGCCCCACTCATTGGGAGAGGAAATTCTCCCCAGCATTTCCATGCTGGTGAGTTTGGGCGGAGGCTAGAGATATTCATATGTTTTCCACTTTCACAGGGGTCCTGTAGCCCAAACCCCTGCAGATGTGGAGGGCTGACTAGCCATGACCCAACCTACATACAAATTCAATTTAAAAACAAATTTGTTTCCTCAGAAACTGAACTTGTTAATGTCCCAGGGACTGCCTGTATTATTATGTAACAGTAACATAAATAAGTTGGAATAAAGGTACATGTTTGTAACATTACACCATGTAAATTGCAAAATGAGACAGCATAATGCTATCTATCCACAGAGGGGTTTCACATACATGATGTATTTGTAACCTGTTTACCTGATTGTAGGTGGTGTGAAGGAACCACCTATAATCAGGGAAACTTGACAGAAAGGTGATTCTTTTCATTTCAATCACAAATGACCAAAATGAGGTGTGTGGACTTGTTCAGTAGCATATTTTGTCAAGTTATGTGCATGGCCAAGTCTCCATGAAATTGTCTATAAAGTCCTTATGTGCGGGAACATAGGAACCGGCCTTGACCAGAGTCAAACCACTGACCCTTCAAGCCCCATATTGTTCACACTGATTGGCAGTCGCTTTCCAAGGGCTCAGGTAAGAATTTTTCCAGCCAAACCCAGAGATGCCAGGAACTAAACCTGGACCTTCCGCATATGCTGCACTATTGAGCGGTGGCCCCTCGGTGGACAGATGGTTCCATGTCTATTGTTGTATGTGTATTCTGTGGATTCATTCCATGGAATCATCATCACCAGAATAAGTGGAAATGAAGACCAAGACATACAGCTATATCACTCCTGTATAAGAACATCCCTTACGTTGTATTCTAATAAATGCATGGAAGATTATTTAAATCTGAGGCATACCACTTGTTTTCACTGAACAAGTGGAATTCCATTTCAGAAAAGCTTTTAGGACCATGTTCCACTTGTGGGCGGGGTTAAAGGTAAAAGGTGTTAGAGATAAAATACAGCCCTACTTACTGCAATTACTGCTGGTAACTGGGCCTTTGGATTGACATGTCAACCCTTTGGGATGGGGGCAGAACTGCCCAACAGCTAGAAAGCTACAAAATGATTGGTGGTTGTGGGAAACAGGTGGTGTGGCTTTGTGGGAAGCCCTGGGGAGCCATACTGAGAGCCTAGAGGGACAGGTTGGGTCCCCAGCCCTGAGGCTCTTCACTGTAGTCTCTGTAGCTGATAGTGCTCCTTTAGATGGAAAGTAGCTGTCAAGCAGCATGGCAGGATGGACTTACCCTCAGTGAAAGCACCGTGCTATAAATGCTGTTATTCGTACCTCACAGATTGAGAGATCTGTGCAAGTTATAGCTGTGAGTCAACATGGTTGCTTTTTCAGGCAAAAGACATATTTTCTCTCAGAAACATATATAGCCCTTTAGGTTGGTCAGCATATGACCCCTACTGGTGTGCTGGAATTCTATACTAATGCAAAAATGCTTTGTAAAGGGACCATTTTTCTACAATATTAATCATTATTTCATTTCTAGAAATGGTGACATTTTCATTTCATACTGTAAAACCTTTATAATGATCGTGTATGAGTGCCATAACTCTTTCATGAAAAGTCAATGACTGTTCATACTCAGGTGTGATAAATATATATATATAGGTATCTGTATTTATGCTGATACGTGTCTTAATTTGACACTTTCCTATTGAATATGAGACTGCAAGAACTTAAAATATTAGTACAATAACAGCAGAAAATGGGCTCAAGGACTTTTTTTTTAATGCCTGGAGTCCTTGAATGAAACGTTGCCAATGATGCATGATTCAGTCTATGCAAATCCCAATTTGTATTGTTGCATATGTGATCTCCCCTCCCCCCTGTTCTTGTTATGTGCCATCAAGTCATGTCTGCTTTATGGTGACTATTGGGATGAATGTCTTCAAAATGTGCGGCCCTTGGCAGGCCAGCTCAGCTCTTGTAAACTCAAGGCTGTTGCTTCCTTTAAGGAATCCATCTCATATTTGCCATTTTTCTACCTTCAGCTTGGCCTAGCATTAATGTCTTCTCTTCCCTGTATTGGTGTGTATGTATTTAGCTAGCTCAGTGTTGTCTACACAGATGTAGCAGCTCTCTGACATGCTGGGAAGGTCCCTTCCAGTCCTACTTGGAGATGCCAGGCAGGGATTGAACTTGTGCATGAAAAGAGGGTGTGTTTTCTCATATTTTTAGCACAAAATTCAGTATCATGTTATAGAAGCAATCGGTTGAATGCAGGCTTAGCCATAATTAGAGTAGGCCCATTGAAATAAGTGTAACAGGACTAAAGTAAGCCCCATTTACTAAGTCTACTCCAAGCCAATGTTCCTATATTTTTATTCTAGGGAAAGGGTGAAAATTTAAAGGTGGGATCCCACAGTAAAGCAACTCTGCTCAAATTCTTGAAAGAACAATCAAGGTATGCAGCTGAAAGATGACCCTGAAAGCTCATTCTCCCATTCAGTCCTTCTAGCACCATTGTGTACCTGGCTCTGCACAATATTCTGCTGATCTGCTCTGTAGTTCTTTTAGAATGACTGTCCTGTACCTTTCTGGGCTGCTTGCAGAAGTTTTAAGAGGATAGAAGGTCTTGTTTTCTGATACAAATCCTTATATACAGAAATGGTTGTGCAATTTTCCTTTTTTTAAGAATACCATCTGGGATAGATAAATTATTATTTCACAGATCATCATGCCTTCCCGGTGTCTTGTTCTGACACAGCAGTTTGCAACAGTTCTTCAGATTAATCACCTTCATAAGAAAAGAGGCGCTTAGGTGTGGGAATTTTTCCAGCCCTTTTGAAGATGGTTGCAGATTATTAATGCAGCTTCTTGGAAATCTGCCTTGGGTAGACCACTTCTGTACCCACACTTTAGTAGCTTCTCTGAACTGTTAGGTTTCTTGCGCCTACCTCGGGTGCATTTCCCTTACAGTAGGCAAACTGCTGCTTGTAGAAGTCAGAATCAAGAGTAGGCATCCCTGAGCATCAGCCAAAACTCCTCCCGCTGCAGGGACCAAGTGCCAGTCCCAGGTGTTTCTTGGCCCCGGTGTCCTTCCTCCTTTGCCGTCCTCACCTCTTCTGCTGTGCAGAGAGAGCAGCAATCCGGCCTTCACTCCTACTGCTTTTCTGGTTGACAAGCGAGCAGCTGAGTGGCAAAGGCTGGAGTGTGGCAGGGAGCCCATCAGTGCAAGGGTGCAGGTGCTTGTGATAGTGCATCTGTAGGTGGCTCCCCGCAGCTGCCACCTCTCCTCTGCCAGACCCCCACACCTGCCCCACTGCTCTTCATATGGATGCCATCCGCCAGTGCGATTGTGCTGTTTGCCTCCACAGTCTTGTTTTATCCCTGTTGGCACGGGGCCTGCGGGCAGGTTCACTCCGCTGCTGGTGCACGTGCGATCACCTTCCTTGACAGAACTGTAACAAGTTGTGTGAATGAGCATGTGACTGAGTGTCAGGATTTCCTGGAGAAGGACAAGAAGACTCAGGCAAGGCAGCCGAAGGTGCTCCCGTCTCCCCATCCCCGCCTGCTTTTGACTGGTCTTACTTTGGAAGCAGAGCTGTAAAGGAGAGTTTTCCAGAAGCTCCTGCAATCTGGACAGGGAGGGAAATTGTTTTCCAAGCAACCCCGTTTTTCCAGGGGAGGTTGCTTCCATTTTGTTCTGGGGGAAGAGTGACTGAGAAGGGGTCTCCCTGCCTGCCTACACAGCACCAAAGCGTTGTGTGAGAGGAAGCAGAGGAGGGTGTGAGCAGGTGTGGGTGCTCTGTGCCAGTGAGTGTCTAGTTTGCATGTGGAGGGGATGGTTGGTGTGCCGCATGGCCTGCACCCTGCCCCACTGTGCGCACCAGCCTGCACTGCTGAAATCTGCTTGCCCAAGATTTTATTTATTTATTTATTTTTCAATTTATATCCTGCCTTTTTCCTACAAAGGGCTCAAGGCAGCTTACATCATGCTCCTCCTCCATCTTAAATCTCTCTAAAGCCTGGAGCCACCACTGTCTGGCATACGAAACAGTTTCAAAGCATCCTTGTTAGTTGCACTTACATTATCACTTGGCCTTCCTTGATGCAATGATAATTCAAACCTTTTATTTACAGACAGCCTCCCTCCCAGCTGATACCATTCCTTTTTGACAGACATAAATGGATTGTGGCAAAGGAACATAAAATAAATATGAACCTGTGTGGACAAGTGAAGCGATCAGTTAAACTGTGATCAGAAAATACACTCACTATTTTACATCTTGGAGGGGAGCACATTCATCTTGTAGGGTTTTCCTCCCTCTTTCTTGGACAGAACTTCTGGTTCTAGGATATATTTCGATCCTTCAAGCTCCTTTCTAGAAGTGCCAGTAAGGACTAATGCACAAAAGAAATATAGCAGACAGATTCCATCACTATTTATACTTGCAATTATTTGTCAAAGGGGCTACACAGGTGTTTGGAGTCCATGAATCTTCCCTTCATCTTTTTGTCAATTATTTACAGTAATTGCTCTCACGAAATCTGGCTCTCAGAGTTGGCTCATACATAACAGTGCAAGCATGTTTGATGCAAACAAGTTCTCTGTTTGAGGCTCCACACTAGTATCACAATGTAAATTCGGAGCTTTCTACTTGGAACAAAACCTGTAAACTTTCTTTCGTAAAGTTATTGAAAGGTCATCCAAAGAGCATGCAAACCTAAGTCCCAGTTTTGAACATGCAAAACTTGTCACCCATTCACTTTAATACTGGAACCGTGTGTGTCCCACACAGTCCAGATTCCTGGCTTCAGAGCTACACCTTTGTATGTATGCAAACTTTTTCTGAAAAGTCTGCATTCTTGCCTAAAGCATTGTTCTTTAAATGTCTGCAGGTGTAGTGCTATTCAGAATGCCTTTCTTCCACTAATTTCTATGTATGTATGAGCATCTCTGATTGGAAATGTTTGACACAGCTAAACAATATTGGAGTAACTTTGACAAAACCTCAAAAGTAATTGTGGTGAGGGAAGATCATTCATTTTTAAGGAGTTTATTTGCAAGTGCTCTACACAAATCATTATATTTCTTGCTGACTCCAGTGAGATAAAGATTGTATCATTATGTGCAATTAAACTATTGAGGAAGATGTGAAAAAGCAGCTTATCTACATGCTGCCATGGTATCGTTTGACTTCATATTCTTGTTTTTACTTACATACTCACTTTAAAGATACGTGTTTATCAACGGTGTTATCACTTCATATTTACTGGCAGTAGTTGCACGTATGACACTGTGCGCATTGAAAGGTTACAGAGTCTAAATTGTCTTTTCATTTCATTTTTCTCTGGCCTGCAGCTGTCTGAATTTATGACAAAGTCTGCACACATTACTGAACACTGAAAGGAAAGAGACATTTGGACTATGGCTTGTTTTTCATAAGGAGAAGAACTGAGTGTGAGCTTCCTACAATACAGTCCAGTTCATTTTTTCAAAAGTCCAGTGGAAGTTAATACCAAGTAAATTTATGCAGGCTTGCAGCCTGCAATCCTATATAAACTTTCCTGGATGTAGCTTCCATTGAAGTGAGTAGCAATGACTGTGAAGACCTCAAATTCAGAATCAGCTCCTCCAGTGCTGTAACATTTGTGTTGATGTGCACATCACAGCAGTATTAGATTTAGTACACTTAATCTGCAAACAGATATACTGACATTATATTTCCCTTACGCTTTTAATTAAAAAGGATACTAAAATAATTAGCATTTTAATGCTATTATTCAGTGCCAGGTAGGAAATTCAACTCTTCAACCATGATGTATCTTTGTGACTTAAAATATCAAATTCTTAATGTTGTTATGCATCCACTTCTCAGGACACTGTAGTGACGGGAACACAAAGCAATAAAAAGAGACTGTCCTTGTGGTTGATGTTCAGCTCTACAAACCTTGAGAACTAGATCAAGTCCTACTTTGTCTAAGGCATATTGTATAGATTTTGCAAATCCCATAATCTTTTTCCAGTCACATTTATATCTCCATTTAGTTGTTGGAAGAAGAATGGACTAAATTTTTCAGTCTGTGTTTCTTTTGAGACAGATCCTTTTTTGTATCAAATAGGACCCTTTACTGAGTTAGAATTTATCATAAAAACAACAACCAGACCCACAGTGTTTAGTCCAAAGTCAAACATGGAGATGTGGCCCTATAGATTAAAAGTCCCATAACCATGGTTAGATGGACCATTCCATTTAGTTCATCACTCATCTGAAGCAGGGATTCAGACCCGTGGATGCCCCAAATAGCTGAAATCTGGTGAATACCCACTTAGCTTCCTCGGCATAATTGGTCACACCTGCGGAAGCAGTTTTGCTTGGACTGCGCAGTCAGCCTTTCCCCTCGTAAAGGCCACATGCATTCTAGGAGCAAAGCCATGTCTCCCTGTCCTGCTTAACAGACATATTACTCTGCCTTTCGCCCCACCATGCATGCATGCTTGGGTGTAGTCTTTGCAGAGGATCCATGTACACTCAAGCCTGTACAGCACAATCATACCCCACCTACAATCCAGGAATTGTGATTGCCTGGTTGAGTTTTCTCAGCACAGTTCCTGCAGAAATGTCATACCCATGAATAAGCCCAGGAACTGGCGGGGTATGCCTGGCAAGAGGGACAGGGACACACAGTCTCATTCCTCCACCATAGGTACTAGGTGCTTAGAAACAAAACCATATGAAGAACCGGAACTTTCTGTTACAACTCATACATGATAGGCCTACTTATTTGCTCTTTCCAGTTAGCTCAAGGGCAAACTGCATGCTGCAAAACCATGCTGACTAGCCAGAATTTGGTTAATGCTGAATTAGCATGAAAGTAATCAGGGGCAGAGGTGGATGGCCTGCTATATGGGTGGTGGGAGAGGGCTGGTGTTCCACTGTGTGATGCTCTTTTTATCCACTTTACCTCCATGCTCCAGAATTGTTCTCCGCTGCCTTCTCAGACATCTCAAGGAGGCTCTGAGACCAGAAATACTCTTCACTGGAAAAATGCCACTGGTTTCAGGGGAAATGCAAAGAGATGTGCTGCTGCTCTTGCCTCCCCATGCTCTGTTTTAAATCCTTCCATGCTATGTTGTGATGATTGGGCTCAACCCATATACTTGCACAAGGTGCCACCACTATGTCTAATTTCCTCCCATTGAGACATCCATTGTAAATCAACAGATTCCATATTCTTTCCACATACTCCCATGTCCCTGCTCCACTTGACACGGGGGTCTCTGCAATCTTTGCAGAGAAAAGATTTGGCTTAAGTCCCCTAATACTTGGGTGAAGCTGACAGATCTGCTGGCTTTGTGCTGTTTCACTCCCGCTGCATGGTTTTGGGCTCCACCCATGGACCTCACTGGAGCTGGCAGTGCTGGAGTTTGGCAGCACCATCCATTCGGTTCTTTATGTTTGCTCTTATTGTGCGTGAGAGTGTCAGAAAAGGCGGGGAAGAAGGCTTAGTATGATGCAAGGGAGGGTTAATCACTTGTAGGAATTGATTGACTGCCTGTTAATAAACATCAGCCTGTATATTGCCACTTGCTCATGAGTGGTTTATGTATTCTGGTCCCTGCAGACTGAAGAAGTCCTGAAGATTGATGGAGGGCCATGCTATTCAAACAGCAGGCGTTGCTGAGACAGAAGCTCCTTGTGCTAGGCAGCCTTGCTATTGGAAGTCTCCTATATCTAGTTGCCAGAGTTGGGAGCTTGGATAGGTAAGTCATTAAATTAGCACGTGCGGGTGGCATCCATAATTATAAATAGTTTTCGGTGGAGATTCTCACACAAGTTCCTCATCAGCTTCGGATATACTTGAATAGGTTTCATCCGGCTCTTTGTCTTACTACTAGAGTTGAGAAAGACAATCTGCTGTAGTATTGATTTTCATTGTTATTTCTCGTCTATTTAAGAATGGGGGAGGGTGCAGGTGAACAGAGAGAGTTTTAGCTTGCCTAAGCCAGTTCACTTCTGCCTGCCCATTTGTATTCCATGCGCATTGGCAGTTGTTTTCCGAAGGAAACTCAAGTGCAATACAGTAAAAAATGTCATTATGGTAGCTCATTTTTGTCTGTGTGCATCTGCAGGTTGACCTCAAGCCTTGACAAACAGTTATGATGTATTTATGCATCTTCCATTCTGGAATTTATGAGTGGGCAATTAATATGCTACAGTGGCAGTTAAAATTATGCATGGACCTGCCGAGTTAGCTTGTCAAGCTTGAAATCCTATTGCACTTGAAAGATTGCTCCAGGGATGGGAAAATTTAACCATGTTAATTAGCCAAGACTTTATTTCATTATTTATTTTGTGGAAGTTTCTATGGTGTGTGAAGAGGCTGCCCAGGACTGGTTCTCTCAAGCAGAAGGGCAGATGTAGGTATAAAATTAGTAACTGTCTTGCACCTTTGCCCAGAAACCCACAGACACTTGCAGAGACTATTTAGGATATAACTGTATTCTTTCCACATTGCATTTATAGCAAGCAGATGGAACACAACTAACAGAATCCCATATCTATTTATGACAGTGTAGAGTTCTCTAAAGAAATGGAACAATACAAAACCAAAATCTATGGGGTACCATGCAGTGTAGATGAGGAATTCAGATTTCTTTATGAAGATTCCGTTCTGTAATTACTGAATAGGGAATAAATCCATTGGGGTGTTAGTTAGAATTATGATGAACCTGCAGAGTCCCACTATGTATCATAAGAAAATACAAAGTTATAAGGTAATAAAAGAAAAGCACACTGCACTCCACCATGTAGGGAATGTTGCATGTTACTGGGGTGCTCTGTGCTGATCATTATTTTTCAAGCAGAAAACCCATGCAAACTAAGCCTTCATCCAGTTTAGTTTATTGCATTTATACCATACCTTTCTTTCATCATAGAAGTCCAGACAGCATCCCTAGGGACCCTAACTGGTCTTCCATCCAGGCACTAATTAGATCCAAACTTGCTTAGCTTCAGAAAATTGATTGTATCATACACATTTGGTCTATGTCCTGAATCCCAATCTATAAGATGAAGGGGGGAGCTCAGTCTTCTACCATGTAAAAATAGCATTGGGCTTACTCAGTTAGGAACCAGAGTAGTGATAAAAGGTAAGTCAAGCTTCTTCCCAATCCATCAATATGAAAATCTTAGAGCACAGTCCTCTGCATATTTAGATAAAGGAAAGTCCTAAAGCTCCCAGTGTTTCCTAAACAGCCATCATTAAGACACAAGTATGAAAATGTGCTGGAGCAGTTGTTTGGTTCAGGGATCCATGTCCAAGCAAGCATCATATAAATCTCCTGGGGCTTAGGAGAGCAGTCCAGCACACCTGCTGTTCACAAGTTCCTAGATGCCTCCTAGAACTGTGCCTTCTGTATAGAAGTTGTTGGGACTCTTGCTGGTCCATTCTATCTCCAGCTGTGGCACTGCGTGAGTATATCAATTCTGAGGCAAGGTGTTCCACCATTCTCTGCCTAAGGCAGCAGAATTATGGACTAGGCCCTCATTGGTTCGCCAAACAGTTGTTTCCCCAAACAGTTTTTCCCAATAATCTTTAACAACATCACTGGAAGCAAATGTTTTATGCAGATTCCACCTTCCAACATAGGTGTGCTGACCAATATAAATAAGGACACATCACATAGCTTGCATGGCATTTTCCAAGCAAAGACTGTGTTGCTACAGAACAACAACAACCAGGCTTGCCAATTGCTATTACAGATGTTCTTGAGGAAATTAAGACTGAAAGGGCTTTTCAGAAACAAGTCAGTCAATAGAAAAGTTCATTAAAAAGGCAACAACAACTTTTGAATATGTAAGAAGGAAAAGCAAGTTATTTTGCTATTTCTGTGAATCTGGCATCAAGCTACACATTTTGCATGGATTTGTAGGATGTGTGCTTTGTATTCAGCATTTTATTTTTCCAGCAAAAGAAAACATAGGATGCTTTGAGCTAAATCAGAATCATGCTGTATTGAAAGAAGGGGATTAAAGTTCTCATTCCCATGCTAGTTTCCTGCTGAAAAATCCCACTGTGACTACTAACAGTTCTTGTTTTCCCTTGAAGGTGCTGCATAGTGTTATGTGAACAATCATAATTTGTGGATCAGGTTGAAATCTTTGCTGAATGTATATGCACTTAGCTTTCCAAGGCCTGGATGAACCAACTGAGCCTATGTATAAAATATAAACCTAAGCAACACCAAAAACATCTACCTGCCAAATATTATTATGTTGCCTTCCAGTGAGGGGGGCAATATACCAAGCTGTAATATTCTTCCATTGCTAACAGTTCACTTCAATAAAGGAAGCTCTGCCTGTGATGAGAACAGAAAGTTTGTGAGCTGAGCCTAACATCCACCCACCTTCTACTGGCAAAGCTCATCATATAATGATATGCAAAACGACTGCGCTCAATTATAAAGTTTCATGTATGGGATGAAAATTCCTTCTTGACTCCTGCAGGAATTTGTCCTGTGCCCTGAGGCATGAAATTTAATTAACCTTATCACCAATCTAAGCTTGCACAGCTACAAATGTTATTAATGGTCATAAAATTATCCAGATACAGTACTTGACTCCTTGAACTCCTGCAGTAGTGAATTCCATAGGATCCATATATAATATTGCTAATGGCAAGAAGGGTTTATCCCTATTTCACTCTCCTTTATTTATATCATGCCATGATAGATTTCTATTCACTGGTGAATCTTTATCTGATAACACAGAAGTCTCAGTAGCTCCTTCCAGTCACATCATTCTTACTGTATGGAAACCAATGTCTTTGGACACAGTTGCTGGGTCTCTTTTCCTACCTCCTGGAGATATTACGTTCATTCCTGTTATCCCTGCAGGGATGTGAGGCTGGTCATAGGAAGCTGAGTGCCATATGCCAAGTCAGAGCACAGCATTGCCAACTCTGTCTGAGGGCAGCTGTTCCAAGGTTTCCAGCAGGATTCTTTTTACCCCTGCCTGCAGAAGCTGGGGATTGAACTTGGGATATTCTGCATGCAAAGCATGCTACGCTACCACTGAGCCGTGGCCCCTTGGTACGTAGGCATGCCAGGCATTGTACCAGACGAGTATAGTAGTGAAGGAACAAAACCATGCATCTGAGCTAGTGGACACACCAAAATACACAAAGCCAGGAGGTCAAGATGGAGAGGTATAAACTTATCTGTGATGTGGAGAACATGCACCAGAAGAAGGTTTATTTGCTCCCTAGAACCCGATTCAATGACAGAGAGTGGTACAAGATTCAGAACTGATAAAAGAAAGTACTTGTTCATGCAGCAGGTACTTAAAGGAGTGAATTTAATGGGAAGTTGCATAGGAAAAAAGAGTTGCATCATTCTCTCTCTCTCTCTCTCCACTGCAATCTGATCTGGATCAGGCACCTCCCTCACCACCAGTAGCAGCACTTGCTACTGGTTGTTTGCAAGAAATAGATAATGCTCATGTTTAAAGTAACATTCAGTTTAAACTAACATTCTTAAGTCCTTATTTTGCTAGGACAGCAGTTGATTATAAATTACTGAAAATAGTTTCAGAAAAGAATTAGTTACAGCAAACACATTTACACTAATAAGCAGCATAATATGTGTGAGATGCAGGTTTTAAACATGCAGAGACCCGAGGTAGACCAAGTGGCACCCAGTAGGGTTGAACTACAGCTTACATAATGCCTGTCCATTGGCCATGCTGGTAGAGCTTACGGGAGCTGCACTTCAAAACATCTGGAGGCCGTCAGGTTGCATACCCTTGAGGTAGACCTCACAAAGCCATCCTGATTGGCTGTAGCTCCTTGCTACCTGGACATCATGTGTTCACAAATGCATAGCTCCTCTTCTGAGTTTACTTTAACAGTTGCTATTGCGGATGAATTTTGGAAGTGCCCAAAACAGATATAATCTCCCTTATTTTTTGGATCTACACACAAATATTCATACTGAGGGGACCGTCTCTCTCAGCCTTTTCTGGTGTTTTTGGATTTGCACAAAACCCACTTCATTCCAGGTGTCCTCCAAAGTCACCTAGACTTCCATGGTGTCTCCTTTTCTCCATCGGTATCTCTCCATTCTGTTCCAAAGAGTCATCTAACCATCCATAGGAGATTTAGGGTGGTTCATGAGAAGAGGAATGTATCTCTTTACAGCATCCATTCCATTTGTAGATGGACACCACTGGGTTTCAGCTGCGATTGTTAACATTTATTGAACCCCCAATCTATGCCCAGCACCCATAGCTTGAGCTGTAAAGTGCATAGTAAACACCTTGCAGTCCCATCAGCAGGGCAGAATATGATGCAATCCCAGTGGGTGCTGAAACCATTTTGACATGGTCATTAAATTGAAACCAACGAAGAGGGGTCAGTACAAGACTTCCAGGACTGGAGGACATGCTGCCACAATGAATGCTGTCACATGTGCTTGCTCATGAGCAATCAAACAATGCACATTCAACCTCGACGCAAAGATAGTTGCCCATAGGTTTGTGTTAGTGAAGCTGCTATTTGCACAGGTTATTCACATTGTCATCTTTACGTATAGGACTGCATTATTAATCATGTCAATCAGTTTTTCTCCTCTCTCTCTTCAATTGCAGACTGCAGCCCATTTGCCCTATTGATGGTCGATTTGGACTCCATGGCCAAGGTGAAATTCCACTCCGAGCTCTGCAGTTTAAGCGTGGGTTGTTGCATGAGTTCCGGAAGGGCAATGCCAGCAAGGAGCAAATTCGACTTCACAGTTTGGTCCAACAAATCCCCAAGGCCATCATAATCGGGGTGAGGAAAGGAGGAACCCGAGCATTACTAGAAATGCTGAATCTCCACCCAGCTGTAGTCAAAGCTTCTCAAGAAATCCACTTCTTTGATAATGATGAGAACTATGCCAAGGGCATTGAGTGGTACAGGAAAAAAATGCCATTTTCTTATCCTCATCAAATAACAATTGAGAAAAGTCCTGCATACTTTATCACAGAGGAAGTACCTGAAAGGATTTATAAAATGAACTCATCCATCAAATTACTGATCATTGTCAGGGAACCCACAACAAGAGCTATTTCTGATTACACTCAGGTGCTGGAGGGAAAGGAAAGGAAAAATAAAACCTACTACAAATTTGAAAAGCTGGCCATTGATCCGAACACCTGCGAGGTGAACACTAAGTACAAGGCGGTAAGAACAAGCATCTACACGAAGCATCTGGAAAGGTGGTTAAAATACTTTCCCATAGAGCAGTTTCACATTGTTGATGGCGATCGTCTCATTACAGAACCACTGCCCGAACTCCAGCTGGTAGAGAAGTTCTTAAATCTTCCTCCAAGGATAAGTCAATATAATTTATATTTCAATGCCACCAGGGGGTTTTACTGCTTGCGATTTAACATTGTCTTTAACAAGTGCCTGGCGGGAAGCAAGGGACGAATCCATCCAGAGGTAGACTCCTCTGTCATTACCAAATTGCGCAAGTTCTTTCACCCTTTCAATCAGAAATTTTACCAGATCACGGGGAGGACATTTAACTGGCCCTAAAGTAAAGTTCATACAACACTGTGTGTTGCACCCAGAGATATGCAACCGTGTCTCTATTAGAGTAAAAATATGCACTTTTCGTATCCACAGCTCTCCAAGTAACCCTTTTTCATGCATACTTGTACATATGCAGTGTGTGACCAAATATAAGGTGGGATCAATTTTTCTACAGAGCAGTGAATAACATAAAAATTTACTCTCTGCATAATTGCATCATTTTATGCTATACAATTAAATGAGATGTCATTTAAAGAAATTAACTCAGCCATTCAGTTCAAAGGGTCAGTGCTCTGTTCGCGCTGTGAAATTTAATATCAAACTTATCTAGAAAGAAGGCAGAGCAGTAATTTATCATTCATTGCAGAAGCTGTTTTGGAAGGCCTACAATGGGCTATTATAGATACATATTGCTGAAAGAATACTGACCCTTTAAAGGCATGCATCTATGCTTCAGACTTATACTGGTTTGAGCAATTGAGTTGCTGTGGTGGGAGAAGTATGGGCGGGATCTGCAGCAGAGGCTTCTAGCCAGATTACAATTTCCAGGATTTATTGAGCGGTACCATGTCAATAAATTGGTGACAAACCAATATAAGTTTGCAGTGTAAATATGTCCTGTGTGATGCTGAGCTTTATTGGAACTCTTTTGCTATTCTTTGAAAAGAAAGCCTCTCATGCAATCAATATTGTTTCAGATTTCCTGTGGTGAGCTTGCACTATTTTTTTAATTATTATTATTATTGTATGGATCATCTTGGCACTTGTAGCATGTCAATCATGTGTCGAAAAGGAAGTCTGTTTTTTTTCCTTCTATGCTTGTATGTTGACAAAGAGAAACCTGCTGTACATAATGTATATTATTTGTAAATACTGGTTTCACACTAAGTAATTCTATTTTGTAAACTGAATATGGCTATTTAATTTATTGTGAAAATGAAATTTATTGTGGTATTTAAAAATGGAATGGATTAAAATTGCTATATGTGCAATGGGATTTTTCCTTTTCTTTGCTCACTTTTTCATGATGCCACATTATTTAAGGCACTATATTTGTTAAGAAGACCTTTTCTCTTTCTCCTTCCTGCTGAGTAAGTCAGGGGCAGCTGGCTCTTGACTGACCTGAATTGAAGGTAGAGGGTGTGGACAGCAGGCCGAGGCCATGTGCTGCCCAGCCCTTAGCTAAACTAACCACACAGTCATCAACAAGCAGATGGCTGTTGTTGCTCATGAACCAGGAGCTTACTACAATCCTGACAATCCAGAATCTGAAGGCAGGGTTTGTTCTTGGCTTGTGATTCTTGTCGTCTTTGTGGATCAGCCAGGAATTCCAATTAGGAGATGGCACAACGCTTTTGTTTGCTGTGATATTCTGGTTAGTTTAGTAGTTTTTCATGGCAGAAGTCAAGCAGGTGTGACGTGGAAATTGTGTGTGTTTACATACGTGCGTGTGAAATGAGAAGAGATATTGGCTATATAAACTGATACCTAAGCAATCTATACTAATAAATGGCAAAAATGGGTTAATTAAAAGTAATTTAACATAACACTTCAAAGAAAATGATTTCTTTTCATAATGCAGTTATCATTGCTCATGAAGCTGAGGAATCCCTGTGAAAGATTAGGACCAGAGATCTACCAGACCCAGAAGTTTGCTGGTTTATATGACCGGGGAAGGAAAAGAAGCCATGGTGGCTTCCCCACTCTACGTGTACCACTTACATGCTGTCTCATTTCCGTAATTACCATGCTGGGCATGGCTGGCTATGCTGTCTCAGCCTGGTGAGGTGGGTAGCAAGGATGGCTTCCAGACAACTCATTGCTCATTCTAGGATTGTATGGTGGCTTGGATGCCACCCCCACTGCTCACCTTCGCAGCAACCTATGGAAATAAGGTGATACACGATCAGCACAATGGGGTTGTATCATCCCATTGTGTTGTTGTATCATCAGAAACCAGGCTACTTCTTGCAGGCTGGCTTACTTTTAGACAAGAAGCCACCCCTGATAACCCCTGGCTTGATTTGGGGACTGCTCAACCCAAAGTGGGCTCTCATGTCATTTGAACCCAGGAGTACAGGTCCATCATGCTAGCAAGCTGCACAGCCCAAGGCAAAATCCATGTGTCATTATTGGTAATAGTACTTGGGATGCTGCCACTCACAGCCCTTCCACTGATGTGCAAGAGGCACTTCAGAGAGACCATCGCTTTTTTTTGCCCTATAAATGTAGGGAAATGTCTTTGTAATGTATAATAATGATTACTATTTTGGTCTTCGCAGGTACAAAAGTGAGCTGTCCAGTATATGCAGCCTGGCCTGCTCCAATGTCCTTGTAAGTTTCAGCCGTCAACTGGAAAGTACGTTTGGTAACATGGGTGGCAACTGACTGCAATTAGACTCACGGCTCACAGCTCCCAAACTATCACCCGTGAAGTGGGGAGAGAGTAAGTGCAAGGGAAGAGGTGGTGACAGGATCTCCATCTTTTCAGTGTGAAACTCTGGATCCCCAGTGATGAACTGATAGTTGTCAGCCCTCCCTTTCTGGTGCTTCCCTGGGTCTCCACTGCTGCAGAAAGGAGAAAGATTATGGCCCCCACTTACCTTTCCATGGCTCCTTCTCAGACCACTTAACTGCTGCAGTTGCTGCAGTGGCCTGAGAATTCCAAGAATCCCTAACAAGGTGGCTGAGAGGAGCCAAAGGGATTAGGGTGTGAGCCCCACTGGTTCTGGGCCCCATTTGTTCCATCTCTACTGCCAATTCTAGAGGGTTTTTTTAAGTCTGAAAAAAGCACTTTTTTGCTTACCCCTTCCTTACCGGTGATTTTCAGTTGACAGGCGGACAACTGTGCACAACCAAAGTTATATAGTCCCTGCTGCACTTCCCTGCTTCCTTTGGCAGCCGAGTCAGACAAGGACAGGCAGACCGATCAGGCAGGAACACATGTTTTGGAAAGCATACATGTGCACCTCATCTGTGGAAGCCTAGCCTCTCCCCCAGAAATCACAGACGCAGCTGCACTGTTTTCTGGAGCTAAAATGTGGCCCCAGTGGCACTTTTCTCAGACTCTGATTCTAAGACATAAATTATAAAATTATGCTGCTAATGGAAAGGGTTGTGATCAGAGCTGGGGGGCGGTAGACAAAATCGGTTCTGTCCAGTAGGAGACTGCGATATTGGTCAAAAGACATGGGAAAGGAAGGGAGAAGAAACCACAGCAAACCTGATTGTCTGTTGGGCAGTCTGTGAATGGTTCTGCAAAAAGCTAATACACCATGGCTTTTTTCACAGGGTGGCTTAACAAGTTGTGTGAATGTGGCCATTGAGTTGTTTACAACTAACATGACCCATAGCAAAACAAAACATAAAAAGCTGAAGAAGGTTGGACTGCTGTATCTATTTTCCTGTGATTCTGAAATTAAGCCCAATTAAACTTGATAGGATTCGACTTAGTAGATTGACATAGACAGCATTGTGTTGTGAGGCTACAATCCTGCACTCACTGAGGGAAAGCATCATCAAAGCATGTTGAGTACATGTGGACAGGATTGCACTGAAAAATGAGTAGGAATTTAATAGTAGAAAGTGGTGATGCTTAAGAAAATGAATGAAAACAATTTGTTCCATTTCTGTTGTGCATAATATTGTTTTAAATTCACAATGAATATGCAGCCAGTACACAGAAAAAGTCCAGACCATGTTACACACATAGATATTACACACATACATGAAAAATAGAAGTTCAATTGAAAATTTTCTCTCTGGAGGTAAAAGGAATGCAAACAGATTTACAAGAAGAGGAGGAAGAGGGTGATATTATACAAAGTGACCAATTTATTCATTGACACTTCATCATACCAAGGTAAGGGATACATCCTCTCATGTTAAAAAATGTGTAAGATGGGCTCAACTGTGAAGCAATACAGCTATTAACCGAACTGTGAGTCCCTGAGCCAGGATACATGCAATCTAAATTAGCTCTCTTCATATACTCTGTGTTGGTGCCATTGAGTATTACAGCCTTCCTTACTCTGATGTGCTGGAGGTATTTTGGATTCCCAAGTATCCTCTCTAAAGGCTAACATTCACTATTTTGTTTCCTTTAGGGAAATATACTAGACTTTGCTTGTTTGTTTTAAACCCTTAGAGATGGCAGAAAGGATAGATCAAATGCAGCACTCCTTCCATGACTCCATTTGCTCCATCCCAAGCTTTCTCAGGGATGTTTTGACAGCTGTCGTGGAACCAAAGTAATAGTTCAGGAAAGGAGCCACAAAAAGGAGAAGGCCTTAAATAGTAAGGGCATCACTTCATCTCCCCTTTCTAGATTAGCTGGAGATTCAGAAAAATGTAGAAAAAAAATGGAGGAGGTGAAGAAGCATCAGTTCAACACTAGAACTTGAGAAGGTTATATTGTTTAGCTGAAGATCTTGAGACCACCTCCTTTTGATGCTTCTACTCTGTCAACATTTTGTCCTTTCCAGTTGACAGTGAAGCAACTGACAGATGCCAACTGTTCCCAGTTTAGCCTACATGCAGCCTCACCTCATCAATCCATTTGTACTTGACAAATGAAACTTACAAGGGCATTAACTAGAGAAAGCTACACATATGGAAACATCATGAGAGCATAACTAGGAAAGATCAAAGCACATAGATTTGCTCACAGCTCTAAGGCTGATTTTTTTAAAATGTGCAAAGCCAAGAACATCCAAATGTGCATCAGTGCAGGAACTGTCATTGCTGGAGTGCAGGCAAGATGGCGAAGCGGGACAAGTGCAGCTTGCGGGCCTTGCCACACGGCTTCCTGGCTGACTCTTGTAAGCCACAATGACATCGTTGTGCTGGGTTCAGAAAACAGGGTGCCCTACTATGGATGAGCCCCTAAAACAAGTCATGTCAGGGAGGCTTATTACCCATGAACACCGCTCCCTGCAGTAGGCATTCTAGGTTCTGGTGTGATGACAACCACCAAGGCTGGTTACTTCCCGTCATGCGTCCTGCTGTTCCAGCTCGGGGGAAATGCACCCTTGGGATTTTTAGCAGCATTGCAACACCTGCCTCTCTGACATGCTACACAACACCCACCAACCCAACATCCCCACAATAGTTTTGCTATTATATCCTGGATCACGTCAACTTTTTATCACAACTTTTCATATGATATATATGATATGCTATATGATACGAAATATATATTCCCCATGGAATATATATTTCAGTACTGTTCAGTGGAGTGGTCTCAATGTCTTGAGAGTGGGAAGTGGGGGGTGGCAGCCTCCGTGATTTTTTGTGAGGGTCAGAAAGAGCTGTCTTTCCCCCCACCCATTCGGTTTAAGTCTCCACTCCTTCGTGCCTTTGCACTTGCATACAGGTGTTTTTTAAAAAGAGTTGCAGCACACGTCCCCCTCCCAGTTCCTTGTACTTCTCCCACAATTGCTTCTGCGTGTAACACAAACATGTTTCCAATGCATGCCCGTGTCTGCTGCGTTCATTAGCACGTGCCCCAGTGGGACGCAATGCATCTTGCGTAAATACTGCAACCGCATGACCGCAGCAGCAGGTGTTCTGCTCTGGATCTCCCCTGATCATAGCCTCTCCCAGTTCTTCCCCTACTCCCTGCCTCTTTCCAGTCCTCCTATCTTTTTTGTATGTCTGCCCTCTTGTGGTCAGCTTTATATTTATTCGTGCCCAGAGAACTCTTCAAAAACTTTTTTCAGACCATACGGACACATTTATGAGAAAACTTCTTACAAATGCTTGCATAGCCTCACTTATATACAAATCAGTGAGAAGATTCTATCTTCCAGATGTTCTATGGAGCCATGAGTGATAATCACAGTCCTCAAACTGCTTACTCTGGAATAATGCCATTGAAAATCAATAGGACTAATGCAGAGTTTCTGATTTGAAAACTACCATTAGGATTAAACTGCTGGAAGGAAATTCAGTAACAGCTGGGCTACTAATTCTACCAGTCTTCTCCACAATCCCAAGTGATAACAGAGATGCCAATGTTTTGCTGATGCTTCCTGTTTAAAACTCCAGTCTTGGTCTCCAGGGAGAACAACCGTGGCTTTTAGGGAATCGAGCTGAAATATTTGAATGTAGCATGAGCAACTTTTGAGCGGTTGGCATTTACCCCTCAAGAAGCTGAATAATTCATTTCAGCTAATGCAATCAGAGTCAAAATTTGGTGAGAATAATAACTCTTCCACTCAGCTGGTACACTGAAACAAAATTGGTTTCAGTCAAGAGTGTGAGCTTTTTAGGATATGGAAAATGTTACTTCTTTTTATAGCAGTCTTTCTGCTAGAGAAACAGTATGATATTTTCAAAATGTTAAAGCACCTACATAGTGAACGGGAAATGGTTTGGTGCTAGAGTGCTTGCTTGGCATGTAAAATGCCCTTAGATTCAGTTCCTGCAACCTCCAGTTCAAGGACTTTGAAAGAGAGCTGAGAAAGCTTATGAGTAAGACCGTGGTCTGTTTGATGACCAAAAGAGCCTGGGCCAATGATGCACCGGAGCATACAACTGCTCCTGAGTGCAGCTGCATTTGAGGAATCCCATGGTGACTGCAGCTGCCATGCGTTGGCCGTAGCACCAGGCAGGGGGCAGGGGCTTGCACACCAGAGCACTTATTTATTATTTATTTTATTAAAACATTTTTAATAACTTCAGTTCAGTTCAGCCGAGACCTTGCTTAGTCACAATGAACAGAAATTGAATTGGCTATTCTACACAGCCCCAGATATTCTAATATATTATTCAGCAACTCCCTCTCTTTGGCCAATGGTTCTTGTATAATGTCTGCAATAAAGTAGGGATGGTGAACCTGCCAGCTTGGGCTTCTCTCACTGCGCTCTTTTCCTGCCTTCAAGTCATTCTGCCAGTTTTGAAGCTCAGCCAGAAATTCTTATGGATTTTTAACCATTTCTTCTCTATTTGCCTTTGCATGAACATTCACCTAATCAATGTATACTTGTTTGTAGGCATTTTTGTCTCATACATCCAGGTTTTGCAAAAAGTATTCCACTGTAGAATGCTTTACAGTGTTTATTTCATTAATATACATGTTTTTGCTATGCATTTCCTTACTATTCACATTGTATGCATTTTCATTTCTCTGAACAGTACAAAGGTAAAGTGCAAATGCCAAAGGATAGCTGCATTTTGGGTTGTGTATTAATCTGGAAGTGTGCACTTGATGTGTTGAGATGAATAGCAGAAAAAATGGATAAAATTTCTGCCCAGACCTATTCACAAGAATATCTTATTCAACAAAGTTACTTTCAAATGCTAGCTGAAGGCTTCCTGGTCATATCTTCTGACCTCCTGTCGATCCACCCTGGGGAACTGGTGCTGCAGGACCTCTGATGAGACTTTGAACAGTGTTTCTCAATTGCATCTGTAGAAGAGGAGCGTGGCTGCAGGAAAATGAGGTGGGAGGCAAACTGGTTTCCTCTTGTGGTTGATCTCGTTTACTAGCAAAATAGCATACTAGAGAGAATCAGTAATTAACACAAGTGCACGCACATGAACACGCACACGAGGGGAAATGAGTTGCTGAAGCAACAGCATCAGCATGATCAATGGCATCAGTATCCATATTTCTGTACAACTTATGATGTAAAGTAAATCCTGAAATGGTTCAGAAGTGAACAGAAGTGAGTAACGGCAAACCAAAACAAACGGCACATACCGCACACATAGTTTCCATGAAGCTGATATGGAAATAGCTCATGGTGTAGAACAGCCAAAGCAAACAGATACGCTCACAATAAACACACAGAACAAGCCAGGCTGATCTCTCCTTCAGAGAGGAGATAATGAAACACAGGACAGGTGCCACTGCAAGGAAGGCACATTTCTGTGTCATCACCAAGCAGAAAGCTGTAGGCTGCGGCAGAGAGCTGGGCCTTTTCCTAAAGATCACAGTGGTCAGGAAGGCTGGGGTACGCCAAGGAACAACCTGGAAGTGCATCAGTAATCCTTCAGCCCAGTCACTAGGAAACAATACAACTTTCCGTTTCAGCTCAAAGGCCCAGGAATCTGTAGCAGCACCTTGTTTGTGTGGCTAAGCTAGTGTTGCATCTGTATTTTATCACATAAGAATTGCCACCTATCAGGCCAAACAGACAGAAATTCTTCAAAAAATGCTGAAAGGTAATGAGCCAACAACAGCATCCTGGCGAAGAGAGATGGGGGTTCCAGAGGAAAGAGCCAAGGCAGTGGCAGCCTTGGTTGAAAAGGCCCCAAGTAAGTTAAGGTTATCACTGTCCCTCAGCCTAAGCTACTTCTCAAGAAAAGGTAGGATCATTTCATGCCAGGTGCCCAAAGGTGGGAGGGAAATGCACAAATAATAAAGTGTCTAGAAAGCTGGAATAATATCAGAGGAAGAAGTAGGGAACATTGGCAAATTAAGTATATTTCAATAATTTAGGAAATGCAGATTATACCATTTTACCAGCAGAAAGCAGCACTGAATTAAAATAACTCCTGATGAAAATGAATGAGGAAGACAAAAGCAGGAACTGCAGCTGAATATCCAGAAAAGAAAAATCATGACCACAGAAGAATCACACAACTTTAATGTCAGCAATGAAGAAATGGGAATTGTGAAAGATTTTGCATACCTAGGCTCAATCACCAGCTCAAAGAGAAGCGGCAGCCAAGACATTAGAAGACTAAGACTTGGAAAGGCAGCAGTGAAGGAACTAGAGAAGATTGTCAAGTGTCAGAATATGTCACCGGACACCAAAGCCAAGTTCGTCCACACTATTGTATTCCCAATCTTATGTTAGGGTGTGAAAGCTGGACAGTGAGGAAAAATGACTCATTCAAAATATGGTGCTGGAGAAGAGCCCTGGATTTGCAGAAAAATGAATGAGAGGGTCCTAGATCCACTCAAGGCAGAATTTTCCTTAGAAGCAAAAATAATGAACCCAGGGCTGTTGCACTTTGGACACATCATAAGAAGGCAAGACTCACTGGAGAAGACGGTAATGCTATGAAAAATTGAAGACAGAGGGAGAGGGAAATGACCAAATATGAGATGGGTGGATTCCAGAAAGAAAGCCGCAGCCTTGAGTGCACAAGTGCTGAGCAGAGCTGGATATTTTGGAGGATCATTCATAGGAGACAACTTGACAGCATATAACAACATTTTCCTGTGAATTATTTCTTACAAGGGTTTGTCCAAAGAATTATTAATTTGTGTGAATCTAGACAGCTTCAATTTTTAAATATAAATCACATTTCGATAGCACACCTTTTAATTTTCCCAGATAAAGAGGACCCACATTGATATAATTTATAAAACTGTCATTGAGTTCCTTGAGTGATTTCTCACTAATGAAGTTTTCATTTCATTAAGCTGTGGAGACATCTTTATACTCAGTCCTCAGGGATAGCAGAGAGCATGTAGACAATTCCCAAAGCATATGGAAAGGGGACAGGAGCATCCAAACAGGTGGGGTAGTAAAACACATGCTTCAATAATATATGCACAATGATCCACATCTTCCAGAAAAGGATCTGAGATGGGGGAAGCTCCATGGGAGAACACAGTTTACAGCCAATAGATTTCACTACTTTCCTACTTTTTCTTTATATCAGTGCTTTAAAAATATTTATAGTTCTGTAGGCTAGATAAATAATGGATGGATGGAGAGAAGAAAAAGACAGTGACACAGAGATCAGCTGCAAGTAGCTCCTAGGTAGTTTCTGGCCCTAATCAAAGGGGCTGGCTTTAATCTTTAAAGCATGGGAAGGGAATTGGTGACTCCCAAATCTTCTGGAACAGCAACTTCCATCAGTCTTAGTTAACGTAGCTAATGATTGGTGATGGAAGTTGCAATTATCCATTCTCATCTAAGGACTGCAGATTCCTCTACTTTACAACCTTAAGTAGCTTGGAAACTGGGGAGCTCAGACTGTGTTCCCCCACTGTAAGCAATGCCTTAAGTGGTCTTTCTGCCATCCAAAGTGAAGGTGATGAGGACCCCACAACAGACCTTTTCGTTTGGTTCTCTGACTACGAAGTGCCCTTTGCTGGAACCTTGTTTGATCTCTTTCAGGTGATGAGCTCTGAGTGGGGAACTTTTCCTGCTCCTTTGAGAGAGTTCAGAGAGTTTTAATACAAATTTTCATCAGGCTTTCAATATTGCTGCTGCTGTTTTCTGTTGACTGGTTACACCCATATAAAGCAGATTGTTTTCCCTTTAAATTAGGTGTACCACCTTGGCAGTCACTGCACCCATCTGCATCCGCAGGGAAAGGCCACATCACAGCGGACTATTTGTTCAAAGAAATTTGCTGCAACATAAAATTAACTGGCAAGTAAATAAGATCCAAAAATGGGAAGGAATAGAAACTCGAAGCAAAAGTGGAACCGTAGACCCAGTTCATAGATTTAACGTGGACAGTAGATCTTCTTTGCATAGTGAAGATGGCTTTATGCCCTTCCTTCCACCACTATCCACATAGCTAACATATGTTGTAATGTTTTTACACAGAAGGCTGTGTGGTAAAGCCCAATTAATTCCATGTGAAATGACGTTTCATGAAATGAGATTTCATGAGTATCGCCACCGATGCCTTCCTGATGTGATCTGTACTTTGTCGTCATCTGCATACCCACACTCTTTAGAACTTTTCAAAAGTATAGTTTTTGTTACTATTAGTTTATGTTGTAGAGCCAGACCTCTCTTACACAAATCCCTAATTCCTTCCACCAAAACAGATGGGTAACACATGCGGCCCCCGTGCTGTATTTTGCGGGCTCTGCCAAAGCAGTGTGTTACAATCACTAAACAATGCTTTTGCCTTCTCTCTGGTGCTAGGCTAGGAATTAAAATTATAATGGAATGAATGGCAGTATGACCAGCTACTTTAGTAAGGTTATATCCTAGGCACAACAATGATCCATTACCTCTCATGCACTAATCCTATGGTAACTTTACACCCTGTAGAGTCGGAGTGCCCACTGTCACACTTGGAGGAACCACATGCACCTATTTTATCACGCACACTTCCACTGGTTTTGTGAAATGTGACAAAATGCACACTCCGCCACAGTATCTGAAACTGCCCTTTGAATCAGGACTTGTCGAGTGATCACAAAAAGCTAATGTGTAATTCAGGCACACAAATCGTTGGCTATCTGAATAGGATGACTAAACTTCACAGAGGCACAGAGTAATGCAAGGGATAAAGCCATTTCCAGTAAAAACGTCATTATAAAAATTCTGGTTATCTCAAAGTGCAGGAAATCTAAGGAGCAAATGATACATTACAGGCAAATGTGTGCTACACTTACAAAAAGAAAAGACAAATAGCTTCAAGAGAGGGGAATGTGGAGTGCAGAGATGGCAGTGGAATGGGATAAATAACTCTTTCTTGGCCCACTGCTTTTATGTTCCAAATTACCTCCCCAAGTGGCTTTGCTGGCACGGGGTTGCAAAAGCCTTTTTCGCTTGCTTCCTTTCTGGAAGCGACAGCGGTCAGCGCAGAAATGGCAGGCTGAGGGGGCGGCTTCGACACTGGAGGGGGGAAAGACTATGGGTGGCAACACTCTGCTCCTGTCCTTCAAGCCATTATTGGCATTCTTTTAAAATGTTTATTTTAAAGAATTGGTATATATGTATTAGGCACATTTTACAAAAGATGAGGATGGAAGGGACTCGACAGCCCAAAAGTGAATTCCTTGCCCCTACATTTCCAAGATTCACAAAGGAACCCTGCTGCTTTGAAGATAATTTGGTACTGCTGCATTCCGGATGTTTTGCTGGTTGTTTTATCTGAGTTCTTTTAAAGGTTTTATTATGATTTTCTGTTTCCTTTTTATTAGCTAAATCACAAATCCTTATGATTAAAAGAGGGGGCATATGTATGTATGACTGATAGACAGACAGACCCATAAAGATCTGCCAGAAGCACAAGTGATTTCTGAGTTTTTAGAAAAGTGCTCATTTTTAATATTCTTTTTACTGCTGATGTTGCAGAGGTGAGCACCATGTAGATGGCACAGAAGGCGTCCTGGCGGATGCAGCAAATTCTCCCCTCAGAGCCTTACTGTTATGCAGAATAAAGAAGGTTGCTAAGGAATTAGATCAGAGCTGTCACCGCTGTGCTCTCCATTCAGAGTGCTCAAAATATCATGCTGGTTTGAAGTAGCCTGGATTTGCAGTGAGCCGAACAAACTCCGCCTTGCTGCAAGCCCAGCCCCAGCTTTCACTGACTCACAGAATAGTGGAGTTGGAAGGGGCCAAGAAGGCCATTAGGTCCAACCGCCTGCTGTTTTAGGTCACCAATTTACACCATCCCAGATGACTGTCCAAACTCTTTTTGAATGACTCTAGTGTGGGAGAGCCCACAGCCTCTCCGGGCAACTGGGTCCACTGTTGTACTGAGGAAACTTTTCCTGATATCCAGCCTGAATCTGCGTTGTCACAACTTGAAATGATTATTCCAGGTCCTACACTCTAGTACCAGTGAGAAGAGAGCTTGACCCTCCTCTTTGTGACAGCTTTTGAGACACTTATACAGGGATTCAATCCCCACCCCCCACCCCTCAGCCTTCTGTTCTCAAGGGTGAACATGCTGTTCTTTCAGTCTCTCCTCATAGGGCAGTGTTTCCAAATCCTGGATCATCTTTGTTGCCCTCCTCTGGACCCTTTCTAATTTTTCAGCATCTTTCTTAAATATTGGTGTCCAGAACTGGACACAGTATTCCAGGTGAGGTCTGTCAATTGAGGAGTATAGGGGAACCACGACTTCTTGCGTTTTGGAAGTAATGCACCCAAAATAGCATTTTCACTTTTTGCAGCTGCATTGCATTTTTGGCTCATATTTAGCCTGTAGTGCACAATAACTCCAAGGTCTTTTTCTTTTTAGTTCTGTTGAGCCATGTATTCCCCATCTTGTATCAATGCATTTGGTTTCTTTTTCCTAGGTGAAGGACTTGGCATTTGTCTCTACTGAATCCCATTCTGTTGCTTTCAGCCCAACATTCAAGTTTCTCAAGATCACCCTGGATCTTCATTCTGTCTTCTAGGGTGTTTGCTATTCCATCCAGTTTTGCATTGTCCGCAAATCTTATTATTGTTTCTTGTACTTCCTCATCTAAATCATTCATAAAGATGTTGAAGAGCACTGGCTTGCAGCACTCCACTAGTTATCTTCCTCGAGCCTGAGCAGGTGTCATTGATGAACACTCTTTGTGTCCAATTTAGCAGTCAGTTTTAGATCCACCTAATCGTTTTATCATCTAGCCCACTTTTTGCGAATTTGCTTATCAGGATGTTATGGGGCATTATGTCGAAAGCATGACTAAAGTCAAGGTAGATTATATCTGTTTGGGAGCTTACCCAGTCAAAAATGAAATTAAATTAATCTGACAGGATTTATTTTTGATAAATCCATGTTGGCTTTTATTAATCATTGCATTTTCTTCAAGGTGCTTGAAGACTGATTTTTTTTCCATAATTTTCTCCAGAAATTTTTTGAGGATTGATGTCAGCCTAACTGGTCTGTAGTTCTCAGGTTTTTAGCTTTCCCCTTTTTTGAAAACGGGGGCAACATTAGCACTTCTCCAGTCATCTGGCATTTTTCCTGTTTTCCAGGATTCATTGAAGTTTGGGAAGATTCAGGTGGGTACTTTTTAAGACTTGTGGTAGCCATAATGGTGTTTCTGGAAGTTATTTTTAACAACCTGCTTGGGAAGTTCAGTGGATAGCTTGTGAAGGAAGAAAGGTACCGTCTTAAATGGGATCACATGGAAGGGGAGGTATGACGCTGGAAGATTAACATGCCAAATGAAGAGAAACTTCAGATGTCTTAGCCTTTTCTCTCTTCTCATTCTTTCCCTTACCAGATGATTTCTGATTAACTTACCAGCTTGTTCTCAAGTTCTACCATAGGAGGTGGTTGAAGGCCATTGGTGAGGGTGTTCAAGGATAGGCTGGACATGCACATGGTAGGCATGTCATGAGAGGAGCCAGCTGGAGCTGGGAGTCAGAATAGATGGCCCAAGAGGTCTCTTATGACTCACTATCTTTCTATGTCTGGTGCTGTTGTTGCTGAATGCCAGGTTGGTCCAATTTAAATCTCCATCAATTCTGATTTAATTATGTTTGAGAGGACCAACCAGGTGTGAATTACCAAGACCCTGGTGGGAGAGATGGAGGTATTACTTTGTCATAGTTCTCCTGGGAATTCAGTGTAGCACCAGCGCCAACTCAAGTCACAGAGGATGAGTTGCTGTGGCCTACAGAGATTCTATCCCCCTTGTTAAGTTTCTGGTCCATTCAAGCACCGATACTGAGAATGTGTCTCTCACATTGGGAATCCAGGACAAATGAAGGATTCTGCTGGTGTGCTACCCATTTGACTTCCTTTCCCTCTCCCTGACTGAGGTGAAGAAAGTTGTCTTGATTTGGTATTGAGGTCCCCTGGATTGATGGTTCTCATGTAAACCGGCTCATGTAAACCATCTAGTGGTTATGATGTGTTTATTCACAAAAGTGTTTATTTATGAAATCTCAACTTTCGTATTGAAGCCATTGCATCTGGCATGGCATAGGACTAACTCTCTCTCTCTCTCTCTCTCTGTGTGTGTGTGTGTGTGTGTGTGTGTGTTTAAGGTAATTTAGATCTAATCTTGTGATGTGCTTTTTGATCAGAACATCAGTCATTTTTGTACAGCCTGGTAAGGATGATGGCCTTTTCTGGGGTCTCTTCCAAAAACAAACACTCCTGTGCTCAGGTGGCACTCCTTGGCAAAGCTGGCTTGATGCACAGCTTTGCCATGGGCAGCCCCACTGGCTGGTTCAGGGGTTTTCTTAGGCAAGAAACAGCCGAAAGGAAAACATTGGAGTGGTTTCTAAGCTCTGGGTTGCCTCCTGCCTGCAGTAAGTGAATGCCAGAATACCCAGAGCACAGTTGCCTTTCCATGGCATACCTTCCTCTTCAAGTTCCTTCTCCCCACCCTTCCCTGCCCTGGTACACTTAAAACTCTCGCCCAAATTCTGCACTTCTCTTTCAGCCCCTGTGAATGTCAAGGACTCCAATCGAACCAAATCCCTTCTCCCTGTCACCCACCCTCATCTTTGCAACCCAGACAGTTCACAAGAGTCTGCAGCTTCACTTTTAGGCCTCAAGCCTGGCTTTGCCAAGAATGCAGACAATTTCTCCATCAAAATACAGTTGTATCCAGAGCACCATTTGGGCTGCTGCTCCAGGAAAGTCAGCTATGCCACACACAGAGAAAATGCTGCCTTTTAACTTGCCTCAACATTATTGGTTGTAATTCAGAATCTGATGTGGAACAAGAGAAGGGTCACTTAATTGGCCATCCCACCTCTGTCGCCTGTGTGCTGGCAGCCCTTCAGTGGGAGAGGAGAGGGCTGGATTCAGCTGAGGATGGGTAGATTCTGCCAGTTGTATGTTTCCCTGTTCCTTCAGCCATGGTGCCAGCATACAGCTCTCCAGCTAGGCCGCAGGCTTTGGCCCTGGCTCCATGAGCCAGCCATCCTTGTTCAGAAGCAATGTGAACCCCCTTCCCCTTTGATTTGGACCCATCAACTTGCCTGCTGAAGGAAAAGCCAATACCCAGTGAGGCGAGCCAATTAGGCTTGCCAGGTAAAATCCCCTTCCAGCTCCGTCAGGACCATGGCTGACTGATGACCACTACAGTGAGTCCATCACAAGGGGAGGATGGACCACGGTGGCTAATTCAGGAGGAGCAGCAGAGCTTGGGCGGTGGTTCTCTGAAGTAGCTAGAGGAGGAGCAACTTACAAGCTCCAGATACTCCCAGGAAGCCCAGGCACCTCCTCAGCCCGCCTCACCTGGGCTGGGTGAGAGCGCCTGGGTGAGAGTGCTACCAGAGGGCTTCTGGCTGGCACGCGCCCTGCTCCACCATGCTGGGATGGTTCCCCCTCTCCTGCCACAGCCCTCCGCACTGCAACACAAGCCAGAGCTCAGAGAAGGCAGGGACTGGAGCTTATCTGTGAAGGCTGGAGCTGCCGTGGTGGCTGTAATGCTCATTTCTGAATCTCCTTTGCAATTGCTTTTTCTCAGCTCATTTCCCCAACATAAGCTGATGCATTTGAAAATCCATGTTAAACTCAATAAATGTGCCAAGGGCCATTATCCCCTTTAATTTTGTCTGCATATTTCTTTCTTAAGGTGGGGTTCCTTTCTTACCAGTAGATGCTCTATTGCCAGTGTCAAAAGGTCTCTTGTGACTAATTTACGTGTCAGAATAGTGTGCGGCATTCCTTACACGTGCCTCAGCAAGTGGAACATGTTTGGTAACAATCCCATTTTGATTTTCAGTCTGAAGGTGATGGTTTTACACAGCCGGAAGTGATATTGACGCTCACACACTGCAAATGTTCAACACTTGCCATTCAGTTTACTGGTAGCACTTCCTAATTCTGCTGCTGCTTTGGCATATCCCCCCCCCCACCCCCTTGCACAAACACACACTTTCCCCACTTCCCAACCACCACCACAACAATTACATCTCCATTGTTCTGGAAATAGTCACCAGGGACCCTTTCTTCACCAAAGATCAAATAGAAAATGGGATGGTGTAATCAAATGTAGCCATGTGATGGCATCACATGATAAAATGAAGACAAAAAATATTGGTGGTGGAAAGAAATATTGTTGCTTAGCCCTACTTAATTCTAATTCTATATTCCAGTTTTCCAGAATATTTCTGGCAGAAGTGGTTTAAGAGATGCCTTCTAAAATCTTCAAAGCAGAAATAATTTCTGTCTTAGAATCATATGTCAGGTACACCTGGAAGGAATAATTCATCTCACTCTTTCTGGACCGCTTCCCCATGGGAGGCTAGTGTTACTGCTTCATTCCATTTAAACCCATCTAATTAGATGGCTGATATGATTATATGTTTGAGAAAGACCCTATTTTCTGAACCTGGCCAAAAATGAAGTCATTTCTATTGCAAGGCAGAGTTGTAGAAATCAGCCTTGTCGAAAGTCATTATGTGCTTAACATATTACTCTAAATAAAGCCAGGCACGCCCATTTATTACCTATCTGTGAAACAAACACATGATTTAACATAAGAAATTGCTGCATTTTTAGGAATAAGTGAAATGGGTTTTAATGAAACCCATTACTGTAATTTTATTCACATATTGAGGATGAGGTTATATAATCAAACTTGTATAAGAGATGCACAGACAATATGAAATGGGCTTGAAATGGTTGCATTTATCATATTTGTATCTCAGGACGATCATCTCTGTGGGCAAGGGACCTTGTAAGAATAAACAACCATTGGAGACTACAGGAAATTATCTACAGATGAGCTCAAATGGCTGTCATTTCCCGAAATTCCTACTCAGAAGTTCTGGATAATTTTTGTGTATTATCATTACATTTATATCCCACTTTTATTCCTCTTGCAAGAAACCCTGGATAATTAGATGTTCCCTTCCTCTCCTCCTGCAAGGCATATCTAATTATCCAGAGGCATTGCAGCATAGTGGTTAGAGTGTGGGAATGGTACTCGGAAGATCAGGGTTCTAGTTCCCACACAGCCATGAAGCTCACATAGTGACTATGGAGCACTCACTGACCCTCAGTCTAACTGCACAGGGTTGTTGTGATGTAAGATAAAGGGGAGGAGGATTATGGAAGCCTCCATGCAGGAAAAAAGCAGGATGTAACTATAATGCACCAATACATATTTGCAGACTAATGGCCAAACTACCCATGGCACAGAATAAGATTGTAGAATTCTTGACCATGCCATTCCACAGTGCTTGCAGTCATATTTTTAAATACTGCCACATACTGCGAGGAAAATTTCCCTGCTTCCAATAAACTAGTACATTCAAGAAAAGTTTTCTTCCTGAACTGCTGTGTTTTGTTTTTGTTTTTTTTTAAATGCATGAAAAGCTACACTGGAGAGAAACTCCACCTACAGTTTGCAGTGGTACTGAGCAGAATTCACTAGTCCTATCTTGTGAAATGGTTGAATGGACCCTGTTCCATAAACATCACTAGCAGAAGCTTCTTTCTTTCCAGAATCCATTCTAGGCCATTTCTGCACAGTTGCATGAATTCGAGGCTCTTCAGCCACAACATTTATTCTGCAGAGAGGGCACTTCTATACAGAACATTAGACTTAAAATTGCCTGCCCACAGGACAGATGCCCAGCACCCTGTGTGTGATCACAATTGCTTTGGTCCTAGCTCACTCCACAACAGCAATTGGAGTGTCCACAGGAAGAGAAGCTCAACTCACCAGAAAAAATGTTGGGAGAAGGGACAGCCTATAGACCTAAAGTGCCTGAAGCTGCCTAAGCTTGGAAGCTAAGCAGGATCAGGCCTGGTTGAAATCTGGATGGGGGACTTACAATGTTGTGAACCACCCAGAAGGCTTCAGCTGCAGGGGCTATAGAAATGTAATGTAATAATAATATGAGCAAGGACTGCATGGAGGACAAGGATGCCATCGTGCCACTTTGGCTGGGCCATGGCTAAAGAGGGAATCTTTTAACTGATGCTCTGAAGCATATAGACGAACATTAAGCCTGGTCCAGGAGGCCTGCAACAGGGTTTTGCTGATGGTGCTGTTTGCCAGGTCAGCTCACAACATCACCAATCCCATTCTATCAGCAGAAACATCTTCGCTTCTGCTTTCTACTTGCTACAGGGGATGTGGGGGAGGAGGGATGTACAGAAACCATTAATTGCTTAATTGCTGCAGGAACAGTATTGCTACTACTGGAGGGATCTATAAGGCATTGTGGTATCTTCCCAGCCAGAAGTGTTCACGTTCAGCGCTGCAGCCAATGTGGAACAAGGGCCTTGTAGTACTGTTGTGGGTTCATGGCAGTGGAACAGGCAGTAGCAGAGAGAGTTATTTATGCTTATATGTAAGAGAGAGACAGACTGTTAAGGGGTGTGATCCAGAAGGAGCAAAAGCATGTAGCAGGGTAGTGAAGTTAAGCTAGAAAGCCGGAGTGTGTGCCATGTGGGGCTGTAGTTTCTGTGGGTGATTTGGGAATGAGATTTCTATTGATTTGGGGAAATCAGTGTGACGGGATAAAATAGCTTTAATTTAGAGAAATCGAACACCCTGCTTTTCTGAGTAATGGATGGCTTGATGCATCAGAATATAAGTGGAAAGGAGCAGCTTCTGTGTTGTAGGGTTCAGGCTGCACCTCTGTTTTCTACCCAGGTTCTCAGCCAAGTTAACTGTAATTTAGGTTCAACACTTTCTGTGGAATGGGTATTTTGGGACTGACAGCACCACTGCAGCCATTTGGTGAGTGAGCATGTCCTCCGGTGGCCGTGTTCAGAGGGCACCTGTAACACTTCTCCACCATGCCAATAAAGGGGGATACCTGCCCTTTTCAGCTCCTGTCCCATGCCATATAGAAGAGAAGGTGCAGAACCGGAGGAAGAGGACTCTCACCCTATGGCTATAATCCTGATTACAGGGGATACAGTGGTGGCAGTCTGGCATCTGGTGATACCTATTTCTGAATACATGCCCCAACTCCGAAAGAAGAAAAGAAACTAAGGGGTGAATGAAGGCATAGCTCCTATCATTCCCTCTCTATTAGTGCCTCAACCAAGTCATCCCCACATATCTTTAGCCTCTCTTGCCCATCCATTTGATAGAGGGACTAATTTCTTTCCTGGTTCCATGTGCTGTTGAAAGGCAGCTACATATTGAAGAGGACCCAGAAGGACTGGGGTAGAATCATAGAGTAGTAGGGTTGGAAGGGGCCAAGAAGGCCATAGAATTCAATCCCATGCTGCTGCAGGTCACCAGTTTACATCATCCCACTCAGACGGCTGCCCAGTTTCGCCTTGAATGTCTCTAGTCAGGTTGCAATGCATTGTTTAATTTGGCCTTCAGTCTGGATTAAATTGTCATAACAGGCATTGTCCTAGAACCATTCTTAAAACACACTGTATTGGTTCATTTACTATTGTCTTGGTTGGCATGGCAACCAATGACAATCATTATGAATTAACAAAGGGCGCTTTGGGAAGCAGCTCCCAAACTTCAAACCCTCTGAAGTCAGCTCAAACCCTCAGGCTGGCTCCTGACTGTAGCTGAAGGCTAATGTACTTGTATGCCCATCTCTGCTTTTGAATTGTCTTCTCCATATCTTCTAGTTCATGCGTTCTGGAAACACGCAGCTTTCTGTTGGCAGATTGGGTTCTCTTCTATTCCCTGCAGTCATCATTTGACTTTAGGACTCCTTTTCTTTGCTGATTCAACTTCAAGGCCAATAAGGAGTCCAGTGGCAACCATTATGACTCAGCAACACATCTATTAAGAAGCAGCACTCAGTTCCACCTGTATTTGTGTTGTATCTTTCAGACTGCAAGTGAAGGGCCACTTAATTGAGTGGCTTTCTATAATGGAAAAAAAATTGTTCTGGGGAATGTTAGGGAGAGAGAGAGAATAAAATACCAAGTACTGCCCACACACAGAGAGTATGAGAAACAGACTTCAGATAGACTTGACCAAAGGAACACTCTTTCCATTGGACGCTTGTTGGGCCCAGCTAAAGGAATGCCCATTTAAGATGGATTACTGCAATAATAACATGGGCTGCCTTTGAAGATGGTCCAGAAACTTCAGCTAATGCAAAATATGGTTGAAAGAGTTTTAAGTGGCACGTTTAAAGTTTTAAGACAGGCATTGTGGACATTGTGCCAGTCTTATTGACACTTACCTTATCTTCACTTTTTGCATTCTCTGAACCGCCTTTTTCTTGGGCTGCTGTACCATGACTGGTAACTCCAGATAAGATAAAATGGGGATGTTTGGTGGTTTGTCCTTCCGAAGGGTCCATCCAAGATGCATTGATAGCTTGAAGAATATACATCATCCTAAGTTAATAAAGTTTACTAAAACGGGAAGAATGCAATAGGGCACTTATGTTCCCACCAATTTTCTGGTGTTTTGCCGATTCCATTGTAGAAGCAGGCCCCATCGCCTGTGCAAGAGTGATTTAGCAGTTCCAGAGCAACCTGAAACCAAGAGAAACGCTTGTTTGTGAAAGAAGGCAGATTAGGCAAGCTCACCACAGGGAGCTCAATCAACCTTCCTCCTTCCAGAAACAAGAGTTTCTGTTCATTTCAGGGCTTCCCCTAAGAAGTGATAAGTCTCCCTTGTGTGAGTGGCAAGTCCTGCTTCTGCAGTGCAATTGATGGGACCCACAACGTGTGCAATGGAATCAGCAGGGTGGAAAAGAATTGGCCAGAGAGGCAAATCCCCCCTTGGATTCTTGCTAATATGTGCTAGTTTAAATGTGCCTATTATTGCCTTGTCTTTACCCTTGTGTTTTGGAGCCATTCTTTTTTGAACTCTGTGGTTTGGACTTGAGCCTTAATTTATGACCAGCAGATGTCAGCTGCAACATATACACCAGTCCCAGGCATACTTAACTGGACGTAGGCTCCATTGACTAAAGTAGGACTTCTGAGTAAATGTACATGGAAGGAGTATTTTAATGGAAAGTCCCATTAAAATGAGCAGAATATGCTAAAATCTAGTTTCTCAGATATACATCCTGTGCCGTTACAAGCAAATGTGTTTAGGATCGTAAGTTACAGCTGGAATGAGACATCATCTTGACAAAAGTTGAAAAATGTATGTTTCGTGCATTTGACCATATTATCTCTGTACTGTATCAGAGTGCAGTGATGGGTCGTGCAAGGGTTGATACTGGAAAACTGTTATATTGCTAGAAAATAGAAAAGGCTAACAAGAAGTCTGCCAAAACATCTATGCCAAAGCTGTCAACTTCATTGAATGCTTTCCAAATCTAAACACAGAAAAATAGCATGTGGTACAATTCTTCCTAGGTTATACTAATTAGAATGTAGTTAAAAGTTCTATATTTGAATGGATCTACATATAAGTATTTTTTTCATCCATTAAGTCTGAATGTTATGAGAAAGATCAGGTTGAAACCATCACCCAGCTCCCAAAATAAAATCACTTTCTGCATGCAAGGACTGGTTTATATTGGAGAACTTTCAATCATGCAGATCCATTCTTGAATGTTTGACCAATAAGGCCAAGTGAGTGTTGGTCCTGCTCTTCCCTTTGACATATATGCCAAATGGATTATGTCTGTTTTCAGAGTAGTGCATGGAAGAAATCCCAAGGTGCTGCCTGTTATCTCACACACAGTGGATTTCAGTAGTTTTGTTTCTTACTTCTAATGCATGCCAGGAAGTGCTGAATAACCAAAGGATGAAAGGTCAAGTGATGCATTTGAGAACCACCTCCCAGCTGTTCTTCCATGTAAGTGGATGGACAGAAATTTGAGTCAGTATGCAGAAGCCATACATTATGACAAATCACCATTATGTGTACTGCTAGTGAATGCAAGCAACTTATCAAATGGGGAATTTGCTCCTTTCTTCCACATGTAATAACATATAGCTATACAGTTGACTGTGACTGGTTTTGACTTGGTATTTGGTGGTGGGGGGTCCTTTTTCCCTTTAATTCTGTCATTCCACAGCTCCCTGCTGCAGGATTTGTCCCTACTTCCTGGTTTCAGCTTTCTTTCTTTGCTTGCTTGCTTGCTTGCTTTATAAAAGGAGTCAATTTATTCTGCTCCTGCTGCCTTAGAAGCTTAGCCTGACTGCTTTGTTTTCTTATACTGATAATGGCCTTGTATTTCAAATCTTATATGTAATATTTAAAAAAAGAATATTATTTATTCTAGTGGATTTTGCTTTATTGTTGTGTGCTGGTGTGCAGTTTCCCTTCAAAATTAAAAAAGTCCAAAGGTCCAATTTATGTATTAAAATTAGAGATGAAAGGAACAGAAGACTTCCATTTTCTATTTCCTTGATTTGAACACACAGTTACAAAATGAAGCTGGTAGGATTCATATACATACCATTTACCTAAAATCTTAATATATATGTATTGTTTTCATGGCTGGTTTTATGGTTGATTTGTGTCCTGTAATTATGCAAGGGTGAATCGTGCCTATATTGGTGTTTCCATCATTGGGGTTGCTCAAAATTTGGAAAGATTTGTTTGAGCTGTTTGGCCTTTCAACTCAGTCTTAATGAGATTTTTGAATGAATGTCTCTTTTTCTTTTCTACCACCACCCCTGCAAAACTGCTACGGTAGCATTATACCATGCTATCATTTCACCTCGCACCACTGCACAATTTTTGGGGTGGGAGGGAGAGGCACAAAATTCAAGACAGACTGCAACTGAGGCAGTTTTTATTATCAACCCTGCAGAAAAGCAATACATTTCAAAAGCAGACATTGTTAAAATGTGAAGTCTGGTGAAGAAAACAGATCAGAATCAATTCTTTTCTTTTTCCTGTAATCCATCTTTGCATACAAGTTTCCCTCTACCCTGGCATGAGAATGGCTTAACCAGAAGCAGTAAGTTACTCATTGCTTTTTCTGCAATCAAATAAAACTTATAGTTATGCAATTTTTGCACACATGTGTACACAGAAAGAAGTGTGTTTGCGTGAGTGGGGGAGGGAGATGGAGTGTTGAGGGAGGGAGGCAGAAGAGAGACAAATATTATTCATTGCATCTGCTAACACTTCATGGTGGCAGAACAGTATACACTTAGGGGGCAGAATTCAGTGGGATAGTACAAAAAATTAAATGTAAACAACTTCTAATACAATACCAATATTAAAATACCAATTACTTGGTAATTGTTGGAATAACTTGCTGGGGAAACTTGCCACACCAGCAACCATTATTTGTCATTGTGCTAAGAGTAATTTGACCTAGTGCAATGTAACTTCTGTTCACTGTAAGGTCATGTTTGATGCTGTCCATAAGATACACTTATAGTATATGCAACAGGAGTGTACATGGCTCTATTTGTGACCACAAAGAAGCATGAGGATCACAGAGGGTGCTAAACAGAGGCACTGGTAGAACAATTGACTGGATCTTCTACAGCAGAGCCTGGAAAGCAGAAAGCAAATGGCTCCATTGGAAAGCATGGCATTTGTCCTTAACTAAAGGCAAGAGAAGAGGGGGATAGAATCCAGACAGGGTCCAAAGGGTTAATGTGTGAGAAATCTATGATTCCTCCCTTAAAATGAAAGCCACTTGAAGAGGTTCTCACAATATACTCCGAGCACACTGAATAGGCTAGTCTGGAACAGAATTAGTTTTCCAGATGTTTTGGACTTTAACTCCAGGACAATGCTACTAACATGGCCCAAGGCTGAAGTCTAAAACCACTAGTGAACAACTTTTGGCCCAGTTCTGCTAAAAAGAAAGGGGGGAAATGGGGGGGGGGAGAACTTATTAAATCTATAAAATATTGCTTGTCCTAGCCACCAAAAACAGAAAGGGCTAAACACAGGTAGGGATGAGCCACTGTTCAGAGGGGTTCAACAGTTCCTGCTACTTGCAATTTAGTTAAAAAGGAGTAAATCCTGCCTCTGAAGTCAAACACTGGGACACAAATGGAGGCAAAACTTGAGTCCCACCATGATGATGTCATTGAGTCATCTGCTTTATTAGCTGTATCCAATCAGTTGCCATTAACTCAGCTGCACTGGCGGAAATAGGGCTCTATAAAAAATTTGACTGTATTGAAAAATGTATTCATATTTATTTTTGTATATTGTTTCTGTACACAGAGTGGGGGAGGGAGGGGGAAGGAGGGAGAGAGAGAGAATTTAATCAAAAAGCAATGTGCTGCAATTTGAGACAAAGTAAAAGTGATGGTAAAATATGTCCAACAGTAGGTGGCCCTGGACCAACCGGGACCTATGGAGAGCACTGTAAATATATGATAACTCATGCAGAACATTTTGCTAGTACAGGATAAATATTAACACATAGAGTGAACATCCCATGGTTAATGTTTAGGAAATGCCACTCCATTTTAGTCCCTTCAGAGTGGGTGGGGAAACAGCGCTTTCACTCTAGGGTGAAGAAATAATAGGACACCTATGCCTGTGTCTGAACTGGTGCCAGCTGAGCAACTGAGGCACATTAAGTCTCACCTCACTAATCCTTTAGAGTTCTTTGAGAGTGTAATTAAGCATGTGGATGGGGTAAACACTGTTGATTTGGACTTGGAAAGGTCCCTCATCCAAGACTCCTGAGCAGTCACAGAATAAGAGGACAGTCCTTTCATAGCTCAGTATCTGGTTAAGAAACAAAGAAGAGTTCAGGAACAAATGGTAAATTTTGCCAATTGAGGGAAGTAATCAGTGGGAATCCAGTGGGACCCATCCTTTCCTATTTTTTCAGAAATGATCTGGAATTGGGGTTGAGCAGTGAGTTGGCCAAGTTTGTTAATGATGCCAAATTATTTAGACTGGTGAAATCACCTGGAGATGCCGGTGGTGAGATAGGTGGCATATAATATTTCAAATAAATAAAAAGGGACTGTGATGATCTCCAAAAGGTTCTCTCTAAGCTGAGAGAAAGGGCATCAAAATTGTAAATATGCCCTTCAGGGGAAAAAAAAATCCTGACTTCAAGTATAAACTGATGGGATCTGAAATGTCAATGTAGAGATCAGCCGCTGTGAAAAAGACAAACTCCGTATTAAACATAATTAGGGAAGGAACTGAAAATAAACTGTCAAAGTGCCAACATCATACTGACATTATACATATGTCTGATTTGACCACACTGATATCTGGTCACTGTACCTAAAAAGATATTGTAGAGTTTGAGGAAAGTACAGAAGAGCAAGTGAACTGATCTGAGGGCTGAAGCAACTCCCCTATGAAGAGATGGGATTGTTTAGTTTAGAACAAAGGCGAATGAGAGGAGAGATGATAGAAATGTACGGAATTATACATGGCTTGGCGAAAGAATATAGAGCGACATTTTTTTCCTTTCTCACAGGGTCCCAGGGTCATCCCATAAAGCTGATCATTGGGAGATACAAGAAAGAAAAAAGAAACATTTTTACCATAGAGTGCATAGTTACTATGCAGCTTGCAAGCATGAGATATTATACTAGCACCAAATTGGACAGCCTGAAAAGAGGGCTCAACAAAGTCATGCCTAGGGAGACTGAAGTTACCAAAGGCTACTCCTCTTGATAGACATAGACTACCTCCTTTGTAAGAGGCGGTGTGCCTCCCTAACTAGTTGATGGGGAACATGGGTGGGAGGCTGCTGTTGCCCTCTTCCTGCTTGTGGTTTCCCATGGGCAGCTGGTGGCCTCAGTGCAAACAGAATGCTGGACTGGATGGACCCTTGGGCTGATGGAGTGGGATGGTGAAAATTGGTGTCCTGCAACAGCAGGGCGTTGGACCTGATGGCCTTCATGGCCCCTTCCAATTCTATGATTCTATGATCCAGCAGGGCTCATGTGTTCTCATGGGATTCTCCATGGAATTTTCCATGTCTTCATAGCTTCTTCCCATTTGTGCTCACTTCTGCAGAGGTAATTATGTAGCATGGCTTCCTTTACACCGGGGGCAAGGGATTTTAAAAAATCCTAAAGATAAACAAGACTGCAGATTCTGAGGATGAAAGAAAACCACAAGCAGCCAAAGATAATTCGATGGAGATCTCTTAACACTCGGTTAATGCGATTTTGAGAGGGAACCCCTGTTGGTTGGAAATTGGCCAGTTTAATGTCATCATTAAGGGACGTCTAGAGGGGGCTCCAGAAGATTATAGACCAGTTAGTATAACTTCAATTTCACAGAAAGGTTTGGGCACTATTTTTAGATATCAGCTGGGAACACTAAAGAAAGCAGCGTGCCTTGATTAAGAATGGGCAGTCTTTTGTGGGGAGGGCATGGTCAAGTTTCACTAACTGAGCTAATAAAAGATGTCATTTAGAGATATTAAAGCAGAGGGGTACAAAGGGATGCAGCCAGCATTCTAATTAAATTTTCAGGATGCCTATGAGGAAGTTTCACTATATCGTGATGGTCTAAAGGGGATTTCATAGAAATGGAAGAAACTTGTCTTTTGCTGAATGGAATATATTAACATTCCACTGCAGCAACAAATGCCTCAACAAAGGAAAATTCCTTTTAGGCCTGAAAATTATTCTTAGGTTGATATAAGGAAACCATTTTCAGACAGTTGGAGGTGATGCTGTAGAGGCCCTTATTCCTGTGTGTTAGATCTTTTTTTTTCCTTTTTAAAAAATCGTTTTGCTGTTGTTTCTGGTCAAGCAGGATTGTCTGGTTTTGCAGCCTCAGAGGAAATGCCCTGATCTCTGAACAGAAATGAGAGTGGGATCCATGCCATGGGCCATGAAGGGTCTTCCAGAGCTCTGTAAGCTCAGCAAAAAGCTTGCACTGTCTCCAGGCTAAGAATGCAAGCCTCTCAGCGTTTCAGAAAGAGAAACTCTGGGAAGGTCCACCACTAAAGCATAAATGTTGATCCTGCTACAATTCAAGAAAACCCACTATGGTTTGTTCACCCCCCCCCCCTTGTAGGGCTCACGAACATCACTCCTGGGCTACCAAAAATGTTTTGTGACAGACTTGCAGGATCGATAGTTTAAAGTCTAGTAAAAAAAGGACGAAGCAAGAATTACTCCATCTTAGGAAAAGAGAATTGAGATGTGCATATCATCAGTTTCTTGGAAATGTAAGAACTTCATATACTCTCATAGTAGAATTCAAAGTTTTGTAGCACACACAAAAAAGTACTTTGCAAAACTTTTTTTGGGGGGGTGGGAATCAGAATTATTGCATTTTAAGCAAATGTAACCTATTTACAAGGTTCAGAAACTGCAATTTATCCATTAGTGAGCATAACTTATCTAGATTTTTTTCTGCATTAGGCAATTAAAGTGCAATTCAGATAAAATATTCTAGAAAATGAGACAACTAGCTCCATCATAACTTGACCCATCTGTTGCAACAGTGATTCTAATGGATTCCATTTACTCCTAATGTGACACTAAATTAAACATATATTCTCTCTGACCTCTCTAATTCAAAAATATATCAGAAAATGCAGAATGATTAACGGAAACTGCAGTATCAAATCAGTTCAAAAACCCTGAAGATCAGCAAATATTATATGAAGGTTAGAAACACCATTCATTTTTAATAGTATGAAGGCAAGAGTGCAGTTCCATTACAAAGCACAATATTTTGGTTGATTTAAGGACAAGGGAACATAATAACAAAAGTCAGCCATCATCTGAAGGGTTAATGTGTGGGACACTTATTATATTTATATCCTACTCCTTTTTCCTGCAAGAAAAACTACCTTCTAAGCTTCATGCCTGAGTGGGGACTAGAACCCAGATTTCCTGAGTCCCAGCCCAAAACTCAAGCCACTACACCATGCTGGCTCTCAAACTTACCTTCTTACCAACTCTTTAGGGGGGAAAAGTCATTTGAATGCAGATGTAGAATTAGGAAGGCTCAAGGACATTGTGGTTTGTTTGTTTATTTATTGAAAACTTTTCTATACCGTCCACTACCAAGGTCTCAGGATGGTCTTACAATAAAACAGAGTGAAGCAAAGCTTCACAGTGGTTCTCTGTTATCCTAAAAGGCAACCTGTGCTCAGCTCCTCCTTTTGCCAACTGAGATCCCAGAAAACAATGATGGAGGAGGACTGTAGTTTAGCATCAGAATGGGGGTTGTCCTTACAGGTGCCTTGCTGAAGTCCCAGGCGCCCCCAGGCAGGGCTAAGGAAGCCTCTCTCCTGCGAAGCTGCTACCAGGGAATGCTGAGCATACTGACCTAGCCAGGCCAAAGGCCTGAGTCAGCCTGAGGCAGCATCCTAAGAGAGGGTGTCTCCAAGTCCTCTCTTTGTCTCCCTGCAGACGCAGCCAAGGAAGAAGAAGAGCAGGGGAATTTCAAGAGTAGTCTGGCACACCAAAGTAGCCTGTGAGCATTCCTTTCAAGTTTGATTGGAAAAAAGCAATTTCCCCAACAGGGGCAAAAATTGCTATCTGTAGCTGTATCTTTGCTTTAAACGTGCATTCAATTACATCAAATGGCAGCACCAATGCTGTGACAGAAAAAGAGAGACTAAAAAGATCTGAAAGAATATGGATCTTTAGAGGGTGTTGGAACCCTTTTTCTGTAAAACAGCAATATAGAACTAATTTGATTAAATGGTCTAACTGTGAATACTTATTTTCATTCAGGAAAGTTGGAGAACATGAGCAGTCAAGAACAAATTAGGATGCTGTATTAGCAACATTGTATTGTGAAGATACTGCAGAATAGCAAAGAATGAGCAAAGGCTTCATTACAGTGTGGGTTAGAATTTCGATAAAGCAAACAGCTTATTTAAAAGCGTTTCTGTTTCCCCTCTCCCTGCCACCACCCCGCCCACTAGTCTACTTATTTGAGACCCTTTGGATGAACAAGAGCTCCCTCTCAAGGAATAAAGGAAAAAATTCACACAAGGATAAAAGCAGCTTTTCCAGTCTGAATTTAGAACTCCAGCAGAGGTTGGTAAAAAGTTGCCAAGCTGGAATACTTCGCCTTCATGTTCAAAAAGAATGGGTTATTATTTCAAAATGTCAAAGTCATCTGTGAAAGAAAAATGGGTCGTTTCAACAAATTTTGTTGCGTTGTAATGTACAAACAGGATTCTACTCTGCATAGACTTGCACTTTGCTTCGGTGGAATATGGCTTGTCTTCGTGAGCTGCTGCTTACTCCAGCCCATGTTCAGTCAGAATAAAATTTGGTAATATAACTTCTACATATATGTGACCATATAAAAAAGTTTTATAGGCTGCTTTTAAGAAAATCATCCCATTCACTTCAATGGAAAAACTACTTTGTACATACTTTTAAGAAATTAATGGACAAGGTCTTGCAATAATTGTAGGTCTGTGGATTGACAACAGTTTCTGGTCCTGTGAGAAATTGCTGAATATGTGTGGTTACTCCCTGCTGCTTACTGTTTAGTACAGTGGCTGCTACCCTTCATTACCTTGAACTAAGCCCCTCCATACATAGAATTGTTCTGCAGGGGTTACACATTACTCAGAACATTTATTGAGACTTGGGGTGCCACCAGTAGTGGTGATTAGACCACTAGCTATCAGAAGTGAATTAAAAGATTCACATTAGTAATAACTTTACTGAGAAGAATAGAAATGTCTGCTGACAAGAAAGCTTTGGTTGACATGCACTGACGACCAGCAAGTGCCAGCTCTCAGGCTTGCCTATTCTGTATCGGCCATAGTGGCACCAAAGGTTCATCTGCACACAAATATTTGTTCTGGGCTAGATCAGTTCTTGAGTGCCAAATTTTCAAACCTGGATCTGAATCTTAAAAAGCAATCCCTGTTTTTGCATAATGGCTACACAGACACACAAGCAATTGTTGGATCCTTCTTAACCTGTTCTCTAGCATCTTGTGCACCCTCCCTCAGGGAGGAGTTCCGTGAACTCAGCCCCTTCCATAGCCTCCCTATCCACAAGACTCCAAGGTAAACACAGACCTTATTTATGCATCTTTGCCTCCAGTTACCACACTGGGGCCCAGCCAGCTTGGAGAGTCTTGCCCAAGGTAAAGACTTACACCTCCCTTCCTTCCCCTCCTCTTGGCTTTACATCCACAAAAAGCCCAACACCCTTTGTTTGAAGAGCCTGCCCTCATGGTGACAAGGCTTCCCCATCCCCATGGGAGCAGCCTCCCCAGCCTCCCTGCACTCCAGGCTTCTTCCCTGCTCCCACACAGGTGTTAAGTCCAGGTCTGGAGATACCTGCAGTCCTTCTGCCTCTTTCTGGGTGCTTTGTCAAAGGAAGTCAGGCAGGAGGCTGCTGAAGGGATCTTCTGCCTTCTTCTGTGATGGCACACATTAATTCCCCTCCTCTTTCCAGCCCCTCTTCCCCACTTCCCGGTCTCCTGCTACATCCCAGAACTGAATAGTCTGCTCTTGATGAACCCACTCTTCCCCTCCCACCACTGGGCCACCCTACCCTTCCTGTCTCCAGGCCCTTTCAGGCAGGCCTCCATTCCACCTGATCCTCAGATGTAGCTGCCTGGGTGTTTAGAGCCAGAGCATGAGGATGACTTGACCGAGTGATTCCTGGCAGCCTGTTACACCCCCTAAAAGCCCCAGTGATAGTCTGTGAAATTGAGCGTCAAGAAACCATTTCCCCACTGAAAAGTTAACTGACACCCATGTGTTCAAGCACCACCCAGCCATCCATATTTTGAACTGCTCTGCTCTGATCAGATGAATAAGAGCTTTCATAATCTATGTAAAATGGTTTGTGCAGCCCTCATACTCCTTTCTGTGCTCAAAAACAGACAACAATCGCCACATGCTTGCAGATTACTTTTTGTCAATCTGCTTGTTTGATATCGGAAGTATTTGCATGTAGTATAGTTCAGTGATCATCTGCTAATAGTAATCTAATCATTCAGTAAATGAAACCAAAGAGAGCAAATATTAATGAAAAAGATGGGAGAAAATGTTCGTGCTACAAGTGTGTGCATGTTCTTTTAGGAAAACCTCAACTGCAGCTGGCAATAATAATACAAGGATGTTCCGTTGAAGCAAGATCACCATATGAGGAGCTGGTCCAGTGCTGGCATGTCAGGTGATCAGAATCGGCTGTAAACTCCCTGTCGGTTTATATTTGCTATTGTTTAGCAGAGAGAAGGGTTTGTCTGGTGATGTGCGGCACTGGAGAAAGCACTTCCTGGGTACTTTCTCTCAAGAGGGAAAGCTTTGATTCTGCACCGCTGCACAGAAGTATGCAAGGGCCCATTCGCCGTAGTCTATAAGCAAATGACTTTGCAGCCTTGAAGGGTTTATTCATTCATTTATTTAAAGTATCTTTTGCTCCCTCTTCAGTCCCAAAGTCACTCCCTCAGAGGCTTCGATGCAGTCTACAAAAACAGCCTTGCCTACAGCCTTATAATCTAAAGAAGACACAACACACAAGGAAAATGGGATAGAAGGGAAGGGGAGGGAAAATGTGAAGCCTTTCAGCAGCAGGGTTGGGCGCACTCATCTCCTGCTGCACAGACTGTGGGAATGGCTGTTGCTGGTGACCGTTGAAGGAAGCAAGCCCTTCAGGTTACAGGCAGGGCTGATGGAATGGCCTTGTCTCCTTCTCATCTCCCTTAGCATTGGCCCTCTGGATTCATAGCATCATAGAACAGCAGCATTGGAAGGCCATGAAGGCCATCAGGTCCAACCCCCTGCTGTTGAAGGACACCAATTTACATCACCCCACTCAGAAGACCATCCAGTTTGGCCTTGAATCTCTCTACTATGGGAGAGCCCACCACCTTCCTGCTTGTCCTGCAGCAGCTGCCTGTGATAGGCCACGCAATTCGCAGTCCCCCATGCATGATGCCAGCCAGCCTGGCATTCTCCTGTGTGGATGCCTTCATTGCCTCTTGCAGGGATATGATGCAGAATCTCTCATAGCAGCTTGTGGCAGGATGCCATTCTGGAAAGGGGTGGGGAAGAGACCTTTCCCAAGTCGTCTTCGGTGGGACACAATTTCTGTCAATGTGCTCAAACATTACACTTGGCCAAAGAAATTAAGGCATAAATAGGACTGTCATAAAAACAACACAAAAGGGTAGCGCTGCTATCTGCTTTTCTTTCTATTTTTGCCATGGTGGCTTTTATATACATTAAGAGTTGTAATTTAGTTTCTCTTTATAATTTCCAGAGAAGGCAAGTCAAAATGCTACTGCAGTGTGGTGATTACCTATGCAAAATTACTGCTCTATTAACATAAGAAAGCATACATAATTCATTGGGTCCTGTATCCTTCCCAATGGAAAAACAAAATCCTAAACCTGTAGACCTATATCCACTTAATTGGAAATAAACAGCAATGAAGTCAGTGAGACTTACTTTTGGGTGGATGTGCAACTGAGCTGCAAGTTCCTTTATCTGCATATTATATTCATAGATAAGAACTTGCCTTTCTTCTTGCCTCCTTCTCAAGGTATAGGCCTGAATTTTTAAGAAATGTGTGTTCCTCCCTAAAGCCACCATATATATTTATGCCACTATCATCAGGATCACCATAATAAGCAGCAGCAGCAGCAGCATTAACATCATCCCATGATCAACGTGGCTTTCCAGGTGCATGTAGCAAGACCAAAATGTGTACTTGTTCAACCTTCCGCATGTTGCCAGTGGTATTAGGGTGAATGTTGCAGGGTCTCATCCCAACAATCCCCATGGCCACACCCAAGGACATGCCAAAATGGCAGGAAGCTGTATTGCTCCATATCAGCAAACCAGTTGTAGCAACTTGCACTTCTGTCAGCAGCAGAGCTTCTGTAAAGTTAATGGGCCTTAAATGCCCACCCAAATCCAAGCTGCTCCGAATACTTTTCATTCCAACAGGGAATAAGAGCAGGAGAAATTACTCTATTCCCCGATCAGTATCAGCTACTATGAAGATTGTAGCTACATCTGGATATCATGGTGAGGAAGGGAAGCAGGCTGGTGGTCAGTACCTTTATTCCAAAAGTGTTGGCATTGCATCCTTGTGAATCCTGGGTCCATTATTCCCACTGGATTTCTCTCATTTTTGTTCTTCTACATGAGCATGATATCTGTGTCATACACAGAGAATAATTTCTAACCACAACAATTCAAAAGGTTTCAGCTTTTAAAGAAGAAAGGAAGTAAACTTGCTAAAAGCTACACATGTGCACAAAGGGGAATGGGGTGGGAACGACCCGATTCTGGTTGTAATTCAATTGTGGGCTGTTGTTGAAGCATGGGTTGTTGTGTTGTGCGAACCCCACACAGTAAAAAACCATGCTTTATTAACTATGAAGGCTATAGCATTTAAAACACAACAACAAAGCATGGGTTCTTTTGGTGGGCTGTTCATAGTTAAACTAACCATGGTTTGTTAGTGTTGGCTTGGTTGCCACAATAATCCATAGTTCAATGACAATGCAAACTCAGTCCATATTCTACACTGATTCAGCCTCTTTCTTACACTTGTTCTCTCTCTTCTTCCTTGGTTTCCCTTCAAATGTTGTTTCTGCAATTGCACCTTTTTCTCCCTACATCCTATGCACCTACAATAGAACAAGCAGATGGCAAGAAGAGTGTACCACTTCAGGCTACATGATTCTGCTTTTGGAGGTTCCCCAAATTAAACAGAAAACACAAAAGCACTTTCCTACCATTGTAAACCCAGCATCTTTGCCTGGTTTGCTGGTTTTCCATTTTCAGGCACTTTTAATTCAGAGGAGCATTAAATATGTGACTTGCTACTTCTAGTCTGATGTGGTACAGTCCATGCTATCACTTTACTACGCTAGCATCTCATTGTGCTGCATGTGCAGACCAGGCTAGCATCTATACTTATCACATCTTTTACAAAATTTCACAAGTAAAATGTGAGGAGAAACCAGGAAAGCTATCTGAGGAATTTCAAGGCCAGCTAAAAGAAATTGTATTGGATTAGCAACAGTTTATAGCTTTGCATATTGTCAGGAGTTGGTGCAATATATTTTACTGAATGCCAACACTCCAAGTGAAGTGAATTTGGATGTCCTGACCAGACAAAACATGAGAAAATAATGAAAATATGAAAGCTGGTAATAACTAGTTTCCATACATCCTTAGTCACAGTCAAAAGGTATATCTACTGTACAACTTACAACTTTTTAAAGAGTTAGCTCCTCTTTCTAGGAAACCCCAGGAATTCTAAGTTGGGGGAAATGGTAAGAATAATTCTCAACATCCATATGAAATGACAATATTCCAAATTATTAGTGATGGGGACCCATAAGAAATTGCTATAATGCCCATATACATTTGAGACTGGTCATTTAAAATCGCAAATATGTTGAATTTAACAGCACTGTGAAAAAGCTGACAAAATACTTTTAAGAGCGCAACAGTACAATTTATTAATCCGTTTAACTATGTTGTAATTTGTTTTGTTTTGTTTTACATATTGTTTAATTGAAATGTTTTAGTTTTACTGCATTGTGTTATGTTTTATGAAGTGTAAAGCCTTCAGAGAGCCAGCATGGTTGAGTAAAAGGTATACACATTTGTAAATAAATAAATTTGATGCACTCAGGATGGGCTTATTCCTGAGTGTGTACATAGAGGAAAGGCAGCAAAACATCTACTAACTGGCACGTCCTGTTAACTTGCAATGCCACTGTTTCAATCGTCTACACACTAGGTTAACCTAGGACAGCTCCAGTTTCACAGTGCCTTTATTCTGTTTTTGCATTCTCTCATATCTGCACATATGAGCTTTGACACAGCTGTTTGCATATTCAGATGACTCTGGAGGAAAAAGCACTTGAAACTTAGAGAGTTCTTTTAATCTGCCAAGGCACCAAGGCTAGGCAGGGGTGTCAGATTGACTGTTGTTGCTGGTCTCCGTCGGATTCTTAAGTGGCTTTTCACATAGCTCAGACAAAACCAGGGATCAGGCTATGTGGCTTATAAACAAGGGAATTGCATCCTCTCCCAATTCCACTTTTGCAAGTCACTTGCACACTGCTGTTTCCTCATCATATGCGAAGTAGCTATCAGTAGTAAACAAGTAAACATATATCAGAATAGGGTCCACTTGCTGTAAAACATTTATTAGAAAAGTGTCTAAAGTCTCACTTGCTGTAAAATGTAGTTCCTTTAAAAAAAAAAAAACCCTTTAATAATTATTCTCCTTTTTCTGCCCTCCCCCTCACAAATTTCCCAGGCCTCTTTAAGCCCCAGCATGAGCAGGGAGTCCTGCAGCTCTTGCCTGCAGAACTCCTCCCTTTGGGATGCAAGCTTTGCTTATCACCTCTTCTTGGTCAAGGACATGTTATTCCCTTTCTCATGCTTGTTTCCAGGTGGGACAGAGGAAGAGAGTGCTACATCCCACTTTGCTATGAATGTACTTTTGAATGCACAGAAAGGAATTGGGAAAGAGTTGTAGGATACTGAAAGTCATGAACATCAGAATTAGGGCTGATTCTTCCATGAGGCAGAGTACTGTGGCCCCATCTGGTGGGAGACTTTGGGTACCATTGCATGCTGGCACAGTAACAATTATTTTATTTGTCATTTTTCATACCAGGCAATAGAATTGGGGCCAAAATTTTGAGTTTTTACCTCTGGTGCCAAACTGTCTTATGCCCTAATATTTATTGTCCATTTGAAGTGTTGGTATGTCACAAAGGTTGTCTGTGAGATGGTTAAAGTATGCACATCTTCTGTAGTACTTTGTCCACATCTTAAAATTGTCAGCCCAGGCTTTAATAAGTGAATTTCTGAAGGAATGATAAATGACACATTTCCTTTCACTGCCATGCTAAAAAAGTAAAAATAAATCTGAAGGTGAAAGCAATCTAGGAGCTTCCATAATAATAGGCAAAAAGTCTTATCTGCAACAACAACCAAAGCCCTTGAATTTACAGCAAAAAACAAAAAAACAACAAAATTAGATAGAGAACTAAACAAGCCACGTCCCTGGTCTTTCCTGCCAATTCATGCAAATGGTAGTAGCTGTATGTTAACCCCTAACCCCACAGGAGGGTCGTGCATTTGGGGCACAGTCCTGGGCATATTTAGACAAAGAAAAAGGTCTTACACTTTTCAGTGTTCCTTATTCAGGCTTGCTGAGGGATGCTGGAAATTGAAGGATGTTCTTTCTGTTTAAACATGCATAGGATTTTTTCCTTATTAAGTACGTCCACATTGTCCTAGCCCACCAGTGGCTCTGTTTCTGGCCATCCAAAGTGTTCTGGAACTGCCTTGAAGTGAATGGCTGCTAGAGCTGTACCATGACTCCCCTCCTGCACACTTTTACTTCATTTGTGCCCTGAACATTTTCCTCTGTGATGGTTACTGCATTTTCTATAGCTTCTCAGGACAAACTCTAGTTTTGTGTTGAGCATTAGAACAGATTAAAGGCATTTACTCCACTGGTTTTCTAAAGCTTCTTCTTCCATTTTCTTTGTCTGCCTCAGCTTCACATTTTTCCTTCCTTCTTCCTTCCTTCCTTCCTTCCTATTCCATTCCACAACTATAAAATGGTAATGTTATATTGTGGAACTGTGAATTTGCTCAGGCATTTCCTAGTGTTTTTCCTGAGGTAAAGGAAGCATAGCTCATTATCCTCATTCTAAAATGCCAGAAAAATGGCTGTAAAAGACAGGACAAGCCCTGAAGCATGATCATGCCACGTAAAGGATCCTGAAGCTATCGCGAGTGAAAGATGAGGAGTGCACCAAAACTGCCTTTTGTAGAGAAGCTCTAAGACATTCGGGTTTCAGCTGCATGTTTTCTCATAAAACTACTGTGGGGCACTTAAGCCACCTGCTTGACATTTTTCTTCTGCATGTAGTACCTCCAGAAGAAGTACTTCCTGAGCATGGCTCTGAACTGGAAATGAGACTGGGTTGGGAGAAACAGTTCTGTGAAAGAGGGCATTTATATGGAGAAATACTGGGCACAAAAGGTTATTCCATAAATGCTCCTTATCTGCCTTTTAAGTTCTCATCATCTATTAAAGCAAAATGTGTGTGTGTCCGCGCGCACACACGTTCATCCATTCATTAGTGCCACAGTGCCAAGACTGTGAAATCTAGACAACTGAAATTTGGCAAGCATACTGAAGGAGCCACAAGGCTGTGCACTTTAGGATTATTTTGGTTGTGAAACACATTAATTGTAACGAATTCAGATGTGCCCCTGTGGCTGGAGTCTGCAGTAGCACTTTTAACCACTAGGGGCAGACATCCCAAACCAGCATATGACCTTGCAATTCATACTGTCTGAAGTCTGGAGAGATTAGTTGGCCAAAGGATTGGGATATAAACTAGCCTCCTCCCACTCTTTGCTGTGAGGTAGCGTCATGAGCAGGTCACTTCCCTCTTTCCCTCTCCAGCATACTCAAGCAAAGCTTCAGAAATGTAGTTCTTTTATTAAAACTTAACAGGTTGCAGAACAGTACTGTATAAATCAAGGAAGTGTCTCTTTTGGAGAAGCATCTGCCCATGCAGAGATGCCTTCCCCATCCCTCTACAGGTAGCCCTGGAAGGGAGTGGACAGCCCTTCTTTCTGGGAGCTAGACAGGTGTAGAGTGGCATGCATTACATTTTGGGATGCTAACAAGTCTGGAATCTCTCAAATTGGGTTGCTAAAATGTGTCCATTTCTGGTGGCAGTGGACATTTGCCTGAAGGCTAAGCTGTGTCAGACTAAGGCTATTCCATTCCACACAAAGCCAATTCTCATTGCTGGTGCTATCTAAAAGTGTAACCCATATCTAACTTGGAACATCTAAGTCCATCTAAGTGAATGCATCTGAACCAAGGTTTGTTTGGTTGCTTTAGCCATGTGAAACCCACAGCCATCGCTGACCCTTTTTTGTCACTCCAGAAATGCTCTCTATGCATTGTGTGTCATTCAGCCTCACTTCCATTTTTTCTCTTCCCGGTGTGCTCTTTGATTCATTACTGAGGAAAGAATTCATTGAATAGGTTTGTAACAAATCTCAGTCATCACAATCTCTTTGAGTCACCTGCTTGCTATTCTGGATGAGTCGCTTCAAGCTTGAAGTTTTTAGTCCCCTCCATTATTGAACTTTCTAAATAAGGGGATAAAAATACCAAATGTTATTGTTCATGCCAGGTTGCCCTTGTTTACATTCCAGTGACCTTTAAGGGCAGGAGGAAAACTCAACATCTTTCCGACTTTTCAGATAAAAAGTTGTTTTGGGGGTATTGGAAGTGCATCAGGTTTATTTGAACTGACTGTGCTCAAAAGTCAATGTCATGATTTGATAAGGAAAACAAAAAAAAAAAAAAATGAGGAAACCAGGTGATCAGTATCATTCTTGAGTTGCATTGCAGAGCATGGCTAATGAGTTTTGTTCAGCAGAGGACAAGCGCTATCTCCAGAGCCAAATCTGCCCACAGGAGGTTTGAAGTCATTTTGAAAAGGTGTTTTCTTGCTTTCAAAGCAGTCACATAAAGAATAGTTCCCTCTGAAAGAAGGAAAGATACATCGTGCGCGTTTTAGGGTGGGGGCGGCTTTGAAGGGGAACAGAACGTGCATCAAACCAATTTCCAGCCTGTTGGGCCTACATGTACCATTTATTTGTTTGTTTATGCACACATTTATTCCCCTTTTCAGAGAGTTATTAGCTTCTCACATTAGCAGCAGAAAAGAGACAGGCCCTGCTTACAAACTAGAATGATAAGACACTCCAAAAAAGGGTAGATGAGAGAAAAGATATGGGAGGTTAGTTGTTCAAGGCCGGGATAAGGTGGGAAGCTATAAGCAGGCATTTTAATGCCCTTTGGGCCAGGCTGAGTAGCAATTGAGTAGCAATTGGTGGCACTTGCTACTCATCTTTGGCCAATGGTGAGAAGGCAAAGCATCCTTTCACCTTCCCCCTAAAGCCCCAGGCCAACTATCAGTTGGAGAATCCCTAAAGAGAATCAGATCACCTCAGGGAAACTTTCACCCCAAGATAGTTCGGCCATGTGTATCATCCCACCAAATGGCAAACAGTTGTTTTTGCTTCATCTCATATCAGTGGCCAAAGCATAGAATAATGTGTGGTTCAAATGTCTTCTGAATGGACTCTAGACTTTGCGCAGAACATGGCAGCCAACCTCATGGTATGGAAGGATGTCAGAAGCACATCACATAGATATGCAGCATGGGTGCTAATTCTCTGTAGCCTTCTGAGCAACATTCTAAATACCAGTCTTGGCCTACAAGGCCTCTACCTCTTGGAGATCACATTCCTGAGCCAATGCCTACCCTATTTGTTTGTCCTTTCACAAATGTCTGATAGCTTGCTGTCCATTACTTCCATGTGTCATTTCTTGACACAATGACAAGAAGACTTCTAAAGGAATAGTTTTGAAGAAAGGAGATGGAGGTGATGCAGATGAATATTGGGAGCACCTCCGTAACTGTTACAGGAATTCTTCCTCTCTGGCAATGACAGAGATGAAGTTATGAGCTGGGTACAAGGAAATGAGGAATGGAGTTTGCTTGTACAGCATATATTTTGGGACCTGGTGAATGGTTATGTGGCCATATATTGGTCTGGTCTTGATAATGGGTTGGATGAGGGCCAATAAACCGAAGCTCAGTCCAGATAAGACAGAAATGCTGTTGGTGGGGGAATCCTCTGCTCAGAGGGGTGACATTTTGCCTGTCCTGGATGGGGTTGCATTCCCCATGAAGGATAAGGTCTGTAGCTTTGGAGTGGCTCCTGGACCTTGAAGTATTGCTGGAATTCCAGGTAGATTTGGTGGCCCAGAGCACCTTTTATCAGCTAAGGTTGATTAACTAGCCACAGTATATCTGGACAGGCAGAACCTGGCAATGGTCAAACATACACGGGTAACCTCTTGTCTGGATTATTGCAATGTTCTCTACATGGGGCTTCCCTGAAGATGGTCTGGAAACTTCAGCTGCTGATGAGGACTGGCAGATACAACCGTATAAAGCCAGTCCCCTACATTCTCCACTGGTTACCATTTGAAGCCTGGGCCCGATTCAGAGTAACATTTGGGAGTAAATGGCCCATGACCAGGGCACCTGATGGACTGCCTGCTCTCATATGTGCCTACCTGGCCATTCTGAAAGAGCCATTCTCTTAGGAAGTAAGGAGGATGGCTAACAGAAGAGGGGACTTCTTAGTAGTTGTGCCCCACCTGTGGAACAGCCTCCCAAAAGCAGTTTGCCCAGTGCCCTCGCTACAGTCTTTTTGGCGCCAGATGAAAACAGTTTTATCCCCTAGGCATTTTAGTAACTGATTTAATTCTGATATTTTAACTTGTTTGTTGTTTAATATGGTCAGTTTTAAATTATTTTCCTCAGCTGCATGCTGTCTTGTTTTCTTGTCTTATGCTCATTGTGTTTAATTGTTGCCTTTATTGCGATGTGTTTTATTGACTGTAATCTACTTAGAGTGCCCTCAGGCCAATTTAGTGGAAAATAAGTATACAAATAAATAAATAAACTAAAGGAGTGCCTATTCCCATATATGCCTACCTGGCCCCTTAGATCATCATCAGAGGCTGTTGTTAAGTAGTCCTCTCCTCAGGAAACAAGAAGGGTGGCTACAAGGAGAAAGGCCTTTTCAGCAATGCCCCCACCATTTTGGTACTGGTGTCCCAGAAAGGTTCACCTGGCACCCTCTTTGTACTCTGAAGACCTTTTCATTTTCCTGCTGTTTCAATTGCTAGAATTATTTTAATGGTTTTAAACCTTACACTGAGTTACCATCTGCTGCTGTGACTTTTATACTGTCCCTGTATAAATTATGGAACTGAGAAGTTTTATAATGGTGCAGCTTTGTTTGTTGGATTGTTAGATTTCATTTTTTATATTAAGTGCTATTTTAATTGTATTTTATTGCATATTTTTAAACTTCGTAAGCTGCCCAGAGACCCTTATAAATGGGGTGGGATAAAAATCAAATCAATAATCAATTAATTAATTAAAATTAGTCTCAGTTTAGCATCAAAATGATTGAGAACCATCCTGAGCTTTCAGGATACAAGTTGAGCATCTGTATCAATAAACACATTCTGGCAGATGATACAAACTTCCCACTGTTTGCAATGCCAGTTACATACTCCAAAGTGCTTTTCTCTTTCCCTTTTTTCTTTTTTCTTTTCTTCATTTATCAAACAAACCCACTGCTGCTTCTCCTGCTACTTCAGAATAATTAAAGTGAAGAGAAATGTGCTTCTTTGTGGTTCAGTTTTACTTTGACTAATGAGATGGGATGGCTCAGTAATAAATTACAAAGTTTGTGAAAATGTCACAGCTTTGCAAACCAGAAGAGGACATGTCCATAACCTTAAAAAAAAAATTCTAGGGGTCACAAATGCCCCTGATGTTCTTTTTTCAGTGTATTATTCTTTCTTGCCTTTCTATTAAAAATATTCAAATCAACTTACAGGAGAAAAAAAATAATAAAATAGCAGGAAAGTAGCAATTTAGCAATTATAGTTATATCTGGAACAAAAAAGCCATTAAAAATAATACACTTAAAAACCAGTGGCTAATTCCGATAAAGAATACAGTTCTAAAAAAGCCTCCAGATACTGTAGTCATCACATCTTGCCTGGACAACCTTTCTCCCTTTCCCCTCTTTTTCTTCCACATTTCATTCCCAAAATAATAGGGCACAACAAATGTGTCAAAACTTGTACCTTGCTCGACTTGATGTAACCATTTTTTGGCCTTACATTAAGCAATCCTCTTAAACTGATGAATCAGCTTATGCAGTCCAAGCCACAATGCATGTAAGCAAAGCTTCCAAAGGACCATAGAAGTTTTTCACAGATATCCTAGGACATGAGTATCCAGATCACTCATTCCCAAGATAAGTTGAAAACTGTGAATTTCTTGCTGGGGTGGTGGTGGGAGGAGATTCACTATACCAGACCCCATTAGCAAGCACTCAGTACAAAATCAGCCAATCTGAAATTTCAGTGTTCAGTCTGTCTCATGATTAGTTGTTTTAGCTAAACAGGCTAAGCATTCTTTTTTTTAGCATAATAAGTATTCCATTTCATTCTGGAAATCATCCTTAACACATGGTTAAGCTGGAATTTATCCATATGCAATATGCTTGCTGGGAGTGAGAGAGGGAGAGCTGTTTTGGGTACATATTCTTAAGGCCTGCTGGCTGGACTTCAGAGGAGGAGGAGGAGCCGGGGGGGGGGGGATTGGAATATGGGCCCATTCCAGATGCTGAGATCAGAGAAGCAGGATGTTGATATCAAGGCCAGACTCGCCAGGTGGACAGGAGCCTCTGGGAATAACCAAGATGAGCAGTTGGTGGGAGGAGACTTTGAATGGGGAGTTTCTCAGAGACAGATGTAGTGGGTACGGCTCTTGACCCAATAATGCAATGCCAATAGAGGAGGGAAGCCTGATTAGAGGATCGGTGTGCAGTAAGGAGGTGTGTTTGTTTGTTTTCAAAGGCCTGAATGGTTCAACACACTGCTCTGTGCATGCTCAGAGATTCATTCTGAGTGTTTGTGCTTCTGGAAAACACTTTGGTCAATAAAGAAAGTTTTGCAAGAAAGGTCTGTGGGTCTGAATGCGCAAAGGGAGGAACCCCAGCTCATGACAATGCTGGCCAAGGCTCAACAAAGGATTTCCTATCTGAACACATGTGCTTTAAACCTATCGTGGTCCTTCTCTGGGGGGGCCATGCAGAAGGAAATGAGTGGGTGCTAAGCAGAGGGTCTTTTCTGCCATGGCAGTTGGGTTGCAGAATGGACTTTCCAGAAAGGCACCTCCATTATGCAGTTTTGAAAGGTAGGGAAGAACTAATTTTCCCAGGAATTTTAGTCTTCCATTCTCCATTGTTCTAAATCCTTTGCATATTTCTTATCTTTTTACTACTGCTAGATTTTACTTGGATGTTTAATTATATCTTATACTGTAGTTTAAAGTTTATATTCTATTTTTATGTTGTGTTATTGTTTTAATTATTACAAAAGGCCCAGAAAGCTTAAGCTGTTGGGCATTAAACAAACAAACAATCTATAAGCTATTTTGAAGACCTTTTGGCTAGAAAGGGGAGGTAACAATATAATCATAAATGAAGCCAAATGAAATATGGGTGTACACACTGTATTTATACATAGTCATTATAAGACTTGAGAGCAGTATCTAGGTCAGAAACAGAAATTCAGTAAAAGATAAAAGCATTCTGAGAGTAAAAATGTGTTTAATAACCAAAGTTCATTGCTTCTGTCTTGGCTGTCTTTTATGGTGAATCTCTAAATTATTTGTATGCATCTGTTTCCTTGTTCTAGCAAAAGTTGGCAGGCAAGTTTCCTGAAACTATTGAAGCTATTTTTGTTACACAGAATACAAGTATAAAAACTTGGTACCTTAGGATTATTTTTTATTATGGGATGTATCAGTAAGAGCAAAGCAAAGTGTGATATATGTTGGCATGATTAGAAACTAAAAGAGCATATTTAGAAGTAGATCATCATCTCTTAAGAATGGCATTTTCAAGGAAATGAATTTTTCATATGTGCCCATGTGACCCAACACTTTTTCAGCATTCCTTGAATTTAGTGGTTTAGGAGCAGTGGGTTGGTGAGTTCACGTGACATGGCAAATTTACTTTGTTCCTGCCTACAGTGTACCAGAGCAGCTTCACCATGGGATGTCCCACACACCTTTGTTGGTCTTCTGGTCTCCCAGGGAATTTGATGGCCTTGTCTCTGCTCCCCACAGTGATCCCTTTTGCTTGCCACAGCTTTGCCTTCCCTGTTTTTTCAAAATCACTCACAATTTCTGAAGTGACAGTCCCAGGGGGCACATTGGGAGGGCTGTCAGTCGTTTACCACCTATTTTTAAACAACTGTTTTTGTACAACTGAATGTGCACAGATATTTTTAATTTTCTTTCTTTTATGATGTTGGGCTTCTGTGGTTGCATAATTGCACAGCTTCAAATAGATAAAAGGGGAAGACTTGGCCAGGTAATGTCCTAGTAAGTACCCATGTCAAAGTGCAAGGGGAACCAACCAGGGGATCTGACCAAGAGCACCTGCAAATAGGCTATTTTATTACTTTCACTTTGCAACTGTTGAACAGACAGCTGCTAAGGGAAAGTAAAACTGCTAGAAATCTTTGCTTCCAAAAGGGGGTGATTATTTCACCCTTCACAGTGGCATCCTCAGAATTTTGTGTGTGTGTGTGTGTCTCCCATACTTCCCAGGCTATTTTCCTTATTTTTCCTGAATTGCCAGCTATTCAGGACAATGAAGATCACAAGGCTCCTGCTTCTTCCCAACCCTTTTACAGCTGTCAAAGGAAAGCTTTTCTTTTTAAAAGAATCTGGAAAAGCCCCACATTTGTCTTTGATAGGGAAACATATGTAGCTTCATGGTTGTAGATCATTCAGTACTCAGAGCATATTGGGCAAGGGTAAATAAACCATCAATGTCCTTATGATCTTCTGAGGCTCACATTTAAAAAATTATGCCAACCCTTCTTCCCATGAACTCTTCCCTAAAAATACCTCTAGGCTGTTTTTTGCCTAACTAGGCTTTGGAAACTCAAAGAGCCAGATGGGCGGGGGAAGGCTGACAAAGGTCGTGGTGGGGGTGCTTTCTTAATTTTTGCAATGGTGAACCAACAGTTACAAAAAGTGTTAATCACATCCCTCCCATCAACCAATTATTTCCTACAAAAGCAACCCTACTCCTGGGGTGTGTTGGCAAAAGTGAATTTAGCAACATATGCTTGCTAAGGTAGCAAAATTCTTTTCTGATGCATTTGCGTGCCCCACAAATCTGCTCTGGAGGGTCTCTGAACCTCCCAGAACAGATTTGGAAACTACATAAGGGAGGGGGAATCCATTCTGCCCATGATATCTATACCACTGGCAGATGGACACAGTTGGATACAACCCTTTGATTTATTGTCTCGCTTCCAAATTTTGTATTTCTAGCATGCATTATCACTGGCACATAAAATGCGCTATATGGGAAGAATCAAAGACAGCTAAGGATATGTATTAGTCAATTCTTCTAGATTAAATTTTAGCACTTTACAAAGTTACATGGAGGGATGCCAGCTGCAAAGAAAAGGAGAATGATGTCAATAGACATTAAATAGCAAGGATCAAAGTTGCATGTGTGATACAACTGCGACATTATGCAGTTAGACCTCTTCTGGACAGTGCTGGAGGTCATGCATTATGTTATGAGAATGTAACAAGCAGGCAGTTTTAAATAGAATTGCATATTGCTGTTAGTGCTATCTAAGGATATGTCAGCATATTCAAATTCCCTAATGACAAGTTCTATATTCATCACTCCTTGGCAGCTTTCTAACTTAAAAACAGCCATGCTGGATCAGACCAAAGGGGCCCTCTAGGCTAGCACTGTGTTCAAAACAGGGACAATCAGCAGCTTGTGGGAAACTTGCAAGTAGGATGCGAACACTATAGCACCATCCCACTTGTGTTTCCCAACTACTGGTAGAGAGAATCCTACTGCCTCTGCTACTGGAATAACATACACCTGTCATGATTAGTAACTACCGATTGTCACAACCTTCATGAAGTTGTCCAATTGCTTTTTCAAACCATCCATACTGGTGGCCATCAGTACATCTTGTAGTAGAGAGGTGCATAGTTTAACTATGTGCTGAGTGAAAAAGTACTTCATTTTATCTGTTTTGAATCTCACCAATCAGCTTTATGGGGTGACCCTAGCTTCTAGTATTTTGAGAGAAGTGTCTCCCTATCCACTTTGTCCACACCATGTGTAACTCTGTATACTGCTATCACCTTTTCCTTATTTGCCTTTCCCCATGACCTAATCAATTCGAAATATTGTAAACTTTCCTAGTTGGTTCAGCTCCTTAATCATTCCAGGATACAATCTTAGCTCCTGATGTTTGGGGGGGGGGGAACCCTTGCAGTATTTCCCAGCCAGTTATGCTGTCTGGGGAAGAGTTGTATGACACTGCAGAAGATTGAAATCCTAGTCACCCTTTTCTGCAGTTTTTCAAACTCTGCAATTGCTTTCTGAGGGTACAGCGACAAGGGCAACCGTTGGAGTTTTGATTCCTTTCCTAACTAAGCCTATCACACAATTTGCCTTTTCCACAGCTACTGGGATGATATTTCTACTGAGCTGTCTGTTACAACAACAAGAGCTCCTTCTTGGTCAGCCATTGCTACCTTAGATGCCATCAGTTGATAAGTGAAACAGGGATTATTTGCCCCAGTATGCATCACTTTTTACTTACCTGCAACTAACTGCATTTGCTGTTTTGACTCCATTCCTTCAATTCAGGGAGAGCTTTTTGGAGCTGTTTGCAATCCCTTTTTGTTTTAGCCCACCCTAAAGAACTTCAATTGTTCATTTGAACTAATATTATGGAAATTTAGTTAACTCTGAATAATTCTAAATTATATGTTGTTGTTCGTGGTGAAGTCGTGTCCGACCCATCGTGACCCCATGGACAACATTCCTCCAGGCCTTCCATAATTATAGAACATCAACTACAATACTTCATTAAAATAGAACCATCCCAAAAACAACTGCCTATGTGTTGTTGGACAGTTGTTTCCTCCTTCAACAAGCCACACAGCCAGGTTTAGATATTTTGGTAGTATTACAACAAACCATTCATGGGGGGTTGATTAGGCCAATGGTGTCATACTTAAAAAAACAAACAAACAAGAAAAGCACCATGGTTTGCTTAACCCACAGCAGTTGTGTACACCAGCCCAAGTCAACCCATCCATTCACCTAGACCAGTATTGTTGTCACTGACTGGCAATGGCACTCCAGAATTTCTGGCAGGAATTTTTCCAGCCATACCTAGAGATCAAAGCGTAAACCTTCTTCAAAGCTTGCACTCTCCCTCTGAATGGCAGTCTCCAACTTGTTTTAATTGTGTCTAATAGTCATGGGGATGGTTTTTTGATTTTGCACTGTAAACTACTCTGAAGCTCCTTAAGTCAGGTTAAGTCAGGCAGAATGTAGAACTTGTTTTATATATATTTATTTAGATCAGGGGTCTCAAACTCGTGGCCCGCGGGCCAATTGCCGGGACGGGTGGGTCACGGGGGAGGGGCCCTGCGGCCTTCAAAGCGCCTCCGGGAGCGACGCGGGATGAGCGGCCCACCATGACCGCGGTGGTGGAATACTTGATGCTGCCCAGCCTCACCCAGACTCTACTTCCAGCGGCCCCCAGGTCAGTTGAGTTTGAGACCCCTGCTTTAGATACTGGCCAATAGTTGAAACTCTAAAAATACTACAGCATCTTGTATTTCTTACTCATGGTATCTATGTGCTTAGTACTACACCCCTCAAAACTTCATTTTATGCACCACATTTTAAATAAATAAATAACTCCTTAAGAAAGCGCTCCACGTTTAGCTGATAAATGCACATGTTTAATCAGAAGTAAGCAGAATTAAGTTGTGAGACTTAGCTCGAGTAACTAAATATAGGATTAGAACATTAGAGGCAGACATGAAATGTAGGTCACATTTTTATACCAATAAGGTTCACCAGGCTTTTAGATTTAAAAAAAAGCAGCCACCAGGCGCAGAATTAAGATGTGCTCTAGATCTGCATCAACCCTAGCTCCAATTTCTGTTGTCTTCATGCGTGCTATTTGTCACCGAAGGTGTTGTTTTCCATCAAAGTCCTAACTCGAGTCCTTACTGGTTTCCCCGGGTGAGATAAAGTGTCCAATGACTTCAGGATGTCTGGGCAGGCCAAATACCTGCTACCGCTCTTAAAAATGGCTGTCCACAAAGAAAGGCACTCACCAACTCAGTCAACATCGGCTGGCAATTATTTGCAGGATTTGCTCAGCCGCGCTTTACTGAGAGTGAAAGCGTTTCTCACTTTGGTCCAGAACTCCTTTCTCGTAAGTCATTCATCGCGGTGACTAAAAACCAAACTAAAGGAGTTAGTAGGAGAGCCCTTGTGCAACGGAAGGCAGGATTTCTTCCTATTGAAAGCCAGCACTCCACTGTGTTGGAGACAACTTTTTAAAAAGAAAAAGTGGTAGGCGGAGACCACACAGTCAAACCGTAAAGCGGAGTTATTTTATTTTTAAAAAATTATATATATATTTAAAAGCACGAATAAATTCTGCGCCTGCGCCGTTCATGCATCGTGATTGGGCCGGGCAGAGCCGAGAAGAGCAACTCGCCTCCTTACGTAGACTGTACCATTTTTCGAATGAGAATGGGGGGCTTACGACTCTACTTTTTTTCTTCTAAGCAAAATAGCGGGTCATACCATGATCCATAACGCCCAGCGAGTAAAAATAATAGTAGTTATATAGTTCGAACCGAAGGTAAAGCGTAGCCCATATAGAGGACGACGGCACGAAACAGCGTTCCAGCTTTCCCACCCCCACCAGGAGCGTTCCTTCGAGTGGCACGAGTCGCGGCAGGAGGAGGGGCGACTGGGTCTTCCCGAAGCTGTCCCCGGCTCCGGCGTCCCTGCTGCCGCTGCCGCCCTAGCTGCCGTTCCTCGCCGTTCCCCGCCATTTCATCTGAAGCCACCAGCCCAGGCTGCCATCAGACGGCTTCATGGCGTACAGTCAGGGAGGTGGCAAGAAGAAAGTCTGTTACTACTACGACGGTGAGGGCGGGCGGGCGCACTGAGGGGGCGGGGCAGGGCAGGGCGTCGCGTGGGCTTTTGCTCCGTCCGTGGTGGGGGCGGCAGAGGGTCTCCCCGCTCGCGTGCCTCCCCCGCATTTCCACATTTGAGCCTGCTCCTCGCCTCCCCCGCGCCCCATCTGTCCTCGCGCGCCTTCTTTTCTCGGCGCACGCGCCGCATGCAGCCCCGCCCACTACCCCTCTCGCCCAGCATCTCCCCCTTTTTTAACCTATTGTGTCTGCAGCGTTTCCATCTGGATGGAAGAAAAGGCTGGGTCCTTTTCTCACCGCCTGTCTGTCTTGTTCGTTGCGCCGGGTGCATTCTCCTCTTCCGAATTTGCGCGCGTCTGTTTGCAGTGGGTTATGTTAAGGCGTGTGTGTTTGTGTCTAGTTGACACTAACCTGTTTGGAAAGGCGGTGTTGCTTTTCTCTCCTTGTTGCAAATGAGCATCTGAGACTTGCCTCGCGATTCCAAGCATGAGTCCTACTGCAATGGAAGCAGACTTAGTAATAGAACAGACTAGATCTGTTAAAATCGGTGCAGCTTAAGGTAGTTGTAACTATATTGCCCCATTGATTTCAATAGGTTTATTCTAAGCAGGACTAACTCTGGATCTAACCCTCTGATTTGATGGGACTTCGTTAAGAGTCACTGTGTTGCATTGAGATCCCAAGGCCATTTGATAAATCCATGGAAGATGTGAGACTGAAACTCCTATCAAAGCTGTTAATGGAAAACACTGGAGGGATCTCATAGAATATCTATCTATCTATCTATAATTTTTGTATCCTGTCCCATCGCAAGAGCCTTATACTGTTTGTTGCAACTATGGCTCACCACAATGCAAGCAACTACTCCTCAAAAAATATTAGAAATATTTAATATTAGTGGTTATAATATTAGAAAAAAATATTAGTGGTTCAGAAAAGTACTCCTTTAGCTATAGTTTTATTTCTCAATGATGGGTTACATTTGCAAATGTTGTTCCATTGAAAAATCAAGGTACAGATTTAGGGATTTTCAAGAAGCGTGTTTGCAAATTGTTCTGTATAGGTAAAGTGGAGTCTATGCTTTTCATTAAATTCCATAGAAATGACTAATTACACCCATCAAAAAGCACAAAGTAAATGATCAGCCATAGTCAGGGATGAGAAACCTGCAGTTCTTCTCTATTGTAATGGCTACCCAAAGATCATAATGCTAAACTGGTGGCTTTTATACAGATTTAATAAGCAAATTAATATTGTTGGACTTCAGTTCCTATCAGTCCCAGCTTATTAGACTATGTCCAATGGAAAGCCTGAGGTTACCCACTCTTGGAATAAAATAAAACATTTATTAAACTTTTAAAGTTTGAATGGCTACGTTCAGAGCTACCTTAAGTGAACAAAGATATTTGAAACTTGTTTTTTGATAATTGTTTTAAAATAGAAACTTAATTGATTTTTCACCTAGTTTAATAACAGTAAAAGCTGGGTGCCAGAGTTGTTTTTCTTTGTGATCTCTGCACATCACACACATGGACTCTGCACCTGCACAGAACCCGTTCGGAAGATTTCCTAGCTAGATTTGTTTTTGTGGGAGCCCCTCAGCTACCACCCCTTGGTATATTGCGGATGGGTTCCCATCCACTTCCTCAGTTACTTTTCAATTGCCATTGAGGGTGCCTTGGGACTTCTCTCTATTGATGGCTCTTGCTTTCCTTGACTCGTACTATACACTTGTGTGTGTGTGTGTGTGTGTGGGTGTACACATCATGTACATTATATATACATCATGGAGGCCAATATACACTGTCAGGCCTTCACTAAAGGGGCCTGGAAAAGCAGGGTGGACAGACTGTAGGCTGAACTGTGGAACTGTGCTATGTTGCCAGTTCAGTCAGGTCTGTGATGCAGGATCAACCTTATCACCGTGCCCATTATCTGCAGATTAAGGGGCTCATCCAGCCATGTTCCTTCTGTACCAGAGCACTCAGCTGATGCCCAAAGGGCTATGAAGATGGCAGAATTGACAAAGGCCAAGCACAAGAAGACGCCCCAGTTGCACCACTCAGAACCAAGGGTGACTCCACCACATGTGGACCTGGTTCTGACGTTGTACCCAGTCATGGCTACATTGATCTTGGAAGACAGGATCCATGGTTTGCTTGTTGCCAGTAGCCACACCATCATCATCATCATCATCATCATCATCATCATCATAACATTTCTATGCCGCCCCTTGCCGAAGCCTCGGGGCGGCTTACAACACAATAAAATACAATAAAACACAAAAATGACAATATAAAATTAAAATTAACAATATAAAATAAATAAAAAATATAAAAGAAGTTATAAAAGAAGTCGTATAAAAGAAGTCGCCCTGGCCAGATAAGTAAGCAAATATTGTTAACAATTAAAATGATGTTTAAATAAAAAGGTCTTCACCTGGCGCCAAAAAACAAATAACGACGGCGCCAGGCGGACCTCTCTGGGGAGCGCATTCCATAGATTGGGTGCCACCGCAGAGAAAACCCTCCTCCGAGTACCTGCCCTCCTAATTTCTTTCACGGAGGGTTCCCGGAGAAGGGCCTCTCCCGCAGATCTCAAGGGGCGGTCGGGCATATATGGATGTAAGCGCTCCTTCAGGTAACCAGGACCCAAGCCGTTTAGGGCTTTATAGGTCATAACCAACATCTTGAATTGGGCCTGGACTTCAATGGGAAGCCAGTGAAGCTGATGGAGGACTGGAGTCATGTGAACATGATGCCCCGTCCCCGTCAGCAACCTGGCAGCTCTATTTTGAACCAGTTGAAGTATCCGGACCGTCTTCAAGGGAAGCCCCACGTAAAGCGCGTTACAGAAGTCAAGGCGGGAAGTCACCAGCGCGTGTGTCACCGTCGCCAGGCAGTCGTACTCCAGGTAGGGGTGCAGCTGATTAATCAGCTGAAGCTGAAGGAAAGCGCTCCTCGCCACCGCTGTCACCTGAGCTTCCAATGAAAGCTCCGGGTCGAGGAGCACTCCCAAGCTGCGGACCTTGTCCCTAAGAGGGAGTGCAACCCCATTCAGGACCAGGTCAAATCCACCCTCTCCGAAGCCCGATCCGCCAATCAACAGGACCTCTGTCTTGTCTGGATTGAGCTTCAGTTTATTGGCTCTCATCCAGCCCATTACCTCGGCCAAGCACCGGTTCAGCACAGCCACTGCCTCATCTGGATTAGTGGAAAACGAGAGGTAGAGCTGGGTATCATCAGCGTACTGATGATTCCGCAGCCCACACCTCCTGATGACCTCTCCCAGCAGTTTCATATAGATGTTAAACAGCAAAGGGGAGAAAATGGAGCCCTGTGGCACTTCATGGCATAGCTGCCATGGCGCAGAGCCATAGTCCCCCAGCACCACCTTCTGGAATTGGCCGTTGAGATAGGAGCGGAACCACTGCAAAGCAGTGCCTCTGACCCCCAATCCCGCTAGCCATAACAGACCACTGACAAGTGTGCTTTGTCAATCTGCCACTGTCTTGTCCACTCAACATCTGGAGGCCTTCCTGCTGGCATCATCTCACATGGCCTCAGAACACCACCCACATGGTTGATTTTGGTCGTCCCTCTCTGATTGGGATGGAGGCACCTGTTAGCTGACTCTACAACAATACCAGCCAGGCATAGACACAGTGACTCCCCTGGATAGTGTGGAGAGGAGCACATCAGGCCACTAGCAATGGCATCTCAACCTCCACTGCTGCTACCCCTGCCCCCTCCCCCCATCTCACAACCAAGGCTTGACTTGCCTTCCTTGATTCTGGAGGACTACATCTCAGACTCAGATTCAGTCTAGTGTGAAGACCTGCTCACCTCCTCTCCAGATGTGTTTGTCATAGTGAAGGAACCAGGTTTCCCTTCGGAGGACATGGGGTGCTTTTCTAAGTAATTCCTCTGGATGACAGCCATGTTTGGGCTCAAGACCCAACAATACATCAAGGAGGTCATATAGCCAGTGTTTAATGCCATTTGGATGGAGAATGTGGTACCAATACAGATGGAGATCTCAGTACTGGTATTGATCTCTTCCAACTCTCCTCAATTCCCTTTAAGGAGAATTGAAAGACACCAGCACGACTAGCACCAACATCAAAGTGGCTTGAGGGGATGCACCGCATTCAAGAGAAGTCAATCCTGTTCTTGCTTCAGCATCCCAGGCCAAATTCAATTATTTTAGAGTTGACACGGGTGGTTCCAGAGGGCATCTGTGGATAAGGAGGGATGATAGTCGGATGTGATGGCATGCTGGCTGTATTTGTATGTGGCCTTGTGCCTTCATGTCTCTAATTATGAATCCCTGATCACTTTCTACCAACTTTTTCTTTGGGAGAAGATGTACTTTCTTTGTGAACACTTTCTGGAGCAATATAAGGACTTGGCATGAGTCATTCAGTCTGAGATCCTCTGTCTATCTGGTCAACAGATGAGTAAGGAACACCAGCATGTTGACTATGCCTCCAGGGCCCTTATTGGCATGGTGGCGATATGTTGGCACACCTGGCTTCATGTGGGCAGGTTAATTTAGAAGGCATGCACCGGAATAGAACATCTGCCATTTGACAGGAAGGGCCTCTTCAGCTTCAAGTTGGCTACTAAACAAGACATTTATTTGCTTTCTGTCAAACCCAAACATTACCTCATGGAATTCAGGGGAAATTCTCCATCCTGGCATTGCCACCCTCTGCTTCATGGCATAGAAGATTGTCCAGTGGACTGAGGCATACATCTCCAGCTGGAAATCCAGATAATACTCAGTGCAGTAGCACTTGAGACCATCCATGAGGAAATTGTATGCACCAAAATGGAATACATTTCCCATCAGTCATCTATGCAACAAATTCTAGACTTCCTACACACATTCTTCTGCAAGGGTTTGAAACCCTCTTCCATCAAGATTTACCTGATGGTGATCTTCTCATTCCATTCCCCAGTTTGAGGTTTTTGGATTTTTTCACATCCACTACCATGTTGGTTCCTAAAAGGTCTACAGAACATTGTTCCATAAACCCAGTCCTTTGTCCTTAGCTGCAGCCTTTCTGTTGGTCTCCAAGCTCTTACAAAACAAGCCTTCAAACCTTTGGCAAAGATCTCAAGACTTCTTTCTTGGAAAGAAGTTTCCTTGTGGCCATTATGTTGGCCAGAAGGGGCAGTGAACTGCTCACTCTGCATTGATAAACCATACCTCACTTTTCACAGAGCCAAGGCAGTCTTGCATCGATACCCCTTGTTCCTTCCAAAGGTTGGCTCACTGTTCCAGTGCTTTACCTTTCTTTGCTATGCCATCAAACCCAATGGAATCTACCCCACACACACCTGATACACACAGGGTCCTTGCCTTCTACCAGTCTTAAAAAGAATCCTTTTGCCATTCTCATACTATTTATTTATTTATTAGATTCATAGTGTAGATTCATTTGCTACAGTGAGAGGTCCAGAGGTGAACCAATCAGCTCTCAACAGGTCACACACTGGGTGGTTAAAACCATCATACTTGCCTACCAGTTTGCAAGATGGCAGCTTCCTGAGAGACCCCAAGCCACCTCATTGGTATCCCACTGCAGAGCATCTGCAAACTGGCAATATGATCCACTGGCAGTGTGGTCCACCCCATCAACATTTGTCAAGCATTACTGATTCTCGTAGTCAATCCCTGACAAGACTGCTCTTTTGGTAGAAGAGGTTTTTGACATTCTTTTCTGATGACACCTCCCCTACTCAAACTTGAAGGTAGATTCTGTTAGTTGCTTATATGTGTGATGTGCATAGACCACGAAGAAGAAAGTAAGGTTGCTTACCTGTAATTCATTCCTTGAGTAGCCACCTGTGTCTTCTCACAATCCACCCACTGATCTTGAGTTGGTGCCGATCAGCTTCGTCACGCTACGACTCCTTGACTGTTATCCTGAGACTTGAAGTCAGTCATTCACCAGCCTCTCCTTGGTATCTGATGTTGGTCTAAATGGAACTGAGGAATGGGTGGGAACCCCTCCCAGATATACCAGAGTGGGAGGGGCTCCTGCAAAAACAAGACTAGCTAGGAAGTCTTCCTGCCAACAAGTCCTGCACAGGCAGAAAGCCTGTATCTGTGAATGTACAGTTGACCACTGGAAAAAATGACAGTTACAGGTAAGCAACCTTACATCATCAATGACAAAATGCTCTAAACCTTACAAAGCAAGAAAAGAAAGGCATGTTGAAAAACCTTGTATCTGCTTGAAAAGGCTGCAAGGGAAAAAACTCTCCCCCCAAAAAAACTGAGAAGAAATTATATGATAGGACTGAAATATCTTTTTGTTTTTTATATGTAAATAAGGGAAACGGGCAAAAAGTTAGTTGTTAGAACAGCAGTGTGAAAAGGATGCAGTCTGTAGGTGGCCCATTAAGTAAATTCTGGTTGTGTGCCACCACCCCCTATGTGTCTGTTGTGGCAGCAGTGCTACCTATCCCTAGTGCTATGAAAGGAATCTCTTTCCTTATTTCTGATTTTTATGAGAGATTGGGGACAAGCAAGTGATGAGGCTTACTGGGTTGGGAAGGAGGAGAACAGTTCTAAAAAGTCTTAAGTTCTAAAACAGCATAGGTGTTTTGGAAGAGGAATGCAGTTCATCCCTTTCTATTTCAATGGCATTGCATTGAAAGGTAAGTACTAGAACAGCTAGCATCATTGAAAGGCACAATCCTGTGACTGGTAGATGGTCTAGATGGTCCTAGGAAAATGCGGATTCCCCAATTCTGTCAGAAACATGCTTCAAGGTCAGAGTAGTGACTCTGAATTCGTAGTGCCCTCCCTCACAGCCAGCATAGAAAGAACCATGCTCCAAGTCAGAAGACCAACCTTAGAGTGAGTGTTCTGGGAGTGGGCAGTAGAGGAGTGATCCTCTTAACCTGGCTTCCTTGCAAACTGTGGCAAAATACTTAGGACTACTAACAGCGATCCACAGTGCCACCATAGGTGACTGAAATCCACTATCTAAGTCTTTTGCAAGGCAAGAGAAACACCCAGCCAGCCTTTTCCTCTGTACTCTTCCTGCCTTCAATATGTTTGTCATAATCCTCTGAGTTTGGAAGGTTGTGGGCAGCCACACTGGAACACACTGTAGATGAACCAAATTAGATGACTTGCTTGGACATCAGATAATGAGAATATCAGAAAATTCCAATATATATTGTCTTAGTTTACATCAAAGTATTGTCTAGAATTTTTTCCAAATCAAAAATTTCCATCAAACCTACATTATTAGTTAGTAATAACTGTTAGACTGGTAGACTAAATACATCTCTTTGGAAAACTTTCAAGTAAATATGCTTAGGATCTAAATAAATGTATTAGTGTTGTCTTTAAGGGTTAGTATGATCACCACCATAGGTGACCAGAAAACCATGTAGTGAGTGAAAAGTAGTGGAGGAAGGATAGAGTATTTGAATCCTCATCTGTGTCAAGCATAGAAACCAAAGAGGCTGCTGGAAGAAGACAGCCATTCTGCATGCTGAGTATAGAAATGCAGGTCTCTTTCCTAAACTGCCTGTGTTCAATACTAGTAGGGGGGAAAGCATTTGGTAAGTTTGAAGACTTATTTACAACCCTGAGATACAGAAAATAAAGAAGTGTGTGTGTGTCACATAACCCTGAACAATAGTTATGCTTGGAGAGAGATAGGTGAAGAAAAGAAATTCTTAAGTGATAATTTGCACTTTATATGGTAAGTTATAAAGTGTTTATAGATAGTTGTGGCTTTCACCCATGGATACTAGAGATAGGCTGAACTGAATAATCAGCCTTGCAGAAGCAGAAATGTGTAGCCCTGTGTAGACTTCCAAAATGCTGCCAAGAAAGGCAGAATGGCAGTTGCAGCCTCTTCCTTTGTTGTTAAGTCTTCTTTGTTTAGCTCTTGAGAGAGAAAGAGGGTTGTTTGTGAACTGAGATATAACTTTTTATGAAAATGGACATTGTTAAAACTTTGCTGTATGTCTGTATTCTGAAAATTTAGATGCATTTTCAAAGCACTATATATACACACAGAAACATTGCTTAAATGTTGTAAAATATCAAAAATAAAAGTTATGTTTATCACTAAAGTTGAACTAAAAAAATCCAAGTGTTTGAGTGATACTATAAATGTAGGCATCTTTCTGGTAGATAAGAAAATTAGTTGGTAGAAAAGAAAATATACTTAAGTAACTGGTTTCTTAGCTTTTCTTAGTTATCAGTTTCTCTGGGGGCCATTGTGTATATCTATAATGTAAATGTGTACTCAGGGTGGATTTGATTTAAATCACAATTTGTATCACTAGTCAGTAAGACTAGATTTAAATTATGCTTTAATATAATTTGTATGCATGCCTCCCTTTCCCATATGTAAAGGAACTTAATTAAAATACCAAACTTTTACAGCCTGTCATGATGGGTATTATCCTCCAGGGAAAGAATATGATAAACGTCAGGCTATACACAAAAAGATCCAAATACTTGTGGAATATTGTACTCAAAGGGGTTCACATTCATTTTTACTGCTTGCCTCTCCCTTCTCACACTTAACTTCTTGTGCAGATCTATTCCAGTCCCAAGCATCATCTTCTGTTCATAGAAACTCAGCACTTAAGAGGTGAGGGATTGATTCTGTGTACGTGAATTTTCAAAGGAACAATGGGATTTAGGTCTTTTGCTCAACTCTGTATGTTTATTTTATAACATTTTTGCTGTGAATAAGAGGATGTGATCTCTCCAGGCACAAATTCACAGTTCCGAGAACTGTAAAACCAAGCATCTGCCAAAATATTTTCTAGATAGAAAAATTGCCCAACAATCTTACAGAAACCTCTGGAAGAGCATGACATTGTGAATGGATTAATGGAAATCATTTCAATTCAATGTAAAGAATTCAAACTTTACATGAATATAAAGTTACTACATAATTAAAAACTAATCCCTATTTCATGATGAATAATCTTTGGACTGTAATAGAAAACGATCTTTAGATAAATTCTTTGTCAAAAAGCATTTTATTAAAAGCATGATTTAAAGAAAAAATGAATTTAAATTTTTAAAAAATCATTGATTTTTATCCACCTCTGTGTACCTAAGCATCACTGTACAAGAAAATTAGGATTTCTATGTTGATGGTCTCCCTCAAATGGATCAGTTAAGAAGGTGTTGAACTGCTTTCTTGTTGTCATGATGTAGAAAGATGCATATAGGAGAGGTTGCTCTTGCCTCTTGGTCCAAAGAAAGTCCATGTTTCCTCTTGGAAGTGTAGGCAGCCATTATCTGCAGGTGGCCAGAATCTACTTTTTTTGGTTCCCTAATTGAGTAAACCAGAGTTGCTCCTTGGCTCTATGGGCTTTTAAGAGTCCTTGAAACACATATGAATGCATATGTGCCCAGAATGCAGTGCTTTGAGAATCCATGCAAAATGACAGTGGCCAGATAGTGATCTCTTGTTTGCAGAGCCATTTCTTCTAAGCAAGAAAAAATGGTGATGGACCTTGGCCCTAAACCCTTATAAAGCAAGGAAGTATCTTAAGTCAGGTGGTAGTGATGGTGGAACTGAACCCTCCTCCCTGATTGCCTCATACTGTTTTGTTTAGGTCAGCCTTCCCCAGCCTTGTGACTTCCAGACAGGCTTGGACTGCAACATGCAGCATTCCCAGTCAATGACCCTGCTAGATGGGAATTCTGGAAGCTGCAGTCCAGAAGGCCAGCAGGTTAGGGAAGGCTGGTTTAGATATTTCTTTCACACTGGAAGGTTAAAAACTAAAAAGCATGGGAATGTTGGGGTGGGAGTCAGCTTTCTTCACCTGCCTGTATTGTATTTTGCCTTAGCTTTATAGGCATTCAGCAGGACCTAGCTTGAGTCTTGAGGCTTGTTGTCTTATTTAGTAGAATGCTGAGCAGGTCCACAGATTTTGCTTTGATTTCCTAGCTGCCATTATTTGCACACACTTTCACTGTCTTTCCCTTACCATCCTCTGGCATGCACTGAAGCCCTGGGAAAGATGCTAGGTGTTGTTTGTTTGTTTGTTTTCCTTTTGTGTGGCTTAATGGAGAAAGTTTTGCAATTTGCTTGTAATGAGAACCCAGATTAGCAGCTGGTGTTGTTACATCCATATTATGGACTGTAGTTTAACTACCAGTTAACCAGAAACAATCCAGAATTCACAATTTAACAACAAAGCATGAGTTTTCTTCCTTGGCTGTCTGTGTTAACTACCAGTAGAAATCTCATCTGCAGCTCAGAAGGGGTTCCTGCTGTTGCTGACCTCTTTCAAAGGAAATAAGATCTCTTGGGCGTGGGTCCACCTTAACAGAGCTGCTGTACAGAGCTGCCAAAAGAATGGGGGCACTCATTCTGGTGAGCTTGTAACTAGATTTGTGGATGTCTGGCCTAACAGGTTTTCTCTCCCACAAGAAAATAACTTGCTGTTTCCAAAATTCCAAGTAATTCAAATTAGCAACTGAAGAATATACATGTATAAGACAATTCCAAAATGTGTGAATATTATTGGTACTAAAATGTCCATACTGACAATCATAGTTTTAAAAATATAGTGGAAATTGTATTCTATCAGGATCTATTGCAAAGACGCACACATTGGACTGATAGCTTGATAGTTATTTGATATTAACATACGAATATAGATTTCAATCCAATCAGTATAATTTCTACATAGAGCAAAGCTTCAGTTGTTGAAAAAATACTTTGGTAGTGGTTATAATATGTTGATACTGCCTCATAAGGATTTTGTTTGGTCTTCATTTCAAAGTGAATTGACCTGATCTGCAACTTTCAGACTAACCTAAGGGCTGGAATACAGTTTTTGCCGTTCTCTGCTCATAAAGTCATCTAGAGTCTTTAGTATTGGATGGCATATAAAAACTATATATATATATCCCAAATACAAATTTTAGAATATATTTAGGAATGAGTATTATACAAAATATTTTATTCAGGAATACTTAAATATGAATTTTCATGATTTTTCAGAATGTTCACTTTAATGTGGAAATGGATGGAACAGTTTTATGAATTGACACATTTATTTATTTATTTTTAAAAGTTTATAAACCAGGCTTCATCCATAAAGGATCCCAAAGCATTTCAGGCAGCATTTAAAAACCCAAATACAGTATTAAAAGCTAGTGAACGTCATTAGAAGACTGACCTTGAAGCATTGGTTACTGATATGCTTCTGGTGCAACCTGCAGAGTACTGTGAGTCATTGAATGTTCAATGTGCAATTCCAGTGCCTCATGAACTTAGACTTAAACACACTTGTTTTTGGAAGAGCATATGAAACAAACAGCCTCTAAGCGTAAGGGAAAATTTATGCCACTGATATCACCACTGCATTAAAACATTTTCTATTAAACTTAAGGGAAAATTCAGGGAAAATATTAAGGAGTAAAAATAGTTAGATCAAAAGATTGGTTAGAAAAAATAAATACAAATGGGGAGATAAAGTCAGTACTGGGAAAGGAGACTATAACTTGCTATAATGTGATTCAGTTGGACTGCTGGACTAGAAGAGTGCATAAGTAAATACAGGGATTAGACAAAATTTGAAGATATGATTATAGAAAAAGAAAAACAAAATATGTGGATGAAAGGGATAGTAAGAAAAATTATATTGTTAGATGAACAGCGGCAATATGATTCACTTAAAGCAACATGGGAAATGGATTTGAGAAAAAAATATATTAGTGAGGAAAATTGGGAAAATATTTGGATAAAGATGATGCCAACGTGTATTTTAGTAAGAATAAAGGAAATTTTCTATAAATTGTATGGAAGTGGTATAGAAGTCCAGTAAAGTTGAATTGTATAGAATAGCTAATGAATACTCCAATTTATGCTGGAGCTGTGGTTGTGAAGTGGGTACATATTTTCATATGTGGTGGAACTATGAATATTTAATGAAATTTTGGAAAGAGGTTTTTAAAGAAGGCAGTAAAATATTAAGTCTAAATATAGATATATGTGCTGAGATTGCATTATTTTCTATGTTTGATAAAAACAATGCAGTTGGAATAATAAATAATTAATAATAAATTTAATAATTGCAGTGAGACTAATTATAGCTAAGAATTAGAAAATAAATATGATTACCAATTGTCAGATTTGTATAGAGAAATGTGGAACATAGCTATTAATGACAAATTAACATGTGATATTAAAATGAGAAATGGGCACATAAAGGAAAGTAAGTTGCATGAGATTTGGGGTAAATTCGTTGTGTAAGTTTTAAAGAAAGGAAAAGGATTTGAGCTCTCAAAAGAATTATTACAGTTTTGGAAGGGGAATGTCCTGAAGTATCTGAAGGTTTTTTTTCTCTTTCATTTGTGACATGTATCCTTGGTCCTGGTGCTGGGGAGCACAGTAGTGTAATAATTATTTTATTGTATGTTAATTTTTATGTTTGTATTTTCAATGTAGACTGTGTGTTTATATTTTTAAAATAAAATAAAAAATGAAACAAACAGCCTCCTGAAGACAAATGATCTGTCAAAACAACTCCAGTATAAGGTTGGATGGAAACATCAAACAGGGATGCATTATCAAAAATATCCCAAACAATGAACATTCCTTGGAGCACAGTTAAATCCATTAATATAAAATGAAAGGAATATGGCTTATGCGCAATTCAGCTTACAGGAAGTTTTCATCAAAACTCAGTGATCAGGTGAGAATGGCAGTAGTTAAAATGCAACCAAGAGTCCAGTGGTAACTCTGAAGGAACTTGAGCAATCCACAGCAGAGATAAGAGAAACTCTCCATGGGAAAACTGTCATCTGGACATTGACAAAATTGGACTTTACATGAAAGAGTGGAAAAAAGGCTATTGCTAAAACAAACCCATATCAAGTAAATTTGGAATTTTCAAATAGACGCGTGGAAGACACAGTAAATATATAGTGAAAGGTTATCTGGTCTGATGAGACGACAGTTGAACTTTTTGGCCCTGCTGCAAAATGTATGGCCCAAAGCCAACAGTGCCCATAGCCTTGAAAACAGCATCCTCATGGTGAAGAGTGGTGGTGGCAGCAGCATGTTGTGGGACACTTCAGGAACTGGTTAGGTTTGAGGCAAGATGAATGGAGCCAAGCACAGGGCAATTCTAAGTTTGACATCCTTTTGGCACCAGGTTAAGATGGTCCTTTCTGCTAGGACCTTTAAAGGCTTACTTGGACATCCAGGTGCTTGAACGGATAAGAAAAGGAATACTTAACAAAATGTGAAGGTAGTTTTTCCTTTTGTGATTGTGGACCCCTTAGGGTCCAAAATTTACTGAGTGAAGCTAGCAAAAGTAACAATTAGACACTGAAGCATCACTCATTTCTTCACTTCTAGGTGATATTGGGAACTATTATTATGGACAGGGCCATCCAATGAAGCCTCACAGGATTCGCATGACACACAACTTGTTGCTGAATTATGGCTTGTACAGAAAAATGGAAATATATGTGAGTATACCTTTACAATTTTGTCAGTGAAGAGTTGGTGACAAGTCAAAATACTATTAAATTTTCTATATTAATTTTCAGAACTTTTCCTAGGGTTTTGCATTTCAACATTTTGCTTTATTGTGGAGAGCACTAAGCACAGTTCTCTTGATGCTCTGTTGTGGAGACTACAAAGGACTGTAGACAAATACATGTGAAAATGTTGCATCAGAGAACCAAAAGTAAAAGGATTTGGAATACACATAATACATATGACAGATAGAAAACATGATGTTGGATATAGTCCTTACATGCCTCATACCTTGTTTGAACCTTTGACAGTAAAATCTCTCAACTGTTTTGAACCCATGGGTGCAGAATGAAAGTGGAATAACCTGAAATCTTTTCCACGAAATCTTTTCCACTATTGTCAATTTAACGTGTTTGATTGTCAAATTTATCTCAAGTGAACAGTTAGAAATACTGCTGCTTTTTATTTTGTATTAGACCCATTTCAGTCCTTTTATTTCTAGCGACCTCACAAAGCTACAGCAGAAGAAATGACCAAATACCACAGTGATGAGTACATCAAATTTCTTCGCTCAATTAGACCTGACAATATGTCTGAATATAGCAAGCAGATGCAAAGATGTAAGTTTCATAATGAACTAAATGCAGTTAAATCCTTTGAGAACCTTTTTTTTTCTAAACTATGGAGATTTATCTAACATTGTATACAAGAAAAACCTAAATATTTCCCACATCCCAATTTCATCCTTGGTATTGCCTTGAATTGCTATGGTAGAGTATTATGGATTGTATATTTTTGTTTTAATATGCAGTTTCCTTTCTGACTGACTTCTTGTGGGTTATTAGCATTCTCAGTTGTTAGTTGCCTGTTGTACTAATTATAACATGCAAGACTTGTTCAAACATAATGCTGCCCTGTTGGCAGGCAGCAGTTTGATAGCTGGAACACTCCATGCTTCATCTGCTTTTTTTCCCCTCAGAATTTTTTTTTAAAGATACAGTATAATTAGTGATGTTACCGCATTTGGTATATTACCATATACACCCTGGCATATTAAAATCACATTTAAGATACAATTTAAAACAAAGTGGTGGTGATATTGATAACATTAATATATTAATTCAACTGCAAGTCAAGGAAAGCCTAGGTGAACAAATGTATTTTCAGAATGTGTTTGAAAGATTCCACTTTTTCTGCCTCCAGAAATTCACAAGGGAGTTTCCTGGACAGGATGGATGCTATTGTCAAAAGGCCACCATTTACATTAGTTGACAGTGAGAATGCTTGACTGATTGACCGTGTTGGCCCATTATTTGACTGATGTACTGACCAGTGTACCAGCCCTTTAAAAATAAATATTATATATTTGGGAACAGTAAACTTGAGGGTTAATGGAATTTGTTTTGTATAGTTAATGTTGGAGAAGATTGTCCTGTGTTTGATGGACTGTTTGAGTTCTGTCAGCTGTCAACAGGAGGCTCTGTAGGTAAGTGAATATACTTTAAAATTGCTTGTGGAGTTACTGCTTTTTTATAGAGCAATAACACTTTTATAGACAAGTTGACAATCAATGGAAAGGAAAGGAATAATTAAAGAGAGATTGAAACTAAAATAAGAAAGTAAGAAAAAAAGCACAGAAATGCATTTGCATTAATAAATTCATAGTTGTTTATACTTCATGGTATGGTGTACCCAAACATAGACTAAGCCATACAGTTAAAATGTAGATAGAGCTGAAAGGTGATAAATAGATTATCATTATTTTCATTTCTATACTGCTCACTGCCGTAGCTTTTTTTAGTCTTTTCTCAAGATATTGCTTGCCTTCACATCACATTATAGTCTACCATCATATGAGCTGTACTTAAAATGTGGGTCATGTTGTGTAAATTGTGCCATACTAATGTGCCATGGCCTGTTAACCTTGAACAACCCACTATGAGAACCCACTACAGTTGTGAACTGTAGGTTTTTTGTGGTTAACAAGCCATCATATCTTCGTGTGGCTGGATTCACACAGCACAACTATCTGGTTCAGTGAAAAACCCCATTCAAACACAACTTAAACTTAGTTATGTTTTTTGAATCCAGTCACTCTTGATTTTTCATGACTACGTTTCATGATTTTAACCACTTTTTTCTGCACAATGCTTCTTTAGCTGGAGCAGTAAAACTAAACAGACAACAGACGGATATGGCTGTTAACTGGGCAGGAGGACTTCATCACGCTAAGAAGTCAGAGGCTTCGGGCTTCTGTTATGTCAATGATATTGTGCTTGCCATTCTTGAACTACTGAAGTAAGTTCATGCTTGTCCTGTTGAAATGATTGGCTTTGGGTTTTGATGGTTAGTTGATCGGAGGTAGCTGGCAATCATTTTTTATTCAAGTTTTCATACTTGGTTTTGGAACTTTAAAGAACAGAATAATGTAAATAATAAAGCACTCTTTATTCCAAATAACTTAATATTTTTTAAAAAAGATGTTAATTGTCTTTTCTAAAGAAGTCTTTCGTATGTGAAAGAAATCAAAAGCAGTCACTTCCAATATTATACTTTACAGTTTTGCAATGTATTACTGAGTTCTGTTACGGTTGCAATGGATAACTGATTTTGATTTGGTAAAGATACTTAGTTTTCTTTCCACATTGGGTAATGGATACAATCCATTCACAGTAGCAACTATAAAAGAAATACTTCTTGATCGCTAGTCTTCAAAGTCTCTTTCTTTTACACAATAAGGATAACCTAGTAAACTTCAGCATACAAGTTAAATAACAATCAGTGCTTGATGAACATCTAACTACTGTGTAGACAAAATACTGATATTCCCTTTAAATTAGCACTTTAGGGGATCAGTCCTTGTACGAGTGCCCATCCTGGATTGAACACATACCAGGTTAAACTTCTGAATGTCTCAGACATAAGGACAATGATAAGGGTAATCCTGGAAGACAATATGGGACTACTCAAGGGAAGTTCAGGATCTGCAAGGAGGTCTGCTTGCAGCAAGACAAACATGAGAGGTTGTGGTGTGGGTTGGCACAAACCCATATTAGGAAACTTTAGGAATTCTGTGGGTCATTCCCCCACCTCCACAAACTGCACTTCTGCTACTCTGCTAAATTTGGCAGCACAGTGGCAAAATAGAATTCTTTTGAATTTCTCCCTTTTTAAACTTCTATCATAGTTGGCTGCTGAATTTCAGCCATGTGGCAGGGCCACATTAGCGGTTGGCATGTGAGTGTTCAGGAAACTTGCATCTTGTCTACACTACTCTAGAAGGAAGTCTAGGCAATCTAAGAAGCACCTGCATGTACTGGAGACCTCCTATGTTGCTGTGTCCTCCCTTGAGTGGGAATCCCTCTTCTGCATGAATGAATTCAATTAACTCAGCAAATACAAATTGTAGTTTCCATATCCAGGATCATCCAAAGTCCTTGTTTAATCAGTCTTCAGAATAAAGATTTAGAAACAAGATTCAAGGACAATATACCGTCGTTTTCGCTCTATAAGACGCGCCTGACCATAAGACGCACCTAGTTTTTAGAGGAGGAAAACAAGAAAAAAAATATTCTGAATCAAATGGGCACATAATCACAGGCACATTCCCCATCACTTCCCCATGGGCTGCACATCTGACAGACTTACTGCACACACATATTCGCTCTAAGACGCACAGACATTTCCCCTTACTTTTGAGGGGGGGAAAAGTGTGTCTTATAGAGCAAAAAATACAGTATACATTGAGCTTCTCTGTCACATCCCATTCTGCTGAATGGTGACGTGCTCGTCTGTGTTGTTCATGGGGTCTTTTAGTATTTTGGTTTCTTACTCAATTTTCCTGGGCACTCTCTGACTCCAGTACTATCAAATTTGGAGCAGGGTTGGGAGGAAATGGGATTGGATGAAACAGCAGATTCCAGCCAGTTACAGTTTGGTAAGAAAATACATGAAGTGCTCAGGCAGGAAAAGCTTTTACTTTCTGCCTTTGGTATATGGTATGATCTCATATGTATCCTAAGGTAACAAACAATTCATTCAGACTGGTAGTGGCAAAAGGTTACTATCTGTCAGAGTCAATGAATCTGACTAAAGTTATCTCTGCTTATCATAGGAATAGTAAGAGAGGCATTGCTGTATCTTATTTGTAGCATTCCAGTGTGTTGCTTACAGAATTCAGGAAGGTTTCCCCTCCTTGTAGCCTTCTAGCTGCACTGGGAGGGTTGTCTTCAGTACTACAAGCATACAGTCAATACTGTAATTTACACATGAGTAGTCCTACCAACCTGTTCTTTTACAATACTGTCACAAGGTGCCTAGTCTAAAATGTCCCCAAATTTCAGCTTCCCACTTTTTTCTTTTTAAAAAGAAATTCTAAAGAGTCACCCTGGATGCTCTATAGGAACAGCTAAGTGGAGTGACTTTATGACTCCAAACAAAGGCCCTGAAAACAACAGAACAAAGCAAGGTTCTGTTCAGATTGTCCTGGTCTCATTTTTGATTCTAAGCTAAAAACTCCTGCAAACTGTTATGCAGAGAAAAGTCAGTGGGGCTGCTATGGTTACTCAGTTTGCATAGTCTTGGGAAAGACTAAAACATAAATTACCTGTTCTTTTTGATAGCTGAAAGTCAACCTTATGCTGATCACAACTCCTTGAGGGAAAATTCCACGCAGAACAAAGGTTTTTTGAATTTTTCATTCTTAGCCTCAGGCATATGCCCCTGGGGTTATAAATTCACCCCAGCAGCAACATTTTATGTGTGTGTTTGTTTCTTTGTTTGTTTTAATTCAGAAAGGGGGAAAATGTAAAAGGAAAACTCTAAAGCAGAGATGGGTAATGTGTGGACCTCTAGATGCTGTTGAAGTACAGCTCCCATTAGCCCTAGCCAGCACAGCCTGAATTGAAGAACATGAGAATTTCTGTCCTGCAGCATCTGCAGAGCCATGTATTCACTTTTCCCTGCTCTAAGGAGCAGACAGATCTTACACATATATGCATTTAGATCTTGACAACTTTAAGTTAAATAAAGCTCATGAAAGAGATATTCTGCCTCCCCCCTCCCAAAAAAAATCTCTTTCCTGCTCCCTGAGCTAAGGAGGGCAGCAGTTGCTACAAATCAGGTAAAGGCCTTGTATGATTCTGGCAGCTATATTTTTGATAGGAGTACAGTTTGTCCTTGGCATGGCCTAGCAGTAGGAATCATACTTAAAATACTAGGCCAACAATAATCTTTTTCTAGCCCTGTTATTTGATTAGGGGTGTAAGCTGGTAAAAAGGATCCTTTTCAGATAATTGTATGTTATTACATTAACATGCTGCCAGTACGGTTATGCTCAGTGACCTTCCTAGTTCTTGGTACTGTGGCATGATATAATACAGTTTTAAGAATTAGGCTGTCTTTAATTATGTGGAGATTGGAAGAGAGATCTACATCTGATTGACGTGAATGATTTTATATTCTTGGTTTAGTCTGAGTAAAAAAGGTACCTCAGGGCTAAGTGTGACACCAGATGTCCTTTGTGCTTTTTAAAGAAAAAAAACTTTCTTATGGTTACTACTTTGCTAAGATGGTTTATTTCTTCTCCAGATACCACCAAAGAGTGTTGTACATTGACATTGATATCCATCACGGTGATGGTGTTGAAGAAGCATTTTATACAACAGATCGTGTTATGACAGTATCATTCCATAAGTATGGTGAATATTTTCCTGGCACAGGAGATTTGAGGGTGAGTTCAGATAGGAGCCTTTCATTTGATTAAGCTGGTATCTTGCAAACATAAATCCTTAAGGCTAACTCTCAAATTAAATTAGTTATTATTTTCTGTCCTAACTTCCCCAAAAGGGCAGTTACAGTTGATCAGAGTGAAATAGCCAAACATTAATTTAATGATGACATCACTGTATCCATGTCCTAGTCTGGTTCCATAGATGGTGTATTTATATGTATGAGCACACAATTGTTTTTTTTTCCAAACGTGTGTACAGCTACTTGCTAAAAACCTCTTTCCTGAGCCCATTTGACTATTACGTCACTAGCATAGTACAGATAAGCACTGTCTGGTACCTTCTATTGGGTATAGAGCTACCCATGCAGTAGTGGTTTGCAAGAAGGGAGAACAGAAATTTGCATTCTTGGACAAGGAAATACAACATGTTGAGTGTGTGCAGGGAGTGTGGGTGGGGGGAGGATGGGGACCTGTATTTGGCAAAAGCAGCCCAGCCACAGACCATGTTGCTGTTTAGCAGTATATTTATGTTGTCTGCCACACTGTGCTCACTATGTTCATCTGACACATACCACCACGTTAAGATTAAGGACTGGTACCTTGATTTGACATCCCAGTCACATCTGTAATTGATACCATTACTGAGAATATCAGTGCTTCTGTCAGTCCTGCAAGCGTTTTTAAAAATGGTAACCTTAACAGAAAAAGCAGTAGAAACAATTCCTCAGACTTTGTATTAAGGCTGTGGTCCTATGTACATTTACCTAGGAAAAGTCCCATTGAACTTTACAGGAATGACTTCAGAGAAGATGTGATAGGGTTGCAATGTAAGCATACAAATAAGAATGCCTGTATTTCTAGGTTCTTGTGGTAGAATACCATTCAGTATAACCCTCGACCAAAGATTATTTTTGTTGTCTGAGACATGCAGAGTCTGAGATCACAGGATCCCTAGATATACTTGTTTTCTAGGGAAGAAGAACAACCTTGCCAATTCACCAATGGCTTGAGAAATATTAGAGGTGCACTATTTTGCTAAGTCTAGGTATGCCTGGTATACCCTTTATGACAGTTAGACAGTATTTTCTGACATTAACTAGATATGTTGTTAAATCTTTTAGGCCAGTAATGGTCTAAATGCCTATCTTAGCCTAGCTCTTGGGAGTAATAAACATTTCTGTACTTGTTGGCTGTGGAAGCCATTTTTTCTAGCCTTACTAAAGTCAATTGCTCCCCACACATTAGATTACAAGTCTCATAATTCCCAGTCAGCATGTCCATTGGCTAAGCCAATACTTAATCAATGTTTGGCTATACTGACCTGAAATAATAGGAGTTGTATTCCAATCTGTTTGTGGAAGGCTTTTCTTTTTAATAGAAATTATATATATATTGGCTTAGAATCATAGTCTGTTTTATCCTGACTGGCCACAAGATGGTACTGTTCCCTCATGCTAAACATGAGTGAAATAAATTTCTTTTAAAAAGCAGAAGCATTGACCTTAAGTTATTCTTTCACCCGTGAAGAACATTTAAGTATTCACTTCTTATTAAATCTAGACTCCTGAAATCCCCAGTCATTTGTCCAGAGAGCAAAGTCCGCTACATTTAACATTAATGCCTTAGTAAAAGCTAACATCAATACATTTTCACAAGTTCAGATGCTTTAATTTTAATTTCTGTTTTGTTAATTTTGAGCATAGCTGGCTTAGGCTTCCTATACTGATCCGGTTTTTGTGTATGTTATCTACTTGGTTGGGACTGTATATTTAATTAGGTTGTACCTAGATCAACATTGCATAAGATTCTCTGGACAACACCACTTTGGAAGTCTCCAAGAAACAAAACAAAAACTAGACTGCCTAATCAAGCGTTTTTAAAAGTTTTCCTATAGTACTATACATTGATGCCATTTTGTTTCTTCCAGAGCACATTAACATGGAACTTAAAGTTTTATAACAAGTCATATCATTGGTCACACATAAAATAGCAGGAAAGAGGCAGGAAATCTTCAACAAGTCATTTGGAAAGGCTTGGAGAACCTGATGTAGCTCCCAAATCAGCTAATGAATCAAAGGAGTCCATGCTTTTGGATGTTTTGATTTCTAGAATAGTGTTACATATTCAAATACATTGTGCAATTTTGCTTCTTCCAGGGCAGTGAAAAGAGGTTCATAAAAAAATAATTTCACTTTTGAGTTCCTCCATAAGAGACTTAGCATTGTATAATTTACTGCTCTGCAAAAATCGTGCTTACATGAAGAGAGAAGACTGCTGCAGGGCACTTTTGTGTCCCCTTCCCTTGTCCCCCTAGCACACTCACGTGACACAGTGCTTGTGGACAGGCTGCTTGTTTAGGTGCAACAAACCAACCGTTTCTGTTTTGGAAATAAGAGAACATGAAGTTCATATTTGTGCTGACATAAGACTTTTTAAGGAATTTCTTTAGCTATTATACAGCTGAATTGTAGATCATCTATTTCAATTGTACATCTTGAATGTTGAAAGGTGGACAAAGAAGAATAATCTTTGTGTTTCACTCAGTGAATTGTGGCACATTTCTTGTAGATATAGCATGTGACTTTATGGATCTGACAGAGCAGACCCATGGCATTACTCCCCATACCCAGGTAATTGGTTGTCTTTTAAAATTCATCTCCCAGTATGTGTCTCTTTTATACAATCCCCACTCCTGGTGAGAGAGGCTATTTATCCCCTACAATGATTCCAAACCACATTCTCCTGAGATTGAATGAAGACATAAAATTCAAATTATGCTTTTGGGTCTAATTCTTCTGTATCGTCACATGCCTATCCTCCTGGTTCTCTGGACATGCTACTTCAATGTGTTGATTTCTTCTGTTGCACTGATCACATGCTTCATCTGAAGATTTTAAGCTGGAATAGCCAATTTATCTGACACTCTATGTATAATATATTGATATTAATTCCTGTGAATAATTTTTTATGCCTGGGGTACCATCTGTAGTATTTCACAACACATTTGGTCCAGAGATAAGCATTAACTGTCAGGCTGTTTTTCTTTATCCTTTTGATATCAAGGTGTTTCTCTTGTATTCATCATTTCTTTATAGGACATAGGTGCCGGAAAAGGCAAATATTATGCTGTTAACTTTCCAATGAGAGACGGAATAGATGATGAATCATATGGACAGATATTTAAACCAGTAAGTAGATTTTGAAAGCCATTTTGAAAGCTGATATGGTGAGGTTCAGTAGAAGATTTAATATCCGTTCTCCTTCTTCCCAGATTATATCCAAAGTCATGGAAATGTATCAGCCTAGTGCTGTGGTACTGCAGTGTGGGGCAGATTCATTGTCTGGTGACAGGTTGGGATGTTTTAACCTTACTGTCAAAGGTGAGAGCAAAACTTTTCTGAAGATTCACAACTATGCATGTGTTCACATCATTATTAAATAGTTATTTGATTGAAAAAAAAAAAAGCATGTGACCTTTAGTTGTCTTTCAGGAATCCTAACAGTATCCATTAGAACAGGGTGGTGAAGAACCCCAGATGTATTCCTCCATTTCATTGCATAGTTTCTAATTATCATGTGATGGCTTACCATGGCTATGGATTTCTTTAACTAACTCAATACATTAATTGTTCCTTATTCTTTTTGTCTCCCATTCAGAAGAATCTTTTCTTTATTGCTTTGAATCCCTTGTTTTTCCCCTTTCATCTAAGTTTCAAAGTGCTATCTTCCCTGCTCAAGCAAGCAATACAAGATCAAGGGAGTGCTTATATATATGAGCCATCACAGATAGAACTTTTATACCACCTGCTGTAGCATCAAATGTTCTTTAGTGAAGATGGGTCATATATTCTGACACTTGCATGGACAGTGGTGGTGAAGAACAGATACACCTTGTTTTGTGTATCATGCAACTGAAAGAACATTCCAAAAAGAAAAATCTCTGTAGAAACTTTTATATGTAATGGTCTGATTTTGTGTTATCTTAAAGATCTTTAGATCTTGGTTGCCAGATCTCATATGGGAAAAAAATCCAGTGATGTACAACTATATATTAATCAGCTCTAAATCATGGCTTAATATGGGACACAGGAGATTTCGAGTATTTTTTTTTTACAACTGCATCATTGATTTATGAGGCACAGTCATTTCATTTGTAAATTACAGTATTACTATATCCAGTGTGGTTAAATTGTGTGTTCTTCTGTTTGATTTGTACATGTGCAAGAAAACTCATAAATAGAGAACAGAAAATGAAGTCAAACTTGGAGATGTTCTGTTCCTCATCCCATCTAGTTGGCATTGTTTAGTTTCTGCATGGCTTGAAAACTGTTTACTGTTATTTTAGAGATATGATTCATATCTAAAAGTCTTCTTTGTGTAGTTTTCAGGCAACTTTTATGAATTTATAGAACTGCATGTCTCTTATACATTTGTTTATGTATTCACAATTTATGGCAGGCCATGCGAAATGTGTAGAAGTTGTGAAGACTTTCAATTTACCTCTTCTTATGCTTGGAGGAGGTGGATATACCATACGTAATGTTGCGCGATGTTGGACCTATGAAACTGCTGTTGCCCTAGATTGTGAAATTCCTAATGGTAAGTATTCTGGGAAATAACTGGTCTTATACCAAAGATGACTAAGTTGATTCATGTTCCAAGCAATGACGTAAACAACCTATACTTTTTTCTTTTAGTTATCTGAATCTCTTCTACGATGTGTTCGCATTTGTAAGATATGCAAATGAATCATTTAACCCCTGGAACCTTCCCTACATTGTTCAGGGCTGAATGTTGGTACCTGAAACTATGAACAACGACTATTTATAGCATAATTACTGCAACCCACTGCAGCTCACTTAAGTATTGACAAGCTGTAGCACTTGCAGGCCTCATGTTGACTCTTCAAGCTGCACCCATGGCTTGTTGTGTCATCTGAATCCAGGGAGATGGAGATAGTTTGAGGATTAAACAGCTATTAGTGTTATTTAATTATTGTTTAACCCTCAAAAAATTCCTGCTGCCTGGTTTGAAAGAGACAACAAACCATACCAACCTTCATTGGGGCTTAAATATTTAAAATGGCTGCATTCACATGTGATAACCCATGTTTAATAAACCATGGTGGGCTACAGTGATTATGTAAACCAACCCAGCATCTGATTATTGTCAGTTTGAAATATATAACCTTTAAGTATTGGATATTAAACAGGAAGCATAGATTTAATTAAATGTGGGTTTATAGCTGATTTAATATAGTTGAAGGGTTGAATCCATCATAATCTGATTTAAGAGTAGATCCATTTATATCAGTGGATTTACACTAGGATTGGATGCAACCCAAAGAGAAGTTATTTTGAGAGGGTTCTACCCTTAAAGGAGGCACATAAATATTTTCAAATAAATATAAATTAAACTAAATATTAAAGCAAAATGATTATGAAGAAAGAAAATGTGGCACAGTCTTAAAGTAAGGTCCAGAATATCTGTTCTTAAGAGAACAAGTTAGGAAATATCCCACTTTCATGGTTATAACACCTTTCAGCTTTTCTTTTCTTTTTAACATTGTTTGAGTGCTGTCACAGGATGAACTTTGTTAATTAGGTCCATAAATATGAATTTGTTCTTCATCTACATTAAGTAACATGGAGGAAAATAAAAAATGTTTTCAGTGATGTCAGATATGACAATAGTGATGATATGAAGCTCTGTAATGGAACCCAGCAATAAAGCTGTCTAAGAAGCTATTACATCTCCATTTTGTTTCACCAGAATTGCCATACAATGACTACTTCGAATATTTTGGACCAGATTTCAAACTGCATATTAGCCCATCAAATATGACAAACCAGAATACCCCAGAATATATGGAGAAGATTAAGTAAGTAACAATATCCTGCTTTTACTTTGGATAATATCTATAACTTTGCAAAGGTCTGAATCTTTGCAACTGTTTGTTTAGACAAGTCCTAATATTTTCTTTCATGCATTAGGTAAAGGGAGAGCTAATTTGGTCCTGAGAACAGCAGTAGGAGCTACTCATTAAAAAAGAAACAGGGTCAATTGATCAGTTCATTCTTTATCACTATTACAAGTATTTTATAGTGGAATAAATTTCACTTTTCTTTTTCAAACTGATTTTTTTTTACAGTTTAAAATAGATGGTGCACCTGACTCATACTTTCTCCTATGTATTTTATTTGGGTACTGTGACCTGTTAGCAGAAGAACTAGTCTTGTTCTTGTGTAATCAGGAAGAGGACTAGGCGACTGCACAGTTTTGCATGAAAGGAAGTTAAAGTTAGGCTACTACAAACATGCATGGGGAAGAGAGTGACATAGTATTAAGCAATTGCCCTTGGATTATTTGCCTTGTAGACAGCGTTTATTTGAGAATTTGCGCATGTTGCCTCATGCTCCTGGTGTGCAGATGCAAGCTATTCCTGAAGATGCTGTTCATGAAGATAGTGGTGATGAAGATGGTGAAGATCCAGACAAACGTATTTCAAGTAAGAAGGGGCTGATGTTGGAAGACAAAATGTATAATCTAAGCAATGTGGTAAAAATGTCCCTGAAATTACATGCTTTATGAATTCAGGATGATTATGGTGGTTTATTAGATTTATATCCTGCTTTTTTCTTATGAACTCAAACTGGCTTACATCAGTCTCCTCCTCCTGCTTTCAGTCCTATCCCCACAACAAGAACCTTGTAAGTTAGGTTGGGCTGAGAGTCTGTGACTGGCCCAAAGTCACCCAGTTGGCTCCATGGCTGAGTGGGGACTAGAACCCAGGTCTCCTGAGTCCCAGCCCTGATCTCTTACTTGGATACAGTTTATTTATTAAAATTGTTACTAGTTGTGGTTATTTACTAGCTGCTTTCCTTTCCTATATAATTGTCACTGAACTTTTTTGATCCTAACAAAATACTTCTTGTTGTTGTTGTTAGTCACGAAGTCGTGTCCGACCCATCGCGACCCCATGGACAACATTCCTCTAGGCCTTCCTGTCCTCCACCATCTCCCTGAGTCCACTTAAGCTCACGCCTACTGCTTCAGTGACTCCATCCAGCCACCTCATCCTCTGCCATCCCCTTCTTCTTTTGCCATCTATTGTTCCCAGCATTAGACTCTTCTCCAGGGAGTCCTTCCTTCTCATTAGGTGGCCAAAGTATTTGAGTTTCATCTTCAGTATCTGGCCTTCTAAAGAGCAGTCAGGGTTGATCTCCTCAAGGACTGACCAGTTTGATTACCTTGCAGTCCAAGGGACTCGCAGGAGTCTCCTCCAGCACCACAATTCAAAGGCCTCAATCCTTTTGCGCTCAGCCTTCCTTATGGTCCAGCTTTCACAGCCATACATTGCAACTGGGAAAACCATAACCTTGACTATACGCACTTCTGTTGGCAGGGTGATGTCTCTGCTTTTTAGTATGCTGTCTAGATTTGCCATAGCTTTCCTCCCCAAGAGCAAGCGTCTTTTAATTTCTTGGCTGAAGTCCCTGTCTGTGGTGATCTTGGAGCCCAGGAAAATAAAATCTGTCACTACCTCCATTTCTTCCCCATCTATTTGCCAGGAAGTGAGAGGACTGGATGCCATGATCTTAGTTTTCTTAATGTTGAGTTTCATGCCAACTTTTGCGCTTTCCTCCTTCACCCACATCAAGAGGCTCTTTAGTTCCTCTTCACTTTCTGCCATGAGAGGGGTATCATCTGCATATCTGAGGTTGTTGATATTTCTTCCAGCATATTGAATGTGGCACTTTTACTGCATCGTCTTTTAGGATTTTGAATAGCTCAGCTGGAATACTGTCACCTCCACTAGCTTTGTTGCTACTCAGTCTTCCTAAGGCCCATTTGACTTCACATTCCAGGATGTCCGGCTTGAGGTCAGTGACCACCCCATCGTGGTTATCAGAGACGTTAAGCTCTTTCTTGTATACTTCTTCTGTGTAATCTTGCAACCTCTTCTTAATCTCTTCTGCCTCTGTTAGGTCCCTGCCATTTTGGTCCTTTATCATGCCCATCTTTGCATGAAATGTTCCCTTCATATCTCCAATTTTCTTGAAGAGATCTCTGGTCCTCCCTATTCTATTGTTTTCTTCTATTTCTTTGCACTGTTCATTTAAGAAGGCATTCTTATCTCTTCTAGCTATGCTCTGGAATTCTGCATTCAATTGGGTGTATCTTTCTCTTTCTCCCTTGCCTTTCGCTTCCCTTCTTTCCTCAGCTATTTGTAAAGCTTCCTCAGACAGCCATTTTGCTTTCTTGCACTTCTTTTTCTTTGGGATGGCTTTAGTTGCTGCCTCTTGTACAGTGTTGTGAACCTCCGTCCATAGTTCTTCAGGCACTCTGTCTATCAGATCTAATTCCTTAAATCTATTTGTCACCTCTACTGGATATTCATCAGGGATATGATTTAGGTCATACCTGAGTTGCCTAGTGCTTTTCCCTGCTTTCTTCAACTTAAGCCTAATTTTGCAACCAGAAGCTCCTGATCTGAGCCACAGTCAGCTCCTGGTCTAGTTTTTACTGACTGTATAGAGCTTCTCCATCTTTGGCTGCAGAACACTTAGTCAATCTGATTTCTGTGTAGACCATCTGGTGATGTCCATGTGTAGAGTCGTCTCTTGGGTTGTTGGAAAAGAGTGTTTGCTATGACCATTGTATTCTCTTGACAAAATTCTACCAGCCTGTGCCCTGCTTCATTTTGTACTCCAAAACTTGCCTGTTATTCCGGTTATCTTTTGGCTTCCTACTTTAGCATTTCAATCCCCCATGATGATCAGGACATCATTTTTGGGTGTTAATTCTAGAAGGTTTTGTAGACCTTCATAGAACTGGTCAACTTCAGCCTTTTCAGCACCAGTGGTTGGGGCATAGGCTTGGACTATTGTGATGTTGAATGGTTTGCCTTGGATTCGAACTGAGATCATTCTGTCATTTTGGAGATTGTATCCCAGTACTGCTTTTCCTACTCTTTTATTGACTATGAAGACTACTCCATTTCTTCTGAGGGATTCTTGCCCACAGTAGTATACCTGATGGTCATCTGAATTAAATTCACCCATTCCTGTCCATTTTAGTTCACTGATTCCTAAGATGTCGATGTTCAGTCTTGTCATCTCGTTTGACCACATCCAGCTTGCCTTGATTCATGGATCTTACATTCCAGGTTCCTATGGAGTATAGATCTTTGCAGCATCGGACTCTCCTTTCACCACCAGATACATCTGCAACTGAGTGTCCTTTCGGCTTTGACCCAGTCGCTTCATTCTTTCTGGCGCTACCAGTACTAGCCCTCTGCTGTTATTGGACACCTTCCAACCTGAGGGGCTCATCTTCCGGCGTCGTATCTTTTTGCCTTTTGGTACTGTCCATGGGGTTTTCATGGCAAAGATACTGGAGTGGGTTACCATTTCCTTCTCCAGTGGATCACGTTTTGTCAGAGTTCTCTGCTATGGCCTGTCCGTCTTGGGTGACCCTGCACAGCATAGCTCATAGCTTCATTGAGCTATGCAGGCCCCTTCGCCACGACAAGGCATTGATCCATGAAGGAGAACAAAATATTAGGGTTCATTTATTTCTGGTTGGTCATTTTGTGCACTATTTGTATTATTGGCGGCATTCTGTTCCATCGTTTTTTAATCACTGCAGTAGTTGGCCTCCTGACTGTTCCTCTCTTGGAATATAGACTAATGCATGTTGACCCAGTTTAGTAAAATTACAGGAAGTGTATGAGCAATTAGAATATACTTGTTGGCTTTAGAATTCTATTGATGGCAAATGGCAACTGCTATTTTGGCCCTTGCAACCTCTTTGGCTGTGAATTATTTTATTATATTGATAGGCTGCCCTATAGCCCAAAGGGATCTCTGGGCAGCTTACAATAAAAACAGGAACAGACAAAAATAGGAACAATAAAACAATAAAGTAGAAATATAACATCTGATATTCACAACATTGAACATAATAAACAAGTAGCGATAAATTAACAGAATAAAAACCAAACTTGCTACTAAAAAAGCCTTTATGTGGCACTGAAAGGCAAGCATTGATGCTACCACCTGAGCTTCCTTAGAGGAGGGCATTGCACAAGTGGGGTGCAGTCATGGAGAAGGCTCTTCTCATTGCCATTTTGCCTCTCGTTTCACTGAGGATGGCTCTGGGAGAAGGACTTCCAATGATGATCTCAGTGGTCTGGTAGGGATATGTGGAGATAGGCATTCCACCAGATATCCCAGCCCCAAGCTGTTTAGGGCTTTGTATATTAATGTCAATATCAGCAGACCTGATTCATTCTAGAGATGCTTCTTCCATTTCAAGTCCAAACTGGTAACTGAATGCTATTTCTGCTATTTTTCTTGGTGAATTATAAAAGTGCATTACAGAAAGGATGTTGATGTTGAAAACTGTAGCCTCATTTACCACTTACCAAATCACAGAATATCTTACTGAAGACATTTGTTTGTTTGTTTGGAATTTTTGTATGCCATCCCATTCGCATAAACCTTGGGACAGCTTCCAACATATAAATAAATACCTTTACAAATACATATATATAAGATCTGGAGACATCCTGGCTTAATAATTTAAAACCAATAAATAAAATCAGCATTTATTAAAATAATGTTTAAATAAAAAGGTCTTGCCCTGGTGCCGAAAAACAAATAATGACAGTGCCAGGCAGACCTCTCTGGAGAGCGCATTCCATAAGTGGGGTGCCACCGCAGAGAAAGCCCTCCTCCGGGTACTCGCCCTCCTAATATCTTTCACAGAGGGTTCCCGGAGAAGGGCCTCTGCCGCCGATCTCAAGGGGCGGGAGGGCAAATGTGGATGCAGGCGTTCTTTTAGATTTCCATGTCCCAAGCTATTAAGGGCTTTATAGGTGACAACCAGCACCTTGAATTGGGCCTGGACTTCGATGGAGAGCCAGTGAAGCTGATAGAGGACTGGGGTTATATGAGAACAACGCCCAGTCCCCGTCAGCAACCTTGCAGCTCTGTTTTGCACCATCTGAAGTATCCGGACTGTCTTCAGGGGCAGCCCCACATAGAGTGTGTTGCAGAAGTCCAGTCAGGAAGTAACCAGTGCATGTGTCACTGTTGCCAGACAATCGTTCTCCAGGTAGGGATGCAGCTGATGGATCAGCCGAAGCTGAAGGAAAGTGCTCCTCGCCACAGCAGTCCAAGCTGCGGACCCTGTCCTTGGCACTGCTGTCAAGTAGAGGGTCTTATGGACGCAGCAATCACAATAGGTTTTCTTTAGAGCTGCATGGTTGGAGAACTTATGACAGGACACTCATGTATCTTGTGTAGATTCCCAGTGGTAAAAGAATTTTAATGCACAGAAAGGAGATCCTGGGGAAAAAACCTCTGTTCTCACCTTACCATTTTAATTCTAGTTCGTGCATCTGATAAGCGGATTGCTTGTGATGAAGAATTTTCTGACTCTGAAGATGAAGGAGAAGGTGGACGCAGAAATGTTGCAGATCATAAGAAAGGAGCAAAGAAAGCCCGATTAGAAGAAGACAAAAAAGAGACAGAAGACAAAAAAGCAGGTAAGAGGTCAATGACTAAACTGAATTTTTTTCCCTGTTACCTTTTAGACTACAATCCTAAAACTTCCATGTGACAATATGTTACAAGTATCTGAAATAATTCGGCTTTGCTTCTGACTAAATATGGTTGAAAGCCATACACAACCTGTGACATAAGTCACATGTTGGCACACAACTCTCTTCCTACATTTGCAGAAATAGCTAGGATGTTAAGTACCTCTCAGACTATGTAATCCATGTTGGTTTCCTTTTGTTGCAGTCACAAGTTGTATATTCCTAGGTTAGGTTGTTAGCATATATTTTCATCTCTTCTAGAATATTCCTTTAATCTGTGTAATTCTCATTCTTTATTTGAAAGAATCACAAGGTATAAACCTCACAGAGGTGTAACATGCACTATCATTGTAATTTGTTAACATTTAAGTCAACATTGTCATTTGAGAAAAAAAATAAGCTGCAGTCCTAATTCACACTTACTGGCAAATTGGTTCCATTAAACTCAGAGTGGCTTTATTCTGTGTAGTCACGTGTAGGATTGCACTGTTTATGTTGGCTGGTGAACCTGTGCCCCCCTGCACTGATGATTTTGGACTTAAACTCCCATCAGTGCCAGTCAAGCAAGACCAGTAGTCATGAATGATGGAAGCTGGAGTTCAACATCTGGAGAGTCACAAGTTCCCTAGTTTATGTAAAACTGCCACCATTACTTCTAGATATTAAAGAGGAAGACAAATCCAAGGATAGCAGTGGTGAAAAGGCAGATACCAAAGGGTAAGTAAATTCTGGCTCTCCTATCATGTATCTCTGCTTGACAATGTTAATCTACTTGGAAATGTTCGTTGTGCACCTACTCTCCATTATGGATGACAATAGATGTGTATCAATAGCTATTTTTAAAAACAGTGATATAAACGTGCAACACCTATCATCTTGAATGAGAAAAGAACAAGATTGAATTGTGACTCATGCTAATGATTGGCTTTCCCCCCTCTGAACAGCGCAAAGTCAGAACAGCTCAGCAATCCTTGAAATTAAAGCCTCACATCAAGTAAAGGACACAATACTAAATTGAGAAAAAATGCTAAAAGGAGCTTTTCATATGGGAAGAGACTTGATTTTCATTTTGTACAATTTGGCATGGAACGTATTTATTTTAGAAACAACTGTGTTTCAGTTTTTGGCAAGTTGTATTGTGAATTTCCTAATTATGATTTAAAAATTTGTTCCACCAGGCTCTAAAACGATAGTATTTAAAATGGTTGTGAGTTATTATGTTGAATGTCTAAACTGATCTATTAAAATTCACCTTCCCTGAGCTGATTTTACCCCTTTTTGTAATTATATCTTTATTAAAAAATGTACTTGCCTGTCTGTCTATCATTGCCCAGTAAATTTCACACTAGTAAGACTGTTTATGAAGAAATCTGATTGCATTTGGACAGTCCACAAAGAATACTCCGTGAATACTTTATTAATGAAGCAGATGATGAGCATTGAACTGAATGGTTGCTGTGTTTGAGTAGGGATTAACCTTTGGTCCTTCTAGAGAAATAATTGAACTTCAGTAATATTCAGTGGTAACAGAAGCAAGTAACTTAAAAGTATCCTGAAAAATATTGACATCATTAGATTTTTGGTATTTTGAGACAGGAAATGTCTTTCTCTTGCCAAGTTTGCTCCTGTCCTGTGCATTCCTCAGTTGCAGTAGATAGATCAGGCCTGCGTAATATATGGCTCTCCAAGAAGAACACATCTTACCAGCTACCCTGTTTCAGCCAAATATTTGCAGTTCTAAGCTGACAGGCAAATAAGGTATCTTGATCTTGGCTTGTCAGCTGTGTTAGGTTTCCTGACTCGTAGCCTAAGAAGCTTGTGGGTCATCTTGTCTTCCATCAAGTCCATTGCAGCATTTCTCTCTCACCCCAAATCCAAATGTTTTCCTAATCTGAAAACTTTATAGAAACTCCAGGGGGTTCAGAAATGGGACAGGGAGGTTGCTAACATGGGCTGACTAGAACATTTCCATCTGGGCCCAAATCAAAGTGCTGGTATTAGCATTCAATGACCAAAATGGTTTGGTGCCAGATTACCTAAAACATTATCTCCTATACACGTCAGCTTAGACCCTGATATGAGCTTCCAGTGGTCTTTCTTTGGGAGACCCCTCGAAAGGAAGTGAGGTGGGTGGCAACTAAGAGTGTCTTTTCTGCTGGGGCACCCTGGTTGTGGAGTGACCTTCCTGAGATGCTCACCTTGTACCAACTGCTCTTCTCAGTACTAAATAAATACCTTTGTATTTTTGCAGGTATTGCAGTTTGTTTTAAATCTGGATTGTATTTTACACCTCTGCATGTGATGGGATTCTGTTTATAGTGTAGTTTTAAACTTTCTAATTTTTATCCTGTATTTTATGGTTTTAGTTGTGAACAGTCCAGAAAGCTTCAGCTGTTGGGTGGTACAGAAATGTAATAAATAAATACAAGAAAATAATGCTTCTGCAGTGGTGTGAGCTCATGAGAGGTAACTATTCATATGTAGGAAACAAACTTATCAAGAAAAGACAATTACATAATTTTGTGCCATTTTAAGCAATCTTACTATGATTCTTGGGTCATGCCACCTTTAGCTTTTGCAAGTCATGTGTACCTTTCTTCCCTTTCTGATCTAGAATAAATATAGTGCTTAAAAGAGAAAGGGGTGGGTGGGTTTGTAGTGTAGATGAAAATTGATTTTAAAACGAATTCTGCCTTCCCCTATCCTTACTGATATGTATGCTTGAGAAAGACAGGAGACAGATTGCCTTCAGCCTTATATGCCTCTATGCAATTATCTCCTTCTTCACACACACTGCACCCTTCTTCCCTCAGAGATGTATTTCTTTAAAGGTGGGAATGAAATAATCAGCAGTGACTCAAGGCTGAACTACGTCAGCCTCAGTGTTGATCTTTCTGCTGCTGCTTGAAGGGCACAGGCTGGCATTCCAGTCAGTATCTTAACAAGATGTTTCTGATGGCAAAGGGTGCCAAATACTTGCAGCACTGATGGTTTTTGCAATGACAACAAGCACTTGGTAACCTACAAAAAGATACTCCACTTAGCATCTTGAAACACATTTATTGCTTTAAAATTTCCATTGCAAATTTCTGCCTTCAGATCATAATCCTGTTTGGGAGATCAAAGCACTAATCAAAGTATTAGTATCTCTGGACAAAGAAGTAGAGATGATGCCTCATTGCATTAGCTAGTCTCTTTTAAAAATGGGCAGCTTTTGAAGTGCTTTTTTACCGATGAAGCAACAATGATGGGAAAAAGTCATAGAAGGCAGTTCTTAACTTGTCAGTGCCCTTTAGAACAAAGAACAGGATATTTTGAGCAGAAATTCCTATTTGGATTGCAAACAGTCTTATTCTTTTGAGGGCATGGGACACTCATTCCTTAGCCATAAAAGGAAAGCATTCAAATACTGCATTTGGATCCAGAGCTTCTGCAATTCACAGAAAGATCTGTATTTGTCTGATTCCCTTACCACCTGCACCCTGGAATTTGCTTTAGAGCCCCCTTTGGGTAGACTCCAATGGGGTGCTTACACCCTTAACTGATTTTCTTCCATCCTGCCAATTTCATTGTGCAAGTGTCTCTCACTGTTAGCACAACAGCTAGATAGTGCTGCTAGGGCAACCTGAAACAAGAAGAAATGCTTGTTTCTAGAAGAAGGCAGGTCAGTAGGGAGCTCACATAAGGGAGCTCTGCTGTCCTGCCTTCTTCCAGAAATGAGTGTTTCCTTTAGGGCTTCCTTTAGAAAGCACCAATTCTTCCATGTGTAGACAGTGGCTCCTTCATTTGCACTACAGTTGGACCTATTACTTGCAGAAAGGAATTGGCAGGAGTTTAAGTGCCCCATTGGATTCTGCTCTTTGAAATCATAGGGGTTGCAGCAAAACAGCAATAAAAACCAGATGTGTCTCCCCTTTAGCTAGCCATTAAAGTGAAGAGTGGCTTTTAGTTCCTGGAAGAGCCTCTTTGAACCAAGGCCATTATTTGGGATCTTATAATTTAATGAATAAGAAAATAAAATTGAGGTTAATAGTTAATCTATTACTCAAGGCCAGTATGCCCTTCAAGTGTTTTAGACTTCCAGCCTCTTTCAGCACCATTCAGATGGTCAGGATTTCTGGGAGTTGTGGTCCAAAACATGGAGATAATTGAATTTAGAAAGTGTGCTCTAGACCAAGGGATGGCAACCTGTGGTGACACCTGTATAAGGCCCACTACAGGTGCTCCCCAATTCCCCTTCCTTTGCTGAGGTGGCAAGATTATCTGGGGAAAAGGATGGGTGGAAACAGTTTCCTTTGCATGGTCTCTTTCCCAGCAGTCACGTTACCTGCAGTTTGGTGGCCTGTTGGAAATATTGAGCTAGGAAAGAGAGCACATGGGTACCTGGTTTGGGACACTTGCAATTTATGGTTCTGCACATCTCAAGACTCCCACATTGGAAAAGGCTGACATAGAGTATAGCACAGAATGACTTGAGATGCATTTTTGGTACTGCTTAAAGGGCACAATGCAGAGATTCTTTTAGCATGTGCATTGGATGAAACAGGGAGATGGTATGCAAATAGAGTGCTCCTGAAAATCCGTATAGTTCTGACAAGGACCAGAAAATCATTGTGCACCCAAATACACAAAGGTAAGTTTGTTTCCCACTCACCTCCCCCATCAAGAAGATTAGTATGAAAATTGCAGCTAACCTGCTTCTGTGTGAAAGTGGATGCTCTCAGAAGCCTGGAGCAAGTGAACAAAGCCGCACAGTACAGAGAAAGGCAAATCAACCAAAACTTCAACAAAATTATTGTATGCAACTAATTTCTGCCTTCAGTTACAGTGTGAAGCAAAGCAGCTAATGTTCAAAGTTGTCCTGTTTCCATGCATGAGGCATTCCACCTTGGAACCTCCAGGTAGTCTCCTACATTTGCTTAAGCACAACTGAATGCTTTACAATGAATAACTCTCAAATGGTGGCATGGCTTGTATCATTGTAAATTAGATGTAAATGCAAAATCCAAGGTGTTCAGTATGTATTGATGTTTCAGAACTTAGCCCTGTATCCGAAGTTGTGGAGAAAAGCAGAAAGCCCAGTTTCTCGGGCCACCTGGTCCTCCAGCTGGGCTGTCCCTGCTCTACATGCTGCCTCTGATTCAGGAGAAAACAGATATAATGGCTGGTAACCACTGATAGCCTTATTCTCCTTTAACTCATTTAATCCTTTAAAACTCATCCAATTTGATGCCCGTTGCCATACCTGTGGTGCTGAATTCCATCATTTTAACTACTTTGTCAAACTACAATAAGCTTTACAGGCAGCTGTACTGCAAGGAGAAGATAGTACACAATCTTGCTGTGTCCATTTTGTAGTTATTGGTATTCCTATGTATCTCAGTAAAAGTAATGTTTTTCCTCCATGAAGTTCAGGGAGTAAAGGTGAATTCATAGTCATTTACCCAGTGCATTAACATTGTCCCACACATGCTTCCTCAGAAGTAAGCCCCATTGAATGCAGTTGGAGTTACTCCAGGTAAGAACCCATAGGATTACAGCCTTAACCACTGCTGTGTATAATCCTTTCATGAGTTAACACGATAACTTTTCTTACCTGCATTCCTTTATCAGATCAGGGGAATACTAAAATTCTCTCCTCTTGCCAGGATAATGCAGACAACCATTTTAATTAAATGAATGGTTAAATAAATACTGGCATCTGGCATCCACAGTTTTGGCTCAGTTTGATAGCCAAACTTCCTTTTTTTCATTAGACTAGATACTGCACTCACTCTCAATACTACAACAATATTATATGCACTTACCGAAATGTATCAGTTTCATGGTGGAATGACATGTTAATTAAAAAGTAGGATTTATCCAGATTACTGATTCTTGCCATGTTTTTTCCTTTTAATTTGTCATTCTGTTGTTTAGGCCATATTTTTCCATTCTCATTTTTAAGACAGATCTTTCCCATCTCTATAAAGATTTAGCTATAGGTTTCTCCTGAATAATTCTTCCTAGAGAAAAACATTTGGGATTAAGTTTACTAATGTGCCTTATATGCTGGACCCATATGTAAAGTGCTTTTACATCTTTGTTTTTGAAATTCATTGAACACTGTGCCATTTCGTAGAACCTGTTTGGCAGTGGGCTTACATTAAACATGGCCAAACTATTGTCAATGTAGGTGTTGATGTCATCATTAAGTGTCTGTCTAATCTGTTGCAATACTTTTTCTCTTCACTGGGATTATTTGCATCATTCTGCAGAGCCCTTTTGGAACAAACACCAACACAGATGGTACAGACATACACAGTGGGCAGCATTACAAACTGGCCATTTACCATCTGCAGTAGTTTTCAACCCACAGTATTTGGTATTCTGGGTTGTAAATACTGAATTAAAAATAGCATTGAATGTGTATTGTAAATGGATGCCAAGAACAAGATATATAGGGGTGGGGGGTGGCAGCAGAAGTAAATTCGACCTCCTAGCTTTCATTAAGAATCTAGTGCTGATATTTTCCCCAAATTCCACTGCCAGGAAAAACGTGAGTGAGCTGCAGGCAAGTGTTCAGTAATTCCACATCATGCATTTGCCAATCCACTTCCTTGTAGATAATTCATGTGCTCATATGGTCCTTTTTCTAATGTCTATTTTTAGGAAAGTGTGCTTTTAGACAGTATTTCCTTTAATGTCAAAAAACCTAGGATAGCTGCTAGTTAGTGAAGTTTGCTATTGCTAAATATAAACTGTGACACAATTGGAAAAGGTCCCTAGGTTCAGTCCATCACACCACCAAAAAAACAGATCTTGAGTAGCAGAGTTGGGTAAGACCTCTGTCTGAGATTTTGGGCAATGGCTGCCAACCAGAATAGGCTACACTAGACTACAAGGACCAGGACAAGGATTCAGTCTTATCAGAATTGGAATGAGACATTCAACTTCGGGTGTGCTTCAACACCAAAGCCAATATAACGGCTTAAAGTTCAAACTTACCTTCCCTTTCTGCTGGGCAATTTGCCTCTTGAAACTTATGAAACAAAATGGAGATAAAGTTCTATTACACTACACCATGGGATAGCATTCTCCTGCACAACCACTTTCTACAAGCAGAGCATCAAGATTTCTCCCAACTCCTTCCGCCCACTTTTGCATCCATATGTACAGTTCCATAAAGATTTATCTAATGCAATGCAATGCAATATGATTTATAGAATCCATAGGTCTTGTGCTAGAAGTAATGGAAATAAGTGGGATTTTGGACTCAGTGTTGCCATTTTCAATATAAGGTAGGGCTCACATTGCTTCACTAGGCAAAGTGAGGTGTAAAGCTTTGCCAACAGAGCCTGGGGAACAGCGGGTGGCAGCAAGAAGGTGGAAGAGGGCAGAGCTGAGCATGCAACATGAAATGGTGCATGATGGAGTTTGAAGCACAAAATGTCATGTGATGTGCAGCCATTCTGTGTTTTCTTAAGGGTTTTTTTTCAGGAAGGGACAAAAGGGTGGAAGCTGTAGTAAAACATGAGAGGATTATAAATAGAAGACAGCATCTTCTGTCTGCACCCTATAAAGTTTTGTGAATGGTGCAGTGAAGGATTCTGAAGGATTCTGTATCCCCTAAGGTAGCATGTTGCCCTTGAGGGCTGTGAAAGATACTGACCTTCATTTGTATAGAGGCAAGATTCAAGATGGTCTAGCTGGGTTCTGAATGGGGTGTGTGGGTAGTAAACACCATCAGGCAGTAAACTCTTGAACTGCCCAAGTTGCATAGAATATATCATACAAATCTCTTCCATCTTTGTGATGAGAAGTCTGCACCTGCTGATATTCTCACTTCTGCATAATTGTTGACAGAAACCTGCCCTGGGTGGAAAATGACTAATCTGCTTCAGATACAGGATGTATGTATGTAAAGACTTTTTAAAAAAGCACTGGAGAGAATGGACAGCCACCCTTTGAGCAAACACTCATTTTCCAGGGCTTGGCCCTCTCCTAGCCCTTCAGCTCCAAAATACCAGATAATCTCTTTGCAAAGCAGATCTTTATTGGCAGTTTACAGCTACAAGACAAAGCAACTCCAAAAGCACTCTTATGAGTTTGGAAGCTTAGCCTCATCTCATATCAGGAAAACTGAATTCAACCAGGGACTTCTCCCCAGGAGCCTTTCCTTTCAGTAACGGTTGCACCCTCAGGGTGGCTCCTGCTGGTGAAGGGCCTACACAAGCTCTCTTAACTGGGCAGCTCATTTCTCCCAATTCCTTGTCATGGTCAGGGACTGGGCAAGGCATTGTCTCCTTTGCTGTCCTTTGACCCCTCACATCTCTTCCAAAACATTCTCACTCTTCTGATCCCAGACCTGGGAACCTGTGAGCAGCAACCTTGAGGGCACTTCCAAGACCCAAACTTCTTCCTGGTCTCCCAAAACTCCTCTCTCAAGAATCCCATTCAGCTTCATAATCGCAGTCCTGCTAATGCTGGGATACTTGCCAAGAGCGATCATCAGCTCCATTCCCTACCTTTGTAATTCACAGGGGATAGGCACTGTGTTTAAATCCAGTTTGTTGCTATGCTGCTTATAGTTTACTTGGATATACTTGCCATCTTTGACTATGTGGGAAGTGCAGGCTTTACAACTGTGCTTACATGTTTCAAAATGTAAGAAAGGCATCAGAAACTGTGTCCTGGGAGTGGGACTGTGATCCTGAATATAATGCGATTTAGATAAACATTAATTAGGGGTGGGATGGCTCCCCATGCAGCCTGGAGCTTTCCTTTAGAGTACACCCTCTTACACAGGACCTGCTATGTGGGGAAAATACTAGGAGATTCACTGTTGGGGAAGGTACCATTTGATGAGCATAATCACTGTGGAGAAAGCAGAGATAGGGGGATGCAGCTGGGACCTCTAGAGCATAAGCCTTGCTCTTTCTAGGGGATTCTGTGTTAGTTGCATATCGGGATCACAGAAACCACAATCCTGGGTTGGTTAGTTGCATTTTTTTAATATTACCCATTAGCCAAGGCTCTCTGGACTGTTAAATGAAAAAAGGAAGCATTGAAACACATGAACACACATGTGAAACAAAATTAATTTAAAACAACAAAACCACAACTTGCACATTTCAAGAGACAGAACCATACTGAAGTCTTCTGTTACACACAAACACACCTTACGCATAGTCTCTCCCAACTGGCTTTCCCAGCCTCTCCTGTGTCCCATTTCTCTGCCACCTTGCTTAAGTCTCCTTTCACAGTTTTGGCTGGAGAACACCAACCTCCAGCTGCCTTCTTTTCATCTGAGGATGCTCAGACAGCATGACAAACTATGGATTTATGCAGAAACCCTAAAACAAACCATTTCTCTTCATGGCTTCTAGAGTCCAAATTTAGCATGGTGAAATAGGACAACTGGTTTTGGGCGATATGACAGACCAACAGTGGTAAAACTCCACCTTGCGCTGGAATTCAGGGATAAACCCTGTCAGAATCTGTCCTTCCAGGCAATCATGGACTTGCTCTCTTGTGCTCAACCCAGACTTCCAAAGTGAGCTGAACCAAGAAGAGATCCGAAAATCTTGGAGCCCTGGATGCACAACCAGCAACCTTCTTCTGCATCATCATCAGCAGCAGCCCAAAAGGTGGCTGTAGCTAGGACAGAGAGGCATCTTCTTCAGCAGCCAGAGGGGGCTGTTTTTTGGCAAGAAGTGCCCTGAGACCAGCCTTCTTTGGCATGAGAAGTGGCTGCCAATGAGGGGCCCAATGCCTGGCGATTGCCTTGCTGAACACTGGGCACATTCTCCAGGAACTCAGATTCTGGGCCTCCGCAGAGTGGATGATAGTCCAGGGAGCTGGGCGCAGGGAATCCAATGGATTCCTAACCCAGAGCAGCTTCCTTGCGCATCCCTCCTCGTCATGTTGTCTGAACCCGGTGAGGGCGGGGGGGGGGGGGGAGAGAGCTGGCTCCAGCCTACACCTTGCATGCAGTCCCCAGAAGAATCTCATGAAGGAATAAGCCCTCAAACCACCCCCACCCCCTGCCCCAACGGAAAGGAATTGTGAAAACGTTCCTGTTCCTTGGTATATTGGATTGTGCTGTTAATCTGCAATACTGAGCATACATCCAATCTGGCTGTAGCCCTCCAGAGATACAGCAGCAGCATCTGCCTCAAAAGGGCAACATAGGAAGTCAGGCTATGACATGGTCAGCTACCATTATACATAGATACCTTAAGCCCCTTTTGAAAATTGTTAAATTCTTGACTACAGTGACTTCTTGGAGCAGGCTGCTCCACAGTTCAGATTTTCTCAAGGTGGCACTGGAGGCATCATGACTCAGCCATGGACCAACTTTGTCGATCCAGGGGGCTCTGTGTGTAGGATTGTTTATACTATATGGTTTTCCCCCACCAGTTCTCACGTATTCTTACTCATCCCCTTTCTCTCTCCACACTTGACCTACAACTTGGCCTCTCCTGCACCCGTACACACACTTCCAGCCCTCCTTCCTGCTGTAGACACATGGTGGTCTGCAGGTGGTCCCCATGAGGCCTGCAGCATGAGGCCTGCAGGTGGTCCCCTGCCCACAGTTTGAGAAATGACGGATTAAAGCCCATTACATGGTTCTAGCTCCAGTGTGGGTTTCCTATTGCAGAAACAACAGGATGCGACATTCAGCTGAGTAGTAGAAAAATGACAGCGATCACTGTTATGACACAAGGCAGGATACAAATCCCCAGATAAAAGTATGAATAATTGCGGAGAACAAATTAACAATCACGATGCATGGTGCTGCTTATAATTTCTATATTCTCTGTGGGAGGAAGCCTGGTTTCTTGATGCATTCTTGATGATCTTTAAGATGTTCTTCTCCTATAGCCCATTTTCTTCAGTCTTTCTCCCAGACACTCTAAGGCATGACTCTTAATTGCCCCTTATTCTTAGATGTCATTCATTCACCAAAGAAAGCAAACATTCTTTTGTGTAGCACCTCTTATTGTTCCTGCACACCTTGAAATCCTGATTGGTATACCTGACTATTGCATAACCTTGTACTGTTAGTATCTGACACTTGAAAGCACAGAGAAATTCACTGACACATCCCATTAATTCCAAAATATAGCTTATGCCCCAAAGCTAAGCATCACTTTAAGGCTGTAACCTCACTTAAAGGGCTGATAGATTGTACCTAGCAGGCATGACTTCTTGCATAGAATTGAGCTGGATTGATTGATCAGTGAATTGATTGATCAATTGGTTATGTATAGCCTTCCTTTTTTTCTTGCAAGGAGCCCAAGGTGGCTTAAATAATTGTACTTCTTTTTATGTTATCTTCACAGCAAACTTGTGAGGTTTTAGGCAGAGAGTCGGTGGATGGCCCAAAGCCACCCAATGAGTTTAATGGCTAAGTGAGGACTAGAACCTTCATCTCCTAAATTCCAGTCCACCTAGCCACTCTTAACCTCTCCACCACATTGGCTCTCACAGATGGAGTCTTATTCATCCTGTTCTGGAAGTAAGCCACATTAACTTACTGTCAAACTAGATACTCCTTTTATTCTGTTCTTTGGTCCTGTGTAGTAGTAGCTTGATCAAAACTAGCTGGAGTGGAGAGGCAAACCATGTCAGAACTCCAACTTTTGGAGGGGGCTTTGACTGCTGTTCTCTTTTCTATTTCCCCTTCAGTCCTCTAAATATGCAAAATTTATCCCATAGAATTTTATGGGACAAAACATGGCAAGAATGTGTGCGTATAGTGTGGGTTTTAAACATTTGTCTTTAAAATCAAATCCAGCCACAGGACTTTGCCATTCACTATTTTGTGATCAAATACACTAAAAAAAAATTTAGGAAGCTCAACTAATATGACTTCTGAGAAAGATTAAAATATAATTAAACATGACCATTTGCTTGTAATTCAGTGATTTCTCTGGAACACAGATGCTCCAGTATCCATGCAGTTCTCTCTGCTTGTTTTGATGTCTTGTTTGTTTCAGTGAACACAGGAACTATGTTTTCATCATGGCATTTGTAATAATGGTGCACACTCATACAGTAGGACAATATTTAATATGGGGTAGGCAACCTAGTGCCTTCACCACCCATAAGCTCCAGACAGCATGACCAGTGATCAGCCGTTAGGTAAGGTATAGTCCAAAGAAGGATGGGTGTGGAGATCAGGTTATCTGCCCCCACATATGGAGTTGCCTTATATGGAATCAGACCATTGGTCCATTTCACTGAAGGTTGTCTACACAGACTGGCAGCTTCTCTCCTAGCCTCCCACCTCACCCTAGATATAGCAGGCATTGAACCAGGACCTTCTTAATGGAAACCATGTGCTCTGCCATTGAACTACGGCCCTTCCCAAGATAAACCTTAAAGCTGGACGCTGCTCACACATTTGAAGGAAATAAAATCTCATGCAAATTAAAATGTTGAAATCATGAGACATTTTGCCTTATCCCGTAAATGAACAATTTGATTGTCTATATCCATGTTATTAAATATCTAAATGAATATTTTCAATGAAAACTGGCCAGTTTAATAGAAAACTGTAAAAGAGTTTTATTCTCTCTTTTTTAGTACATCATTTTGGAAAATGGACTGTTCTGGAACATTGGCTTTAGAAACCCAACTTAAAATAGTCTGAAGTAATAAAGAAAAGCCAACAAACCAGTTTAACAAAAAAGATTGACTTGAACCTTAAGAGAAGGTGCCTTAGCTCAGGAAGGGAGATATGAATAGTGAACATGAATCAGTAAAACAAAGGAGCATATTTTGGAATGTATTGTAATTTGCATATGTCACTTTATCTCCACAATATTATCACTTGGGTCTTGAAGGTGAAATGGAGGATGGAGAGAATCTCTTACTTGGTAGAAGGAATTAACTCCTGTAAGGGCTACAGGTGTAAATGTAAAGGGTAGTTAACCGAAGGGAATTTGTGGATCTCTCCTACTGCCAGTCTTTTCACATTCTCATCGGTTGTGAATGGATTTTATTTTTCAGACATTTTCAACATATCTCTCAATTTTTGTCTCATGAAGAACTCCCAGAGCTGGTGGACAGTTTAACCAGAACGAAATGAAAGGTCACCATTAAATTCCAAGAAATATGTATCAAAACCTGAATTATAAAACTCAGCAATGTTGGTTTTACAGTTCTCATTTTTAACCTTATATTTTACTTCTATATTTTAACCTTATTTATTAGAGTTAAATTTCATCTGTTTTCTTACAAAGAATTCAAATCAGCACACATCATTCTCCTCCTCCTCCTCCATCTTATCCCCACAACAAGAAGCCTGTGAGGCAGGCTGGGCTGAGAGTCTGTGGCTGGCCCGAAGTCACCCCGTTGGCTCCATGGCTGAGTGGGGACTAGACCCCAGATTGCCTCAGTCCTAGTCCAGCGCTCTTAACCACTGCACCACACTACACTTACACCTGTAAGTTGATAAAAGAGGATTGTTTAAAACTAGTAATCACTTCAAGTGTACTTGAAGTAGAAATACTGGATTCATTACAAAGAAATGAAGCAATTAACAAATATTTTCCACTCCAGCCCAAAACATTTCTGACAAGTGCCTGTCAGCTTCTTTAAAAGATGCAAGCAAAACACACCTTCAAATTATCCAGGAAATTATTTCCGCATTCTCATATAGCTATTCACATTTTTGTAATGATGCTTGATCTGCCATAATGTTCAACTAAAATTCTGTCTCCAGACTATGATTTCTAAAATCCGAAGCTAGGAACAAAATAACAAATTATTAATAGAACAAGAGAAGAAGTGAAAAAGAAGGTCCTGAGAGTAAAGCATGTTCCTTTAGCATCCTAGGATACAGCTCATCTTGCCCTGAGTCCTTGAACTTGTTTAAGGGAGCTAATTCTTTTCTGTCCTGATCCTTATCAATGTTGTATTGAAATCCTAATTCGGCACTAGTGATGCATTTGTGAATTGCAATCCTGACCCCTCACTATTTGCTCTACCCTGTGATATTGCATAGAGTTCCCCTACTGGGAGAAGATGAAGATGAAGGGGTTTCACCTCCTCTTTGTTCCTCTTTTGTTACCATCCTTAATAATTAGTGGACTTCTATTTCCTTCCTCCGCCTTCAAGTATATTTTTTGTTGCCCTTATCCTCCCTTTCTCCTTCTGACACTGTCCCTATTTGGGCTACTCTGCTTGGTGACCTGTCCTGTTCATTTCTCATAAGTAGCAATTTTATTTTAAAAAATTCAACTCATTCCTACAATTTTTTGGGCAGCCACAATTAGTTTTTATTATGTATGTATGTATGTATGTATGTATGTATGTATGTATGTATGTATTATAGACATTTCACACATTTCTGTCTTACTGGAATTGCCTGCTATTGAGCTTTTAGCAATGCCAACCTCGGGAACTCCCATCTCTCTCTGACCCTTCCCCCTGTTAAGTAAATTTCTACACAGAATCATACCTGACATTTCACAGAGCTGATCAAAATCAACACTCCTTCGCTCAAAGGTACAAGTCTGATTATAGTCACCTTTGAAGATCAAGAATTTCAGCATAAGGTCACTTTCCTCTTTCACTTTTTCCCCAATTTTCATTCAGAGATTTTCATGGAAGAATGTTCTAGTGTGCAAATTACTCCTTTCAACTGTGGAAATCTCCAAATTTCATCTCATTTCAGGAAATCCCAGAACTGATTTAAGAAGGGATAACAGATATTAAGAAGACAGACCTTCTGTCTGGTATTCACCTTGTACTGTCAGCTGCTTTCCTGGATTAAATTCTGAATAGAAACAACATATTGCAATGTTCATTACACATGACAATCTGTGGAAAAACACAGCTTAGGTTTTACTGTCTCTGTTGTTATTCAGACAAGGAATCAGGATTATGGCTGTTTAAGGCACAGGCATTTACTAGCAAGTGCAGTCTGAACAGAACAGGCTAAATGTGAAATAACTGTTCAGACTAGTCTATGAGGCTCTGCAGGAAAAGATTGATATAGAAGGGCTGCAATATTATTAAGAAGCAGTGTTAGAAGATGAATAGAACTGTAGTAAAGGAACAAACAGCACAAGATACAGAGGACAAGGAGAATGGAACTTGTATCACCAGGAAACAATTTTGTTTCTACTCCATTAATCAGCTACTCCATCAAAGACCAATTCCCAAATATTTTAAAAATCATAATCTTCCAGTACTAGGTTATGGCATCCAGAAAGTCCTGAACATTTGTGTCTTTGAAGTTTTGTTTCCGTCTGAAAAGGAATGTTAGTCACAAAGGATGAAAGTGTTTTTTATTCAATTCCACTGATACGTAGAAATCTGCCCCCTGCCCATGAATGGAATGCAATTATGCCCATCCAGTTTCTCACGTCAAACTTTTTCTTTCTTGTTTCCAAATACAACTCTGGTAATTGAGACTGAAATCCTCAGGAAGGAAGGGCCTGCCTAGGAGGAAGTTCCATTGAATTATAGGACTTACTTCTGAGTAGACGTGTATAGGATGCACTGTAAGTGTACTTGACCTGTTAGGGAATTCTCAAATGGACTGAAAGGGAGATGCAAAGTAAATAGTCATCGCTTTACTACTTACTCAGTAGAGCTGAAACATCCCCACTACGCACATTGTACTGTATGTAGAATGTGATCTTACAATGTCTGTGATACTAAGCATGGATCATCAAGGGTTTTTTTTTCCTTTTGGAACCCTCACACACACTTGTTCCCCTCCTCCAATATGCATAATTTCTTTATCAGCATCCCAATTCAAGAGGGGATAACAAAGAGGGTCTGTACATACATTTCCTGGAGCTGAACCAACAATGCCAGGGCTGGGCAGAGAGCAGATCCCCAGTTCCTTTAGACTTCAACTGCAAATATTCCTATTGCCAATGCTGACAGGGACTTCAGGGAGTTGAGTCCAAAATGTTAGGGCATCCACTTTCTACCCATCCCTGTACTACTCTACCCTTTAAGCAAGGATAGAAAACAGATGGGCCACAGTCCAGATCTCCAGGCAATAATATGCTGTTTTGATGACTACCACACTCTAAAGTAAAAGCATCATGCTTGATGACCTGGATGATTAATGTTGTAAGCCGTCCAGAGACAGAAGTAATGGATGGCACACAAACGTTATAAACAAACAAACAAACAAACAAAATGACATGAGTACTTGCCTGGATCCAGCAGAGCTCTGCCAATTAAAATGCATGTCAGGTGTCTGTGATTGGCTAGGAGTTCTAATGGCTATACAGAACCCCTGCCGGATTCTGAGGCACCATGTTTCCCCATAGCAGTTCCTGGGGACAAAAGAGGAAAGAACTATGGCCGTCATGTTCTGCTTCTGAGCTCCATGGGGGAGTCTGATGGGCCGTTATGGGAAACAGCGCTAGGCAGAAGAATTTTTGTCTGATCCAACAGGACTCGGTAAAAATATATGGCAAGGAACTGGGCAGGGAAGTGTTTTTGCATTCCTGTAAGCAAGGGGACAATGCTGCAGGCGTGAAGCCCATGGCACAGAAATAACTTTTGTGTGAAGAGTGTTTAGAGTGCATCCTGGAACTATATATTGTAATTGTTTCTATGGAACAGCGTTCCCCAAACTGGTGCCTTCCAGAGGAGTTGGAAAACGGAATGCTGGCTAGAAATTTGGGAAATACAGCCCCGTACATATGGCAGCACAAGATTTGGGAAGGGTGTTCAATTAAAAATGATTATATAGTCTCTTTTATTGTACAGTGCTTATTAAAAGTCACATTTGACTTTCCTAAGAGTAGCACTCACGGGACTGTCTCATTTTAGACTTGCAACACCTCTGTGAGGTAGATTAGATGGGAGACTGTAACCAGCCTAAGGCTATCACCTGAACTTCATAGCTGTGTGGGAATTTGAATCCAGTTCCCCCTGATACAAATCCACTACCCTGGCTGTGTTCGGACAACATGGCAAGCCATGGTGGCTTTTTATTTTTGTTGGTCTGTCATGTTGTCCAAGTGCAGTTCTGGTATTTCATATGGTAGGTTTGCTCTCTAGAAATCCCATTAAAAATCAGGTTGTTTTATGGTTTCTTTGTACTACTATGGCTTGTCATGCTGTCTGAACCCAGGATTTTGGTTCCCATAGTCCTGAGAGGCAACTACCACAGAATGCCTTGGGAAGAATGACTCCAGCCATCTGGCCTTTATTTGCAGCACGATGCGGATAAGGCAAGCCAAGCAACACACCTTGGGGTTGAATGTCAGGCGCTCTGGCTGGTGGGATACGTGCCCACAGAGGGAGGAATCAGTGGGGACGATGGAGACATAACACAGAAATCCCTTGCTCAACTGTCAGGTAGTTCATAATAAAAACAAGGGTTGCTTGTTGTGTGAAAGCAACGCACAGTGGCACGTTATAGAAGAGGTTACAATAGTAGTAGCATTAGTGATTCAGAGCCAACTGAACTGCTCTTGACATCTTTGTTTTTATACATGTTCTGTCTTTTGCCACCACTGTTGTCATTAATCATTAGCTAGTGGAGACATTTGGAAGATCGAATGCCCCAGCTCTGCTTTAAGTGTTGCTTTTGAGAAATACTTGGCAAGAAATGTGGATACACAGAAGGGCCGCAGCTGCAGACAAATGCATAGCTGCCTCCTAGCCTGTTTTATGATGGCGTATGCTTCATAATGGGGATGGGGTGGTAATTTCATTTCTATTATACTTTCTAATTGATAGAAGAGGGAGTAGACATTCGCATGGCATAGGCGTTGCTGGCAACGAGTGCTGCTTCGGGTAGCTCTGTAAAATCCATCTTTACCATCTTCAGACAAGAATACTGCACAGTGCTGTGTAATAGGATGCTGTTAACAGAGAGAAAACCTTTGTGTGCCAGATTACATTTCTCTGGCTCTTGGTCTGTCCGCGGGCCCAGTTCAAGCCATTGGCCTTGCCCTTCGAATCCCTTCATCAACTGGGAGCAGGATACCTGAAGGATCCCGTCTCAGCACAGGTACCCTCTTGCCCTTTGAGTGCCTCATCCGAAGCCCGTGTCCTGGCGCAATCCCTGGCTGAGGTGCAGTGGGGGGTCACCAGGAAGACGTGAGCAGTGGTGCTGCAGCTTGGACCTCCTCTGAGGAAAGGCTTGCCTGTCTCTTGCCCTCCTCCATGCAGACAGTCTTCTGGGGCCAGATAAAGACTTGCTTAAAGGGTCTCCACTGCTCTGTTTTGCTTTGATTATTCTGCTTCCATCAGCTACTGTTTTTAGCATATTCAGTGGCATGTTTAACTGTAAGCCACCATAATAGTGCATTTCAATGGCAGGGCATACATTTCTAAACAAGTGTCTGAACCCCTGAACCCTGCCACAGGTATAAAAAGCATTTTGGCTTAACAAAAGCAACCCCTCTCTCTCTCTCTCTCTCTCTCTCTCTCTCTCTCTCTCTCTCTCTGTGTGTGTGTGTGTGTGTGTGTGAGAGAGAGAGAGAGAGGGGGGGGGGGCTTACATGATATGATTAAGAGCAATCCTCTTTTGTCTTTGTCATTTTAAGGAAATGTTGGTTAGGCCAGCAGGGGGAAAGAAAAAAAGAAAAAGAGCAACATACCCTTGGACTCTCTTCAAAGTTTCTGATTTTGAAAGAAGACCCTCTTTTGCTTTTGGAAGAAGAATATTTGTATTTAGTGTACAGGAATGTGGACTGATGAAAGTTACAGTAACTTTTCAAACAAATCTGTAAAATGCCATCAAGGATTTGTTGATTGACACTCTTTTGTACACTGCTAAGCTCTAGTCTGAACTATGACTTTCCTTTAAGAAAAGAAAAAGAAACCACATTCCTTGGTTCCAGCATGAGTGATGTAGCTCCACTGTTCCAAGCACACACAGCTGCTGACTTGTAAGGGGTTTCCCAGATCAGCTTTATTCAAGGAGAGGGGTGGGGAGAGCAAGGACGTAAAGTGGCTGGCGATGGGGGCAGAAGCAGCGTCTGCATGTCACTCCATTTCGGGCATATGATGGAAAGAGCAGAATGAAAGTAAGGCAGAAGTGGTCTCTTCCACCGCTGCGCCTCATCCCCGCTGCCACTGCCTGGGCCAGGGCAAGAGGAAGGCGAGTGAACAGGCTGCCCTGGCGTGGAGGAAAAGAAACTGAAGGGAGCTTATCAGTGGGGCCCTGCCGGATGGGGATCCTCAAAGGGTGTCCCACCATGCTCACCTTCTGTTCTGCCCATCATCCCCAACCAGAACATAACGTAAGATCCACTGCCAAAAGGCCAAACTGCGCAATCACCAGCTATGCAGGCAAAAGCTGACAATTTCCTGGGGAGTATAATGGTAAGGTGTGTTTCCTGCCCCTTTCATCAGTTGGAAAAAAAGGGACTGTAGTTTTTTCCTGAGGTGCAAGAATGAGTCCGAGGCAAAAGTTCATTCACTCATTAGAGGTCCATAGCATGTGAACAGGAAAGCAACATGGAGAACTTTAACCTCCTGCTTGCAGTGTGTTGGTGAAGGAACTACAAAATCGATATGCAAAAGGCCCTCTACTAATGTGACATTTGGATTCAACCCACAGTGTTTCGGAGAAGAAAGCAATGAATCTGTGAAAGAGATGTTCCTATTTCATGCCTACTGCTTTCCAACTGTTTCACTTCTGCGTAGCTACTGGTTTGTGGTCAGTAACAGCTGGGGAAAGCAAAACCATGGGATGCTTTTAAAATGCAGTGCTAGATCAAAGGTGCCACTCTGCACATAGAAAGTGCTTTGTACTCCTAAAGGTTGCTGGCCTATTGTGCAAGAAAAGTGAAATCAAATCCAAAAATATGCAAGAGTGTTGTCAAAACTCAGTCATAAGCATCAGAACTGCCTTGGAGCTCACCTGGGAGAGTCGTGAATGGACTCTTCCACTAACATTCGTGCAAGTGTGTATGTGAGCTGCAGCATTAGTGACTTTTCTTCCTTCTGCTCGCTGCCCTTTGGATTAAACCCAGGCATTACTTTCACAAGGGAAGTGAGAATCAGCCATAAAGGCCATTTCCCACTGAGCAGAGGCATGCCAAAACCCTCCCTGTCTGTTACTGTTCTGATTCAGGCAATTTCCCTTCCTCTACTGCTGTGTAGCAGGTAGCGCAGTGGTTTAAACTGCTGTGCTGCTGGGCTGGTTGATCGAAAGGTTGCAGGTTCGAATCTGCAGCTCCTGCCAACCTTGCAGTTCGAAAGCATGCAAATGCAAGTAGATAAAAAGGTACCACTTTGGTGGGCAGGTAACAGCGTTCCGTGCACTTTGGTGTTTAGTCATGCTGGCCACATGACCACGGAGACTGTCTGCGGACAAATGGTGGCTCCCTCGGCTGGGAAACGGAGATGAGCACCGCCCCCTAGAGTCAGGCACGACTGGACTTCATGTCAAGGGCAAACCTTTACCTTTACCGCTGTGTGGCTAAATGGACCTTCTTCCTAATTCTAGCCCAATACGAACTTTCACGCTCTGCAGAAAGCTCCTCTGGGCACTCCCCCAGTTTGCTTGCTGCAGTCTATCCCTTCTCCTTCCTATTTCAGCCTCTTGCTGCTGTTGTGGGGCGGAGTGGGGGTAGGGTTAGGGTTTCCCTCCCATTCTCCCCCATCCCTGCCTCTCACTTTTCTTACCTTCGTGGGCCATTTGCTTCCTTGACCCAAACCCTGCCAGTGGCCCAACTAGATAATTTTGGACCATTGACCTACTCGTCTTATGGGGTCTTTACTGAGGCCATGGGTATTATTGTGGTGGTAATGCCCATGAGTAACATTTCTTTTCCCCTCCCACAGTCATGGCACACATTAGAACAAGAACAAGAAAACTGTTTTTCAAACTTGACTTTACAAAGCACTCAGAGCCTGTGTCGTTCTGCATTTTAAATTTACATAGATCATGGCACCATGATCTATGTAAATGGTCTTGGAGCTTGACCATTGGAGAAATAAAATGGAGCTTGCTTTTGCATTTGCGGCTCCCAGCCTCGCACTGCAAGGACTGCCCCTACCTCTGGCCAGCACTACTTGTACCTCTTGCTCGCTCTCAGCAGGGCCAGGAGACAGCTGCTGTGGGAAAGCACCAGTGTGGCAGAATGTGGGGCCGTCCCTGCCTCAGCCAGGAGCAAGGGAAGCTGGCGATCCCTAGCTGCACTGGGACACAGAAAATAAAGGGATTAAAATGAACTATGAAATCTCATGAGGCTTTCTTATTACCAATTATTGAAAGGGGTATGTTATGTAAACAAGTGGCATGTATATTTTATGTTTATTTCATGGTTTGCTGGCATGCCAGTTTGGCTTTAAAAAATCAGTTGTTCCAGATGCATACAGCAATGCTGCTGTCAATATTTACCTAGTAATTCCAAAAGAAGTAATTTAAAAAATAAATTCTGACATAGAACAAAGACCATGCTCATCCAAGCAGTATCAATGAAGTTTTTATAAGTCGTGGTAAGCACAATGAGCTTAATCATGTTGTTTGTGCGTGTGATGTCAAGTACCAACATTTTCATTGTTACTTTCTGAGAAAAGTTGAACAGGGTTCAGTTATTTATTCCAACTAGAAATCCTAACCTGGACAGAAACAAAAAGGACTACTTTGGCTTCTGTGCCTGGTAGTTGGAATCTGAGACCTCATTCTTAATTGTATGTTGTCTCTGATCAATAGTGCTAACTCTAAAATCACACCCAGATGGTAGCCTGTATATCTCTTTGGAGACTTACACATGTGCACTTCGGGGATGGGGGCAGTTCAGCTATGTTGATTATGTATTAAATGATTATTCATTTAATCTCTATACCACCCAATAGCTAAAAGGCTTTCTGGGTAGTTCACAAAGTTAAAAAGATCATTTAACTAGAAACAAAAACAATACATAATAATTAAACAATAACCCCAAATAAAATGACGACGATAGGACTACAAACATATATACAGTATCCAGCATTTCTTGGTAGATATATACCATTCCTTTCAATTTTACTGTACTTTACAGTTTAACTTCCTGCTTCCTAGTTGATTCTCCATGCAGTAAAAGGAACTTCATTAGGCCCCATGAAAATACATGGATCTATACAAGTTAAGGTGGAATAGGCAGAGACAAATTTGACATACTTCCAAACAGTGCCTCACTTCTGACTGTGTAGTAGCTTTGCCTTCAGTCGTCGGGAACATAAGAAGAGCCATGGAGAATCTTACAAAGGCCTAAGTAGTCCAGCGTTCTGTTCACCAAGTGGTCAGCCAGTTGCCCATGGGAAGCCCATAAATAGGTCAAGAGAGAAATAGTCTCTTTCCCTTCATTTTTTGCAGTAACTGGTATGCAGGAGAGATAGGTGTGCCTATACTGAAGTGTCATGCACAGCCAGCATGGTTAGCAGCCACTGATAGTCTTGAGAAACCTGTAGGGTGTCGTGGTTGGAGTGCTGGACTGCAACTCAGGAGGGTCTGGATCCTACTCCCTGTTCAACCACGAAGCTCATTGAGTGCTCTGAGCCAGTCATGGACTCTCAGTCCAGCCTACTTCACAGGTAGCCTACCTGCTACTGTGAGGATGAATAGAAAGAAGGACAACCTTGCAAGCTACCTCAGGTTCCCTGCAGAAAAGGCAGGATATAAATGCAATGCAACAATAATTTCCCATGACTTTGTGTAAACCATTTAAAGCTATTCAGGTGGCCATTATTACAACCTGTAGTGATGAGTTCCTCAGTTTGTGTGCTGTGTACAGTATTTCTTTTTTACCTGTCCTGAATTTCCCACCAATCGGATTCATGGGCTGACCTGCATCTTCAAGCATGATGAAGAGGGGAGAAACCTCCCTATCCGCTTTTTCCATACCAAACTTATTTGCACACCTACTACCAGCACAGGCTCTCCCACCAACTTTGCCTCCATCTTCTCTGAAAATACTGTCAGCCTGTGGACCGCCATCTCCCCCACTCGCTAACAGCTGAAGTAGCTGTTTCTGATGCCCAGCTAATGATGGAGCACTCTGAAAACTCCGACAATCTCACGTTGTGGCCTCATACAGAGGCTTAAAAATATTGGTCACAAAATAAACATCTGTGGTGTACACTTCCCGGGATGAGTGAGAAAATTTCTTTGAAATTGCCCCCCAAAGGACTGAAACTCTCGAAAGTCAACCCACTCTTTCCCGCAAGTTCAAGCTAGTGTAGTAAAGGGTCATGATCCATCGTGTTAAGGGTTGCTAGGAAGGCAAGAGTGACATATAGCTGCAAGAGAAGATGACTTGCCAAGGTCAAATTAAAGTCAAGCTGAAAGCCACACTGAAAAGCTTAAGGAAAGAGATTTTATTCAGGTGAGCCAGGAATCTTCCTGTTGGTGTACAGCCTCAAAAGACAATATTGTTAACTATGCAATGGGTGTGTGCATGTATGGGGGTGGGGGAAATTGACTTCAAAGAATTGTTGACATGGAAAATAAATTAAAGCAATAATTTTCCATCAGTTAACTCAAGTTGATTTCATTCAAATGCATTTAAAATACATTTGTCAGGCAAGTAAGGTTACATATGCCAAGGATCAGTCAGTGCATTAGTAATTTTTCAGCAAATCCATGTATTTATCTAGGTTTGCTTCATCCTTCGTGCCTTCCTCGGTGTAAAAACACCACCACCATCAGTGGGTAGCCCTTGCCATAAGTGGAGGTCACACATACGTCATGCCATCTTGAGACCTTGGTAAAGGATGGGGTAGAAATGCTTTTAATAAATAAAATGAAACAAATCTACTTTGGCAGGTGTACACTCCCTGAATTGCACTACCAACGACACTTTTTAAGTTAGCAAAATTGTCATCTCCATGATCTTCATCCAGAGTCCCTAGTTTTTGTAACACCAGGGTAGGCTGCTTGCACAGAGAAAAGATGTGTGAAGCAGTGCTTAGAATACAATACTGAAATATCAAGTATTCATTCCCTTCTTGTCTAAGACTACTTAAAAGCATGCCTGTAAAACATCCACATTTAAAATGCCTACCCTGAGCAGTTCTTAATGCTGTAAGGAGAAAACAGGAATGTGGAGGACTGAAAGACAACGTGTTCTTATTTCTGAATGCTTACTGTCAAAGATTACAAAGGACACACCAGAACAAGGGAATAAAACAAGTAACGAGGCAGAAAGCCTCCCACATACTCCCACATGGTGCATCCCACTCAAATCAATCCCTGCCATGGTCAAATCCTCCCAATAGCCCATCTGCTACATCATCATCTTTGGCACAGTCAGCACTAATATCACCCACCCACAGAGAGAGGGAGAGGGAGAGGGGGAGAGAGAGAGAGAGAGAGAGAGAGAGAGAGATTTCTATGCTTGCTGCATTTTGACAAAGTACTGAGTGGTTAATAATGGGCAGCAGCTTCATTTAATAGAAGTTTCATGTGTAAAATATATTTTGTTCTAAAGGCATCTGTGAAATCCTGACACACTCTATTTCTGGATTCTTCGAAAGACCTGAATCAAAAGATTTCTCGGTGAAGGGGTCAGGGAAGAGGCTGTGTCAAGGCCAAATTAGTATCCTCATTCAGTAAATAGCTTTCCAGATGGATTCTTTGAAAATCTATGAGATTGGTTTCTTGGAGACAGCTTGTCGTTTGACTAGTAAATTAGAACCTGGGGTCTAATGAAGGAAGACAAGATTATTGCCCCGAACTTTTTACCTATGAGCTTGCTGGCTGGCTGTTGGAGGACATACATGAATATGTGAGTTCTGAAGCACAGCTCAGTGGTACTTCCTGCTGAAAAGGCCTGCTGGATGTAGAAGGATCACAAGCCATTTTTCAAAGAGCAGCTTTTGCTGAATCAGGAAAATTAATTCAACCATCTGAAAAGAATTACAACGAAAAATTCCGAGTGCACCCAAGGAAGAGTGTTGTTCTCTCAGCGAGATTTAAATGTATATAAACAAGCAGTCACACATCCATCCATTAGGAGGTTTCATGGAATGTTATCTCAGTTTCATCTGAGCTGTGGGTTGATACATGATCTTATTGTAATTTCTGTTTCTACAGTCACTTATTGTTTCTCTTTGCTTAAAATTATTGGTGAGCTTGCTCTGTTACATAGGAATGCCTACACTGTTCTAAAATTATGTCATGGAACTCCTATTAACTTAGAGAACCTGGTTAAATAGTGGAGTGGGCAATCCTGTTGGAGATAGTTGCTACCTTGGGCCTTTTAGTCTTAAGAGAAGGTTCTGAGAACCGGTGCCAGTGGACCATGTGGCAGCCAAGGAACTCTCATGTGAGAAAGACATGAGAAAGCTGACATGACTGAGTTATCTGTGCACTTTCCTCAGAGAATTACCACAATCCAACTTTTATTTACAGGCATCTCTAGAAACTGGAAGTCTACAAGTCCCCCACCTACAACTAATGCAGTTTCAGAATGGAAATGTCTTAATGTCTGTTTGGTTGGGACCATAGCTGCTGAAATCTAGTATTTAGATTTAGTTCCATTATTACAACAGTGATTTTAGCCTGCTGGCTCTTATAACCAAAAGCCATTCTAGCAGCACTCCATGCGGACACACCCACGTCTAATGCTCCTGACCTTGAACAACACACAGTCACACGGAGCGCATGCATGTCCGTGCCAGTACATGCTTGGCCTTTGGAGCGCTGGAGTGTATTCAGGTATGCATGGAATAACAGCACTTACATGTGAGTTATTTCACTGCTCAGGAGGCAGTCAGTCCACCCAGAAGTGCTTTTCAGTACTTTCTGTGTGGGAACATTAAGCTTCGAGCAGCCCACTGGAGATAGGTAGCCAGTTAACAGTGCAAATGATGATAGTCATAAAAAAGAGGACAAAAGACAACACAGGGTAGCACAAAAATTGTACATGCTAAATCAGATCCATGAAGAGTTGGGCACGACTTCACAACTGAACAACAACAACAATTCAGATTAAAGTAGAACTACACTAATCTGAATAGACATACATCTTGCCATAGGGGGGCAGACAGTGAGCTGGTGATTTGAGCACCTTCTTAGCCTGTTGAGCAGGTGCTAAGGACTTCGAGGCTTTGCTCCCCGTTCTGAGATTTTTTATCTTTAAACCTGACCTGGACTAGACATCCCTTCAGAAGACATAAACTGATATCCTTGAGGAATGTTGTTTATGCTATGATCAGAGTTCGTATGGGAGTTCTCTCTGTGGTGTTACATCTATGCAATGCCTTATTTAGACACGACAGCTATTGCTCGGCATTGCAGGTGTCGAGCAAGGAACATGAAGTTGCAAATAACTGTCTGGATTGTGCCAGGTAAGAGAAGATGTTCTGAATAAAATTTACCTGGCATTTTCCATGCTACCTTTTCCAGTGGCAAATTTGAAACAACTCTTTTATATTCAAGAATAATCATGTTACCTCTGTAGCAGTGTATTTAGTAACGAATAGGGAAATATTGGACCTTCACTGTAGTACATTGCAGTGGCCTCCGGGTGTCACTAGAGAGCTTTTTATGAAAACGATGCCTCCTCCACTTTCAGTTGTACATCATGATCCAATCTAATAAAAATGAATCTGATTTTAATATAGTGCTTTCTGTCCATCCTTTATTCAGGTGCTGCATACAGCTCTGTTAATATCAACTCTGCATATAACTCTTGAATTCTTCTACAGTTCTAGCACTGAAATAAAATCTGTGATGCAAGCTAGAGTTCACAAGAGTTTAAATTGAAAATCTCTCTCTATAGCCAATTCTGATATAATCTTTATCCTCCATGGAGAAATACCTGTGGAGATATATGGATACAAAACACTGCATGGAGGTGCAGATCCACGTCCATCTTTAAGACCCTATCTGAGCATGGACTGTAACAGATCTCTGTGTAATTCACTACTGTGAATTACTTCAAGTGAAAGCTTTTGCAATTCACTATTTTTCTGGCAGTCTAGCTCTGTAGACAAATTATTTTACACTGAAACCAATGCTTACACTTTGCTATTACACTCTTTTATCTCTATATTTATTTATTTGGCTCGATTATTTATTTGGAGGAGGAGTGATTGCTGGTTTTTCACATGTGAAATTAACCTTTCCACAAAACAAAACGGATCAGATCAAGCATGACTTATCTCTCACATGCAGCTCATTTGTAATACTGCACACACAGATGACTTAAAGTAGATCTACCTTCCTTTCTACAACCCAGCATGAGAAATCCATACTGGAGAGTTATACTGAGCTTTCTGTCAGTTTAAGAAAGCGAATACAAGTTTTAAAAATTAGGTGTGTGGATTCTCCACACAATTATCCAGTAAGTAGTGGAAGATAAAGAAATTGCAGTAAAGGCTTGCACGCTGGTGTAAGGAAGGGCTACCTCCTGTATTGATGTCCAGGGAGAGTTGATGATCACTAACATACATTGGTTTTAACTAGGAGGATGACCTGTAGTCCATCTGGATAATGACACCTCTCTTTCACCAGCCTTAGGTGGTGGGCCATTACTTCTTACTCCATGAGTTGCACCATTTTGTCTTCTTTTCCTTGACTCCCAGGTACATGGAAACATCCAGAATGAACTGTGTAATTATTATGGAATCCAAACTGGAGAGATTTTGAAGCCTTGTGCAATCAAATGATCCGTAAATGGGTCTCAGCAGGCAACCAAGGATTCTCCTGTCTCCCCATGAAATCAGTATATGATATGCATTTCACTTCTTAGATTAATATTACTGAATGACGTTGACTAGCTGCAATGGCATAGAAAGCTCACTCCAACCTGAGTTTCCCTATTGTCACTCTTGACACCATTCCTTTAGTTTCATTTTTCTGAGTTTCTTCAAAAATCAGCAAGCTCTAATCAGTAGAAGAAAGCACTTCAGAGCAATCATGTCACCCATCCAAGTTATCTTTCCATTCTAGAGATGAACCAGAGCTTCAACGAGGCCATCATTCACGACAGCATGAAATACCACCAGGGCTGCTAAGCAATCTTGTGACTCGGGCCTGTATAGCCCAGACCTTGTATCTACTTGCCCTTGACAATGGAACTACATTAGGTTCCACAATGCATAGATCCTCCTAGTCAGTCCACTGCAAAGAATCAAGACTGTGCCTCTATTATTTGAGACAGACCCTGAGTTATCATGGCAGTCCTAAAATCCTGAGCGACACCTCTTGGCTCACCTGAAATCCCTCACAGCAACCAATATGCAATCTGTCCATATAACATCTAAGGGCATCTCTACCAGCTGACGTCAAGAAACAATCGAGGAATGAAGGAATAGATAGTACACCAGAACAATAAGGGTTCTGTCCCTAGTGCCCAACTCCAGGTACATATACTTGAAAATAATGAATTGCTAGGCAGGATACTGAAGGGACCAATGGAATCCTTAGAGCCCACAGCAATAAAATATTGATTACCACAGTTCCTGAATAGTTTCATGTACTACCGAAAGGCAAACACCAGCAAAGATAGCTAAGCAAAAGTCTGGAAGCAAGGTAGATCTTTGGCTGAAATCAGGGAACATTTGCTGGTACACTTCCAGATGTATCTTGAAGAGGATTTGATTGCATTCACATTCTATGACCCATACATACTTATCAATGAATTGTGTGCATATTTGGCATTAAAATCCTTTCTTCTGCATTTCCTTTCATCCTTTCCTTTTCCATCTTAATTGGTGCAAATGATGAAAGCCACAGATCACAACTATTTGCAACAAGGTGTTTCTCCAATTTAAATCATGAGTTTAATCACAGTAAATAGAAACTTTTATTTTTTTTTCCTGAAGTACTCTGGTTAAAGTCGTGTATCCAGATGAAAAATTAGTACTTACAACATAACTTGTTCACCTCAGGGTAACTCAGTTAATGGCAATTTACATATACATTGTCCCCACGTAATAAGTAAGTGTCTCCCCAGAGTAACTGTGAAACATAGTTGCTGTATATTCTGGAGCCATATAGCTTCTCTGCAAGGTATATTAATATGCCTGCAGAAAATATTCAATAGTATTTCAGGAATGATACACCAGGAACACAGCTTTTGAAAATCTTTTGAGACTTAGTTCTTCAGCAGATCTCAGCCATGAAATTTAATATTTCTTTAAAGTCCAGTTTAAGCTCTGTCTTCAAAAAGGTTGACTTTGAATATATTCTGGTGCTTCTCACAGCTCAGTTACATCCATTTTTTGATTAGCTGCCATGAAATGACTAGAACAGCTCAAGGCTTTGTAAATACTTTCCAATTCCACTTATTGAATATAGTACATATTATATTGTTATTAAATGAAGAGCCTTTAAAGAAACAAATCATATGAGCATAGAGGCTTAAATGGATACTGAATATTTCAATTTTTATCACAGCTTTGTTATTTTTCACAGCATAGGGGTGAAGTCAAACTCCCATTCATGTAATTGTCAATGCTTTTCTCATTATTGCAGTTAGTATCAACTGTGGGTTTCACAACCAGCTTGTCTGCATGACCTTTTACCATGAAGTTTATGACCACTGTTCCTTACAGAAGATAGGAAAGATGCACCTAAATTAAAACCATATGTGGACACACTAATAAAAAATAAATTGTAGCAATTATGATTAGCTTGTAGGTAAGAACAGTTACTTCATTTTCTTTGTACTTTTCTACATTCAGTTCCCCCTGCACCCAATTTCAATGAATGAGAAATCATAGATTTTTTTTTAAAAAGCTGGCAAGAATACCCCAGACTTCATTGGCAATTTTCACCAAAATTTGCAGGAAGTACTGTGGATGGTGAAGTGAAAAGCCACCTGTCCTTATTTGTAAAATGATTTTTGATTTTCCAGAAATCAATGTGTATTCAGTTGAAAATCCAACAAAACTTCTTAGGAAGCGAAGCTATGTTTTGTGTGTTTGTGCACTCATTCTCAGAGTTCTGCATTACCCTTCACCCACAAAAATAACTGTGCATACACATCTCTGTAGCAATTTGTTCTCCTGAATTTCTGCCTATCGCTCTGGAAAATTTGCAGCCTGGAATACTGGCCTTCAAAATGCCATTTAAAGCAGGGATGTTTGAAGTGTTCTGCTGTGCTGCAGGCAATCAGAATCAGAATCTCTAGAACATGTAGACTGACTCCTAGTGTCTGTGCCAGTCCTAAACCTCCAAAATGCTTACATAAAAGAATGGCCTAGATTCAAAGTTTCTACCATCCCAGTGAAAGAAGCAAAGAAACCCTACGAGGGTTAAGGGGAATTTCATGAACATAATTTGGGGAGCTATAACCATTCTTATTTGGTACAAAATGTGACTTTTACTACATTAACCTAAAATTAAACGTAACACCTATAGGATGGATTTAACGTTTTGTTCCAAAATGTGGGGCAGTTTGTGCAGTCACCATGCACAAAGGCAACCTCATTTAACCTGCTACTGTGCAGATGCTTTGGACTTCTACTCCCTAGTCAACATGGTCAAGGGTCAAGAAACCTGGGAACTGTAGTTCAAGGCATCAGGAGTACATCAGGCTGAGTAAGGTGGTACTGAAAAGAGCAAGTTAAAAGAATGGCATTGCATAGCATTCCACAAATAACATTTATTGAACCATCTAGATCAAATTTAGGCAAACCTTTTGGGCTGTAGGCACTTTTGGCAATCTGAGACACTGTCCAGGGTAGCATCACAAAATGGCTACAATGGAATGCTTTTTCAAAGTATGAAAATGTGTTCATTGAAAACAAGTAGGAAGGGTAGGGCAGATTGATGGCTGCTAGAAAAGGTGTTTGGGGATGGATCGGTTCCTGTGAGAACATGTTGTCCATCTCTGAACAAGATATTCACAAAGCACTGACTTTATACTCTTTCAGGAGAATTCATTCTAGTAGCCTTCCAAAGCCACTGGCCAGTTTAAGTGCCCTGTTGGCCAAACCTCCTTCACTAGGCAGACAATCCTTGCCTGTTTAGAGAAACATCGAGGGCATACTGAATATGACAGCACTTTTTCTGTCTACACAGATAGAATCATCTTATTTAACTACCCAGACACATTTGTTTAAAAAACTAAGTATTTAAGTCACTTATTGTACACAATCTTCATTTATAATTTAAAAACATAGTTGGAAAACTAAAAATATGCTTGATCTGCAAAATCCTCAGAAGTAATATTTCACAGAAATGTACTGTAATCTTTGATGGCAAATTGAGTATTGAGACAATAACCTATGCTGAAATCAATTACTTAATTGACATTGGGCCAATAACACCAAGACTGTACGTCTCCTTGAACATACTAAGTAGCATTTGCATTGAAATAATTTAAGCTAGTTTTTGAGTAAATACACTTGGAAATGGGAAACAAAATCCACAACCTAACTACATTTAATCAGAAGACTTGCCTCTATATATGCAAGCCTTGGATTACAACCAAGTATCACATAATCCACCTTGAACACTCTTTCCTTTGTGAAAAAGCAGCATATAAATAGATCTCTAATCCAACTTCATTTGTTCTAATCCCCAATTGTTTAAAAATGGGGATGATGAGTTCATAAGACTTAGCAAGCCCCTTAGAAGTGAAGCACTATTAAATGAATAGGAACATTTCAAGGTGCAGTTTCAACTACAACTTTATCATTTTGTGCAAGTACTGTATAAATTCTGGTCTGTTTAAGCTATTCAACAGAAACTGTTTCTGAACTTCAGTTAATTTCATGGAACACTACTCAACTTCCAACTATTTTCTCTCCCACTGTACATTAATCTATATTGATGATGATCTAGTTATCTTAACTCTGGGACATCCAGCATTACAAACTAGTCTTATTAAAGGCTCACTTGAGTACTCCAAATCCACACTGGTGTTTCATATTCCAGGAAAATTAACAGCTTTCCAGCACTGAGATGAAGGATCCAACCTCACTAAACACAGGAGTCAGTGTGTAAAAGAGCCCCTCAAAGGTCTCTTCTGTCCAATACCTTGCCTCCTTGTGACCAATCCAATGCATTATTGGCAATAAATACATTGTCTATTTGTGATATTATCTGCATAAACCAGACTTTTTCTAGATTAAATATACACTTAATCTATACAGGACTAAGTAACCTATGCAGTGCAAGTGAGCATCTTTTGGAAGTTTCAAAGAACCTGAGGTTATTTAAAAGACTCAAGAAAATAAGGCTGCAATTTGCACTACAATACAAGAGTTAAAGTACCATTGCATATATTATACAGAAGCAAATCTAGATCTGCCACCAATTATCCAAGGAAAGGAAGCAAGCCAGTGATGAGTGTATTTTATGACGTGTTCTGGGCCTATGGCCTACTACAAAGGAAGAATTCCATTTAAGTCAAACTATGTGCAGAAAATATAAAAGGTCAGGCCGGTTTTATTTTTGTTAATTTAACACACATTTATAATGGGCTAAAGAGTCACAAATCAGAGGTGTACAGCCACATTGTCATTACTAAGGAATAATTATGAATGGAAAGTGTCCAACAGATGGGAGTCCAAAAATGACACTAGTATGGAAGATCTCATTTTACATCCATTTATTTCATCCCATGGCCATTTAAAGCATAATAGTCAATACATTTCTAACACTACAGAGAATACCAGGGTGACCAGAGTATATATACAAGCCAAAAATAAAAAATAAAAAGATGTGGACAGCTGAATAAGAGTATGTATTCAGTATGGAATCCATTGAACTTCATTCAGCTCAGGCTTTGTTCTTTAGGGAACAAGGTGCTAATGTGCCACTCTCTCATAAAATAAGTATAATTGCTTCCAAAGCAAGTTACTGCTGAAAACATAGATGGAAGCAAGTTAAGTGTAACACTAAATTTCACCTATAAAACCTAGGAGCAACACTTCCTTGAATCAATTTCCACCTTCCAACACCATTACTACTCTGTATTTGTTTTTACAAAAGCCTACTGTTTTATTAAGGCATATTTTGCCCTGAGCAATATGGTGGAAATTAGCCCAAAAGTCTAAACAGTTAAAAGGCAAGCACCAAGTGACTTTTTTAAGAGACACATATAGCAATCTTTTTGTTTACTCATCTATAGCTTAGAGTAACTTACAAAAAATATTGCTCAACAATGTGGTAGGAACAAAAAAGTTTACTTTAGCCCAAACTTCCCAAGCTGGTTGCTTAAAGTTAGGCACTGAAAAAGATATTGAGAACTCGCAGGTAAGATTGGACCTTTGCTGTCTTGACACCTGAATTCAGGTGTCCCTGTTTGAAAAATCAGGCTAAGGCCCGAGATATTCCAAACAACCACAGCCAAAGTGTCAAGTCAACTCAAGCTAAGAAACATCCATATAATGTACCATAAAGTGGTCTTCAGGGCTTTTTACTACACACGCATCCATTCTAGCTACAGTCAACTGGTGCAACATTCAGGTTTTCTTAATCCTATTTTTCCCATATCTCCTATTAGCCAATTAAGTTTCCAGAGTGGCACAGGTTGTTAATTTAAAATCTAGTGCACACTTCTATTTAAAAGGCCTTAAAGATCTTTATAGTTACAGCTTTTTGTAGGGCCAGGAGACCATACAATTGATAATTTAGAAATTAAGACTAAGTAGCAAACAAGTGCCTTCTTTATATGAATTTAGACAAAACAGGCAACCTACTAAGCTATCAAGAGTATCCAGAAAAAGAAACACAGCCAAATTCTACATTTTATTCACATTTATTTTTCGCTTTTAGTGTGCTCACAGAAAATTAGAACACCTTAAGCAGGAATTTAATAGCAATTTTGTAAGCAAAGTTACATTCCATCTCTAAGTCAAATTGGTCAAAGCTTCTCCAGTATTTACAAAAAACATGATAGACAAGATGCTACACAAAAACCATTGCATCTGAAATTGGTTTTTTCTTCTTTATTCTCAAAGACAACTGGAAAAAGAAAGCATCATCTGCTGTCATCAAAAACATACCACAGTATAAACAGTAACCATTCCACTTATCACAGCTTGGTTGAGTTTAAAATTGTGTGTGGTGTTGTTTTTTTAAGGTCCAAGATTACTGCAATTTTACAAAAATGGGCAGGGTGGAAAAGTTGCAAACTTAATGTGCTTCTGGATATCAAGATTTGTTTTTATACAATAGTCACAGTTAAAAACACCCTGCTGGTAATACATAATTACACTTTATTAAGGTCATAAACCAGCAATAAACAATAAAGCCTATACAACTTGTATTTCTACTTAATCACTGACTGGTACAGCTAACATGAGATAAGTGAAAGTTCCTATGGTTTAAATGAATTTCCTAAGACTATGATTTTTTTTAAATCTGAGTATTGGAATTTTTCTTCTTCCTTCTTAGTCAAGACTTGTAGTGTTGTAAACCTTATAGAACATCTGCCTCACAAAATACATTGTAATAACTTTCTTTTTAAAAAAAGACTAACCCTTATTTCTTGTGGCACATTTTCTTGGCAAATTATCTGCACCACTAATTCCCCATTGTGACCCCTATCACTTCATTTGCTATCCCTTATTGACCCATCCATCTCCTTCATATATGGGCATGTCCATAGATTGACAGAGAAAAAAAAGTTTACATTTTGAATAAGATGCAAAGTATGCAAAAAACATTAATACTGATGCAAAAAAAGAGGAACGAGGCAGAGGGAGGGATTTAGGCTCTCCTCCGCCAGTTGGAATGGTGGTAACAGAATGATCTGAGATGGGATCTGTGGGTAGAGACAAAAAAGAGAAAGACATCTTTTAAATCAATCCCTGGTTGTAGACAAGTTCTCCAAAACCAGTACCTGGCACCACTCCAAACAAACAAACAGGGGGGAAGAAAAGTTCAATCATCTCAAAATTGCCATCATTTTTTTTTTTTACTCTGCCGACTCAGCTGGTGCAGCTTCTGGACTAGGCTCGGATGGGGCTTCCTGTGTAGGGGCTGCCGCCGCTGCCTCCTCTGCTTTGGGCGCCTCTTGTTCGGCTGAGGGGGCTTCGGCGGTGGCGCTGGAGGCAGGGGCAGCGGGCGCCTCCTCCTGTTTCTCCTCTGGCTTCTGCTCTTCAGCAGCCTTGGGCTCTTCGCCTACAGGCTTCTCTGGCGCAGTCTCTTCCGATTTGGCCTCCTGCGAGCCTCCCGTCTCCTCCTTCGTCTCCTCTGTGCTGCCAGTGGCGGCAGGAGCGGAAGGCGACGCCTCCGGGGCGGCTTTGCTTTCCTCGCCGCTGGCCGGTTCTGCAGGGGCAGCGGCAGCATCATCTTTCCCCCCTTCTCCAGAGGCAGCCGCGCCTTCGGCCTCAGCGCCTTCCCCAGACTCCTTTTTGTTCTTTTTAAAGGAGAAGCCACTGAGCTTAAAGGACTTTTTGAAGGAAAAGCGCTTCTTTTTTTTTTTCGGGGTCTCGTTGCTGGACGAAGGAGTCGCTCCCTCCTCGGTCTTGGAGGAGGACTCCCCCTCGGCAGGGGAGGCTGGCTCTGTGCTCTCCGCTTCCGCCGCCTCCTTCTCCGAGGCGGGCTCAGAAGGGGTCTGCTCTTCCTTCACCGACTCTTCGGCTGGAGCGCTGCCATTCGCCTGGACCTCCTCCTTGCCCGCCTCAGCAGCTGCCGGAGAGGCATCGCCGTTCACCTTCACGTGGCCATTCTCCTGGAAAAAACCAGCTCAGTGTTATTAGAAGAACCGGCTCTCCTGCCATGTACTGAGTGCAACCGATTTCATGTCTGAACCACCATTTGTCTATTTTTTCTTAAAGCCAAGTGCACACACAACCTCCAGCACTCAACACAGGTGCCCATGGCCTGCACAGACACTCTGAAGGGCTCGACACTCTATGGGAGAAGGTTGTGAACATTAAGGCGTGAAGAGAGCCTGGTCATCCTCGACGGCGCACGGCAGCACGTTGCTGCAGCTTTTCCCGCTGCTTTCCCCGAGGACGCGTGACGCCTTGCCCGGCTCGGGAGAAGGCGCGCGACACGCAACTCGCAGGCCCAGGCCCCTCCCCCCGCCCGCCCCCCATTCCCACGTAGCCCCTCCAAGAGCCGGTGCACGTCGGGATGTCAGCGTTGTCTCAAGACACGTCGCACGGCAGCAGCCCGCGCCTCCCTGGGAACCATGGTTTAAGCCTCCACCACCCGGCAGCGCGGCGAGGCAGCGCCGTTGCAGAGACCGGGGTCCGCCGGTAGAAGGCACTGTGGCTCCACCTTGCAAAACTCGAGGCGTACCGGCGGCGGCGGCGCTGCAACGACGCTGAGGGAGGAGACTAGAAGAGGAGGCGAGCTCGAAGGAAGCTCCGCTCGCGCCGAGGCCAGAAGCAGCTCCGCTGGCCGAACAAAGCTCCTTGCCGTCCCTTTCTTCCCTCCACCACCACCACCTCCTCCTCCTCCTCCTCCCTCGGCAATAACACAAGGCAACAGGCACACGCATTCCTCGCCATTGTTCCCCGAGGCAGAGGCGCTCCCATTCTCCGTCCCGTTCGTGGCATGCATTTTACACGCGCCTCGAGCATTTCTCCGGAGAGAGGCAAGCTGCGGCGAAGAGGCGTGGTGCTACTCCTGCCGCCGGCGCCACCGCGGCCAAGCCCAGATGGCTGAGCGGGCAGAGCGAGGACCCGGGAGACGCGGTGGGGAGCCCGGAGCGCCTGGCAAGCGCCCCAAGGGTCTGCCCCGTGTTCAGCCCCGAAGCCCGTGCATTGCACGACACGCGCGGGCTCCTTCTCACGCAGAAGCCCACCGCTCCCATAGGAGCGGCCCGCCTTTTTTCCGCAAAAAGAACCGATGCGGGGAAGTCTCGTAGCCCAGAGATCACTGTAGCACAAACCGAGGCAGCAAGGCACAGCGCGAAGAATTCAGCAAGCAAGATGGAGAAGACACCCGGCAGCCCCTTCCTCAGTGCATGGACAACTCTCCAGCGCCCCCCACCCCCCAGTACCGCCTGCCGCTTGCTCTCGCCTTATCACCACCGAGCACCACCGTACCCCCCCCACGCGCCAAAGAGGAGAATTGGAGCGGGGAGGGGGGACAGGGAAGGAAAGAGAAGACAGCCTGTTACAGCAGAGGAAGCCATGCAAGAACACACAGTCCAGCCACAGTGCTCGGGCAGCCAAACGGTCTTCCAAAATGCCACCAGTTTGAAGCAAGTTACACTACCAGGAAGTCACCTATCCTACAGCAGGCAAACATCCTTGCCTTTCCATCATACTACAGCTAAAAATTGGTCCTAAAGTATATCCTATTCTCAACACACACAGGCGCGCATACACACACACACACACACACACACACACACTCCTTTTGTGTTTTCGAAACGAGCTGGCCATCAGTTTTTAAAACCATTCATACCTCCTCCCCCCAGCATATACAGGCGAAATAAAACACTACATGCAACTTAGATAAATAATACCCCATTATTCCCCTCGCTTACCTGCCCATTCGCCTTCGAAGGAGATGCAGCCACTGCTTCTCCAGGCTTTTCGGCAGCAGCTTCGCCTTTTGCAGCGTTCTTGGAGAACTGGGCACCCATGCTGGTTTATTCAACAAAGAAACTCAACAGATCCAAAAGAAGGGGAAACAAAGAGCAGTGGGTTCGTGTAAATGCTGGACGACCAGCAGCCTGAAGAGCAGTAGAGCACGCACACGCACACCAAAGCGGGAGGAGGGGGGGAGAGAGAAGAGAACCGATTATTTTTAAATATATACACTCCTGTTTTTTTCCTAAAAAAAAAAAAAAAATAAAGCCGGAGAGATTGGAAAAAGGCAGCAGCAGCAGCACAGGAAGAAAGGATGGGGAAAAGCAAGGAAAAAAGTCGAGCAAAAATATTAGAAGCCCAAGTTTAGCACAAAAAAAGAAGTAATAAAAAATCCCAGATTTGTAGCCGTACTGTAGACAAGGGGAAAATGGAGAAATCTCCCTGGTCGCTAATAAGATGCGGAGTCCAACGCCCAAGTGCACAGATGAATGGGCTTCCCAAGCGCTGACGGCAGCCCCCGCCCGCCTTCGACCAATCACCGCGCCGCCAGACAAAAGAGGGGGCGGAGCCTCCAATTGGAGCGAACAATGGAGCTGCGATTGCAATAATTTGAAATCGGCCTTGGACTGATAATTAATACTCCGAAGAATATAAATAAATTAATGGGATTAAGGCATACACCCTGATTTCTCTTTAAAAAGCAAAATTCAGCGAAGCACGGTGGAGTTTATTGCCCTTTCCTTTTGGTGACGGACGGACAGACGGACGTTGGGGGGGGTGTCCTATTGATTTGCTGTGGTCGTGGCAGCCTCTGTTTGGTGTCTGTCTCCCCCACCTCGGTGAAGCCAGAGACAATGGTTTGACTTGTGTGTGTGTTTCTGATTTCATCTCCTCGCCCCCGCTGTCACCCCCCTCCCCCTCCCCCTTGTTCTTGTAGAAAAATCAACAGATAGGGAGGCTTGGATTTTGGCTTTAATTGGTTGCAATTGTTCAATTGTCCCAATTTGAAAGGTATTTAAACCACGTAGATCGCGTTTCGCTAAACGAGATCACGAGTTGAAAATTATTAGGTCTGTAGGCCAGATGTGAAAAATGCTTAAAGCAGCAGCTGCCGCTGCCATAGCTATGGAAGAAGCGTTCCCTTCCCCCATCAATATTGGCTTGAAATAAAATATTTTGCGAGGAGCCTACGGGTCTAATTAAATTTCGCTGCCTGATTAGCTTTGATTTGTACTCTAAAAAACCTTATTTGCTGAGACTGCAAAGCCTTTTCTTTCTTTCTTTCTTTTTTGAAGATGATGAAGTTAATAGATGAAACTAATGCCGTCGGAATAAACGTTTGTGTGGTTTGAAAAAAGAAGACTTGCATCCATGTGTAACTGATGCTCCCAGCCAAATGGAACTCGAGCCTAATTCGTTTTTACGTGGTGCATGTCGGAGCCATGATGGTCTGTATGAAAATACCAAGGTTCTGAATTTCCAGTGAGGTGGGGAAGGGGGCGTCCCATCTTAAGCAACGTGTAGCCCGATCCTATGAAGAGTGCCTCCCTTAAAATCCATTCGCTTAGACACGCCTAACTGCATAGGATTGTGGCTCTAGGTGGATCCACGGAACGTTGATTTCTTCTCTTCATTTTAAAGGGCTACAATGGAGTGACAAGAAATGTTGCGGAGGTGCAGGGACGGATCTCCGACTCGTTACTTCAGAAACAAGCACGAGATCGTTCGGGGAGCTGCATTTCACGCCTGATCCGGAAAATGAACATCAGAATACGGAATGCTTGGGAGAGAGTAGTGAATAAGGATCCTGCCCATCCTTCATTAATTTCCCCTACGGACTTCATTGTGTGCTGAGCCCAGCTTGGCGCATCTGAGGCCGTTTAAGAACACCCCCTCCCCCCGCCAGCGTTCTAGTATTTTTAGCAAGATGGCACTCAGTCAAGGAATATTTCGTTTTTTGTGGGTAAAATCCAGCACGAGGCGTTTGGCTTTTACATCAAGCCTCTCCCCTCCACACCTCCTCCTCTCTCTTTCCCCGTTCCAATATAGTTCTTTTCTTCATCTTGGGCTACGGGGTCGCATGGAGGAAATCCATGAGTGCCAACCGCGACTTCTTTGTTTTGATCCTTCTCTCTTTTGGAAAAGGGATCGGGGTGGGTGGTGATGATGGTTTCAACACTGCTCCTATTCTGTGCGTTATTCACGCTCCAAGTTATAGCCTCCTAGAGCTGCTGTGGTGAGATTGGCGTTGGATGGGTGTGCATCTCGCCAACAAACGTAGCCGATCGCCCTTTGGGGAAATCGGCCAAGCGGCCGGCAACACAAGTAGATGGAAACCAACCGGCTCGGTGTACATGTGGCACTCCCCAACCGAAACGTAATCTGTGTAATCCATACACGTCCAGGTGCTTGTAAAGGGCGTTTTGGTGCCTGTTGATTTTCTTCACTAGGAAAACAACCCAATTACCTTCCCTCTGCGCTATTGGGCAGCTGTTGGCTTAAAGAGCTGCGAAGCCTGTCTCGGAAGCGGCGGCCAGAGGCATCTCTTCCAGCATCTGCATCAAAGGGGGAAAGAGAGGGCAAACTGAGCTAGTCTGGGGAATCCCCCCCCCCCCCCAGTCTCATTTGAGAAGCTCGGCTCCTTTATTGCTTCTTTGTTACCAGGCTGCATTGCTTTTGCAGGGTGCCTATTTACACGGTATCGGCTGGTTTCCTAGGCGACGTCCGGGGAAGATTCGAAAGGGAGGGAGGGGCTCGCGTGAGGAAGGCGGCGGATGGGAAGAACGCGGGCGAGAGTCGCGGGAGGGGAACCAAACAGATGGGACCCTAAAGGAGGCGGGTGGGGGGAGGAAGATGGGCCCGCGCTGGCTGGGGAGGAGGCTCCGCACGGGACCGCTTCAAGCAGCCGAAGAGGCAGCTGCTTTCTTCGGGGGAGCAGCACCTCCCCCTCCCCCCGTTAGTCTGTTCCTCTTTCTGGGAAGACACTGCAAGCCACAGCAACAACAGTTAGGCAGGACTCCGGCCATCGGGGCAGTCATTTCCAGGCCCAAGTGCAAAGCCACGAAAGGAAAGGAAGTTGCTCGCCCCCCAGCAAAAAGTAAGACGACAGGCCAGAGAGGGGAAAGGGTGGACGAAAGCTCCCTCTGCCTGGGTAAAGGTACCTGGTAGATTGCCCACTATTTGAGGGCAAATGGTTTCTCTTTAAGCATAGTTAGTTATTTGATGTATTATCTTGCATCTCTCCAAAACAATTTCAAATAGGTTGGACCATCAAAGTGCACAAAGGTACAATAAACAATACAATCTCAATAAAAGCAGCATGCAAACCAGTGGACCTGCCTTCAGCAGCCTTTGCTTGATGGCAGCACAGCAGAGAGGGAGTGAGCCAGTTCTCTGGGCAGGGAGCCCTGGGCAGCCCCTGAAACGCGCTTCTCTGCCTATGCCACCAAATGCTCCTGTGTTGGTCGTAGCCTTGAAAGAAGAGCCTCCTCGGAATACCTGAAGGTCCAGGCACCCCCATATGGGAGAAGCTGGTCTTCCAGGCAGCCTGGTCTGAAGCCACATGGGGATTTATAGCTCATAATCAGCACTTTGAATTTTGCTTGGAAATACACCAGTAGCCAGTGAAAGTGCCGTAACAAAGCCCAGTCCACAGTCCGGCCACAGCATTCAGGAGTAGGGGATGTTTCCACAGAGCTTGTGAAGGCAGCCCCACATAATGTGCATTGCAGTAGGTCATCTAGGAGGCCCATAAGATCTGCATGGCCACAACCAGATCTGTGCTAAATATCATGGAACAGCACGAAACCCTGAAAGACACCATAGTCCAATGTCTATGGTGTTAAACAGGAATCTCTCACTGCCCCCTTCTAAAATGGCTTCTTCAGTCCTATCTGAGGCAGATGCCTGAGAAGGATGTTGTGACTGATGGTACTAAAATCTACTGAAAGTCCAGCAGAATTAATAGGAATGTATTCTCCAGGTCCACAAAGTTTATCCACCAAACTGATGAAATGAGTCTTTACACTATGTTGAGACGGATGTAATCAATCTATCTCATCCAGGAATCCCTAGAGCTGAGAAGCCCCCACACATATTGGACACTGGTTAAAATTATCCAGCAGAGTGGTGTTCAGGGTGAAGGTTTTTTTTTTTTTTTTTTTTAAGCAAAGCAAAGGTCTTACGGTCACTTCCTTTAGGCAAAATGGAATTACACCTTGCCATAAAGACCTGTTCACCACTGCCATGGCAAATGCAGCCATTTTATAGGCTAGGAAGGGCAAGAGTCCAGCACAGAAGTACTAGGCCCAGTTCACAAAGGACTGTGCCCATATCCTTGGGTTACATACTTTGGAAAAAAATCTGTTGGAATAAGCAGAGCCAAAGTTGCATCCAACAAACCTACCATGGCATGAAAGTCAGCCTGAACAGAAACTTTTTATTGGGAAAGTATTGTGCAAATTGGTCACTATGGGCTATCAAGTGGTCCACTTCTTCTTCCAGGCAGGAGTGTAACAGACTTCAGGATACAGCCCCCCAGGAGCTCTGCTGGTTGACTCTTAAAGAGATGCAATGGGGGCAGAGCAGGATTATTCTTTACTGCCACGGAGCAGGCTTACAAATGAGTATTAGCCATGTTGATTAGAGTGATTCCAAGTTTTCTATCAGTGTCACTCTAGATGATGCCTGTTCATTTCACCACTCACAGCACCCTGAGAAAATGAGAAACACACTTCACCCATATTGGGGAGGCAAACATTCAGGAACCATTGTGTCAACCACCTGAGCATTTCTCTTTCTAGAGATCAATGAGAGCTTTGACAGAATTACCTGCCAAAGTGACAGGAACATCTCTGCATCCTTCAGTTTCTTGGAGTAGCTATCTTAATCACACATTCCTCACACACACACACACACACACCACCACCACCACCACCCCTACAGAGGTCCCAAATCCCAGATACTTTTTTGTCCCCAGTGATGAGATTCCCTTGACTTTCACAGATGTTTTAAACAGAAGATCAGCAGGTGCAGAATAACCTGGTATGTGGTGGTGGAAGAAATGCTCATTATTGAGTTTCTGACTGTTGTGCTGCTGTTAAGGCCATCCTGCTTTGAAAAAGATGGGATGTTTTCATAATGATACATTTTTAGTCAAGATGAGAGCAGGTTCCTTTGGAAATTGATGCTTGATACAGGCCGATGAGGTAAGCAACTGTGATTTATGGGATGTTGGTCCCATTTTTAGTACTGATCCACACACCAATCTTGTATGTGTGTCCTAGCACTGTGTCTTGGCTGATCCTTGAATTGTTTCCTTCACAGTATCCAGGGTGCTTCCAGCAACAGTCATGGGTTTCCTATTTTCTTTAAGCCAAGATCAATGTAGCTGCTCATGTTAGTAATTCATGCATTTCTCTGTTTTAGCCTACAGTTCTGTCTCAGTATCTGTGAGATGGAAGTCAATACATATTCAAGCACTTGAATTAAACAAAATAAATTGGGTTAAGCCTAATGATGTGCAAGTAGACCTACTTGTGCCAAGGAACTTCCCTTTGCCATTCTTCCCCTGCAATCCTTAGATTTCCTTCAGAGGTTGCCCCAACTCTTCAGCACAGATTTGGAGGTATGGAGGTGAGAAGAATCGCCCGGCAGCCAGCTTTCAATATAACACATTGTAGCTAAAGTCTTCACTTGTTATGTTTTCTCCAGTTAAACCAGTGCTCTACAAAAGCTGCATGATGATTGTCTTAAAAGGGTGGGATCCGGTGCACACTTCTCTGCAGCAAGTTTCACTGAACACAGAGGAACCTTTCTGAATATATACGGGCTGAATTACACTTTAGAAGATATGCCTGTCTTCTACATTAAGCTACAAGCTAGGCTATCATAATGATTCAGCAAACTCAATAAGGATAACTTTAAAATGAGAGGAGGCAAAAGAAAGAGGAAGAGGCATTTAAACATTCATTTAATGTTTGTCACATTACAAATCTCAACTGTGCTAGAAGCACCAGGCATCCACATACCAGGCCTCTTCTCCCCAAAGGTTTTCACAGTGCTTAATTAATTGAGATATTATTATTATTAGAACATTTCTATGCCACCCCTTGCCGAAGCCTCGGGGCGGCTTACAACAATAAAATACAATACAATACAAAAATAACAATATAAAATTAAAATTAATAATATAAAATAAAAAATATAAACGATATAAAAGGAGTTAGAAAAGAAAAGAAGTCGACCTGGCCAGATAAGTAAATATTGTTAACAATTAAAATGATGTTTAAATAAAAAGGTCTTCACCTGGTGCTGAAAAACAAATAACGATGGCGCCAGGCGGACCTCTCTGGGGAGCACATTCCATAGATTGGGCGCCACCGCAGAGGAAGCCCTCCCCCGAGTACCTACCCTCCTAATTTCTTTCACAGAGGGTTCCTGGAGAAGGGACTCTCCCGCTGATCTCAAGGGGCGGCCGGGCATATATGGATGTAAGCGCTCCTTCAGGTAACCAGGTCCCAAGCCGTTTAGGGCTTTATAGGTCATCACCAACACCTTGAATTGGGCCCGGACTTCAATGGGGAGCCAGTGAAGTTGTCGGAGGACTGGAGTCATGTGAACATGACGTCCCATCCCCGTCAGCAACCTGGCAGCTCTATTTTGAACCAATTGAAGTATCCAGACCATCTTCAAGGGAAGCCCCACGTAAAGCGCGTTACAGAAGTCAAGGCGGGAAGTCACCAGCGCGTGTGTCACTGTCACCAGGCAGTCATACTCCAGGTAGGGGCGCAGCTGATTAATCAGCCGAAGCTGAAGGAAGGCGCTCCTCGCCACCGCTGTCACCTGAGCTTCCAGTGAAAGCTCTGGGTCGAGGAGCACTCCCAAGCTGCGGACCTTGTCCCTAAGAGTGAGTGCAACCCCATTCAGGGCCAGGTCAAATCCACCCTCTCCGAAGCCCGATCCACCAATCAACAGGACCTCCGTCTTGTCTGGATTGAGCTTCAGCTTATTGGCCCTCATCCAGCCCATTACCTCGTCCAGGCACCGGTTCAGCACAGCCACTGCCTCACCTGGATTGGTGGAAAACGAGAGGTAGAGCTGGGTGTCATCAGCATACTGATGATTCCACAGCCCACACCTCCTGATGACCTCTTCCAGCGGTTTCATGTAGATGTTAAACAGCAAAGGGGACAAAATGGAGCCCTGCAGTACTCCATGGCATAGGAATACATGTAGGGAACACTTATGATTCCCAGAAGCAAGTGTGCACAGTTTGGAAAATGTATGCCCTGATACTCCATACATTCTATGGAAGTAAGTACCATTGTTTTTAGAAAGTACTGTTCATAGTGTTTGGATTTGGACATCCCAGAACAACCTAAGAACAGGGTATTCATAGGATGTTTATGTAAAGTGGAAGAGGCTCTTGTGTAGCTTGCATCTCACTGCACAGGATGCTTGCCATCCAGGATTAATGAAATCACAGTTTAATGCCATGATATCTGAACTGAATCAGATATCATGCACAACCCAATAAAGCTTTGTGCATATCAGCATTTGTGGTCACGCTGGTAACCACAGCACACTAACAAAGGCAGGACCAAAGTATCCTATCTTGGACCTATTACCAACTTGCAACTTGGCCTCCCTTCCATTTCACACATACAACCTCAATATTTGTACTCATAGTCAGACATGGCATGTGTCTGACTATAAATACAAAGGTGTATTTACCCACACATACTGTGGGTCTGTAAATCTTACAAGCAACGCTGGCTTCCATTGCTGCCAAGATCAATGTCCCTAATAATTAAGATGGCTCTTCCATCCCAGCAGCTCCATCCTGCCTATGCTGAAGGAATTTTGGAACTACTAGTTCTTTGAAAAGAATGTATCATGGGGAAGTGAGCTAGTTTTAATTGTGCACGGGTAACACTCTGTTCTAGAGAGAAGCCTTGGCTAGCTACATCCTGTTTGACAAGGATGTGGATGGATCAGGCTCAATTCAGCTTACACTACCTTGGTGTGACTGATATTTAGGCTCTTCCATCCAACTGATAAAAATTAACCTATTTTTCTAATCACCATGAGGTACTTTAATCAAGTTGCCCACATTTTGAATTATTTTTTAATTTTTCTAGCAACCTGTTGCTGCTAAAAAACACAACAGCTGCTGTGTGGGTAGACATAGGCTTGGAAATACCCCTGAGAGATACAGCATTTTATGACATAGTGTTCGTCGCAGTGACATTGTATGGAAAAATAGATGGTACCCCCCATAGCAAAGGAGGCTGTCATATTTTTCTGTAGAATGTACCCAAGAAGGACGGTACATCATGTACTACCCTTTCCAAAGATGCAATCAGCTACTTTTCAATCTGTGTGGAAGCTGTTGCACATTCTAGTAGTTCTGAGTGTGTATGGTTGGGGTGGGGTGAATGGGTGGAGTGAGAATAGTTCAGTGTAAAAATCCACTCACAGTAGTTGGTAGGAATTTGGAGTGGACCATGTTCCAATCTGCAGATCAATTTGGTAGATGTGGATCAGGTGAGTTTGGTCCAAAATGTGGACTCTCCAACCCCCAAATTCATCAAGCATCCCTAATGCACATCATGAGTTTGTTCTGCTTTAACACTGCTTCTCATTGGTTCAAGTAAATTGCACAAGATCTGGACGGCAGTACATAAATTACCTCAGGCCCAGACACTGTAATCATCTGCAGAAACTGTCTTTGTTGTCCCACAAGCTCCTGAGCTTCTCCTTGTGACCACTTGAAGCAAAGTTTTGAGTGCTGTTTTACAGACTTCACTTCCTCTGTGTATAAAGTGTGACCCAAAAATATTGGGATTTCAGCCAAGCTCAAAACTTACTATTTTATTGTGTTTTAATTGAAGTTTGCTTTGCAAAATATTTAGGTATTTTGAAAGTGTATCTATTTCATAAATACTGTAAATGAACACACGAGTTTCCATAAATATCTTCAAGCATGCTCTACAATTTAGCCTCACTTTTCCTTGCACAGTAATGGGGTGAAGCCTGGGCCGGAGCTCCTCAGGTTTCAAACAGAAGTTCTTCCACAACTTTATCAGGGGGTGCCTGGAACTTGCCAATTACCCTTATTCTAAGTGCCCACATTGGTTTTTGCATAATCATTGTACCCATTTGTCAGCAAAACACTCCTCTCAGAACAGTCCTTTTGAAATATATCCAGGTTCAGTAACTGAAGAACTAAGAAGGGCATATATTTTGTTGGAGACGTGAAATGGAAATGAAGCTTCCAACCTTCCCCTTAAAAGGAAACCTTCAGTCTTGGAGGCTCCACTATTCCAAGGCAGAAGAGATGGTCGGTCGGTCGGTCGGTCGGTCGGTCTGTCTGTCTCTCTCTCTCTCTCTCTCTCTCTCTCTCTCTCTCTCTCTCTCTCTCATATTTCTGTTTTACCTTGTTTTCTAGAAAGGCCTTTGATTCCATTTTGAGAGGGTGTGCTGGAGAGACCAGAGGATTCTCTATCCTGACCTCTCTCCACCTTACCCCATCCACAGGAACAACAGGAAACTCTTTCTGCTGAGGCTATGGAAGGACAGGGAATCAGAAACCAGAGTCCCCCTCATAGGGTCAAAACTCAGGGCTTCAACATCAGGAGAGGGGCCCTGAGCAATCCTCCATTCCCCAGGATGCTCTCTCGGGGACCACCGAGCTGTTTTCTTTCTTTCTTGGCTGTAAGTGGGTTGTCAGGCCTCTGCTTCTGTCTATTTGTACTGTCTGTAGATGGAGAGAGAATAGTCCGATTCTTCCCCCTTTCCAAGGAGTAGATTTGTAGAATACGTGTTTGGCAGGCTCATTGGACTGCCTGATATCATTCAGACAAAGCCACACAGTTAGGAGGGTGGCATTACAGCACACAAACTGCAGAAGATTCTGCGTTCAAACCTCCTGCCTGCCTGGATTGGGTGAATTCTTATCTTTCAACCTTACCTTTCTATCAGTAAAAACCTAGGATATTTAGTGTGCTGTTCTGTGTGGGCAAAAAAAGATAAAGATAGCAAAGCACTTCAGTACACAGCAAAGTGCGATACATGTGATTAATTATTATGCCAAGTTTTATGTTTTGTATTCCAAAGGGAGCATATCATATAAAATGCACTATAAATATCTGTGTTTACAGCCCTCTTGCTGTGAGGCCATTTCAACATCTTCATTTTGCAAGGAGGGCACTCTGACGAATGACTTGCAAAGATCAGACAATAAATTTAAACAAATAATTTACACAAAACTATATGTTGCGGGGTCACAGCTTCACTGACTTTCAGCTACTAATAAATGTCACTCACCAAATCTAGGACACACATGAGAGCCAGTGTGGCGTGGCAGTTAAAGTGTGGGACTGGGGGTCTGTGTTCTGGTTCCTACTCGGCTAGGGGATTCATGGGTCACTTTGTGCCAGTCACGCACTCTCAGCCAGCCTACCTCACAGGCTTGTTGTTGTGAGGATAAAGTGGTGCAATATAAGCCACCTTGTGTTCCTCACAAGAGAAAACAAAACAGGATATAAATGCAATGTAATAATAAAATAATAATATAGCGAGGCATATTTTAAACCAGCAAGTAATGTCATCTTCACATTGCCAAGGCTGGTAAACTTGTTAGGAGGCATTTTGGTATCATTTACCTGATCTTCCTTCTCAAACAAATGGATTGGAAAGGAATGAGCACCATGTACCCACAGAAGCTGTTCATTCCCAGTGGGAAATCTTGAATGTGTGTAAAGATGTTACTGATACGTCACAACCTGGACATAGGGAACAGGCAAAAGCCCTAGAATTGCATCTCCTAAAAAGCAGAGTCATCACCCTGCCAACAAAAGTGCGTATAGTCAAGGCTATGGTTTTCCCACTTGCAATGTATGGCTGTGAAAGTTGGACCATAAGGAAGGCTGGGTGCCGAAGAATTGAGGCCTTTGAATTGTGGTGCTGGAGGAGACTCCTGCGAGTCCCTTGGACTGCAAGGCGATCAAACTGGTCAGCCCTAGAGGAGATCAACCCTGACTGCTCTTTAGAAGGCCAGATACTGAAGATGAAACTCAAATACTTTGGCCACCTGATGAGAAGGAAGGACTCCCTGGAGAAGAACCTAATGCTGGGAACAATAGATGGCAAAAGAAGAAGGGGATGGCAGAGAATGAGGTGGCTGGATGGAGTCACTGAGGCAGCGGGTGTGAGCTTGGGTGGACTCTCAGGGATGGTGGATGACAGGAGAACCTGGAGGAATGTTATCCATGGGGTCGTGATGGGTCGGACATGACTTTGCGACTAGCAACAACAATAACAACAGAATGGTACTCTGCTGTACAGTGCATTGTGCATAAATATCACAAGGATTGCATATGTCATGGAAATCAAATGTAGGAGGTGCATACAGCACTTTGCAGGAATATCCCCCCTCTTTTGATTTCTCTATGGACATTATGCTGTGTTGCAATCTGAAACTGAAATGGATTTAATTGGAGTTGTCACCACTTGATGGACACAAGATACTTTATCCCTGGAGGTGCAACATTTTTATTGTGGCACGAAAGTAACCAAAAACAAATGGGTACTTGTTAGTTACATAAGGATTCAGCCCCCTGAATCTAGACTTGGTCAAGCACCTTTGGAACCAATTACAGCTGCAAGTCTTCTTGGGGAAGCCTCCATCCACTTTGTACCTTTAGGTTGTGCACCGTTTTCCCGTTCTTCCTGGCAAAATGGCTTCTGCTCTGTCAGGATGGGGACTGTTGGTGGACAATAATTTGCAAGCTTTGCCACAGATTCTCAGTCAGGGTGCCATTCATGGCAGTCCTGTTTTATGTGCATTTAGGATGACTGTTGAGCTGGAAGGTCCCAGTCTCACATCCCTTGAGGGGTGAAACATCTAAACTTGCCCTGTATTGGATTCCATTCATCTTGCCTTCAGTTCTGACCATTTTCCCAGCCCATAACATGACGCTGCTTCCACCATGCTTCACTGTTGGGATGGTGCCGAGTTGCTGAGTTTGTGTCACGTGCAGCATTTCATAGCACGACCAAAATTCTCAGTTTTTCTGTCATCAGAACCAGAGAACCTTTTCCCATACGTTGTTTGTTTCTCCGACATGCCTTTTTGCAAACTCCAGAAAGCCTTTACATAGGTTTGCTTAGGGATGGCTTTCTGCTTATTCCTCTTCCAGCAGTATGGTCATCTGGGTGACCGCTGTCCCATAGATGGTTTCTCCCTTCTCTGCTGCAGGTCTCTCCAGGTCCTTCAGAGCTACCACTGGCCTCTTGGTTACTCCTCTGACTTAATGGCCTCCTTACTTGGTCACTGAAATGTGGTGGACTGTCTTCTCTAGGCAGAATCACAGCTGAACCAAACTCTTTCAATTTGCTACTAAAAGATTTAAGGGTGTTCCTGATGTTCATTGTTTGGGAATTTTTTAAATAGCTCAATGCTGATTGGTGCATATCATTATCATGGAGTTGCTTTGATAGCTCCTTGGTATTCATGATCTAGATATGCTTGTAGACAAACTCTCAGGCCCTCCAGGTGAGTTTAATCAGAGATCAGGTGCACTGGGGTTGCAGATATTTATTTATTTAGGAAACTTCTATGCCGCCCCATTCGCTGAAGCCTCGGGGTGGCTCACGGACATAAATAAACTTCATTAAAATAATATAAATTAACAGTATAAATTAAGTCGTCCTGGCCAAAGAATAAAATAAATAAATACTATTAACAGTTAAAATGATGTTTGAATAAAAAGGTCTTCGCCTGGCACCGAAAAACAAATAATGACGGCGCCAGGCGGACCTCTCTGGGGAGTACATTCCATAGTTTGGGCGCCAACGCAGAGAAAGCCCTCCTCCGAGTACTCACCCTCCTAATTTCCTTCACGGAGGGTTCCCGGAGAAGGGCCTCTCCCACAGATCTCAGGAGGTGGGCGGGCATATATGGACATAAGCGCTCCTTCAGGTAACCATGACCCAAGCCTGGTTGGGAATCCACTCAACTATTACACTATGTGGCTTCCAGAGACAGAGGGTCGCACCAGAGCTCCTTTAGGCAGGTCACAGCAAAGGAGCTGAATGCTTATGCAGCCAACAAGTGCTGATTTGCTTTTGCTTCTTCACTTTTGTGCCATGGAAAAATTACTCTGCACCTTCACAGTGTCAAGTATCTTGTGTACATCAAGTGATCACAATGCCAATTCAATCCCTTTCAGTTCCAACAACTGTGTAAAAAAAGGAGGATGATTACTCCTGCAAGGCACTTGCTGTGCCTTTGGAACAATGGGTTGTTTTCCTGCTGGAAGCAGGGACTCAGCAGGAGTAGCCTCCTGTGCTTGTAGTTTTGGACCTCGTGGGGCTCACACTTATTCCACCACTGAAATTTTCCTTCAGCTGTTCTCAACTACAGGGATGAAATAGTATTCATCTCCCTTTCCATTCCTGTGAAAAGCAACTAGAAGGCCATGTTTGGTGAGAAACAGCTGGAAGGAAAGTAGTCAAAGGTAGCCATCCCCGCAGCTGTATTTTCCAACCTAGGAAAAGCCCAGTGTGATGAAACTGAGCAGATGCAATGGGAGTGGGAAGGAACTCCCTCCTTGCCCCCAGCATGGCCATGGTATGCACTTGAAGTAAGCTTTAGCCTGTGGTTGGTCTCACTCAATGGAAGTCATCTTCCACCTGCATTCTAGCTGCCTTCCCTCTTCTGCAGTGCCCTGTAGCAGAAGTAGGATTCTAGCATGGAGAACAAGAGCAGTCATTTGGAGTAAGGGAAACCAGTTTTACCACTCTGCTCATATTTACTAACTTCTCTTCTAAGTTAGGACTGTGATTTCATCCATCAAATGTTGTTTTCCTTTCATTATGCGCTTTCTTTGCTCTCGCAAGCATTGAGCACTGCAAATCAAAGGTTTCAGCCTAGTTATCTAGTGTAACTGTTGAAGCCGGGTTCAGCCCTTTCCTAATATTTACCAAGCCTTTATTAAGTAAGGCCTAAACTGTTTGTTAACTAAGGTCCATATTGCTTGTGTGTCCTTTATAGCTGAACAAGACATAGCAATGATGGGCAACAGGGATTTCTGCTTCTTTCGGTACTCCGCTGCCCTTTCTAGGGAGCTGTGTGGCAAGCAGTCATTGCTGAGGACCAGGATCCTGTGCCCCCGGCAGTATTTTGGGCCAAAGAGTATAAGAAGGGTGCACACTGCAAGCAGTCACTGCACATGCTAGTTGAGAAGCTGTTGAAGAAAGGTGTCAACTTAGCCCACCTCACACACCTGCTTGCAACTTACTGGCATTGTGCATGCCATGGACACTGTCTCAGGCTTCTTTCTGGTGGAGCTCAGTGGCATTTAATTCCAGGCAAGATGCCCAAGTTTGGGCTGCGTGAGGGACAGAGATGAAGAGAAATCCCAGGCCAAAGGCTAAACCTGAACCTTGGGTGACATCCATTTCCCTGGGGTTCTCCAGATGGCCACACACCTTCTGTTGACCCCAAATCTTTCCCCCAACCTCCTGTTCTTTGGAGGTTTCCTGGCTTTTGTACAGTCCCCCCTCCTAAGGCTTGGTTAATGGCAGAAAGACCAAATAGGCTGGTATTTTAAGCCCTGCTTCTTTCCTCTTTAAGTCTACCAGTCACTGGAATGTAGCTCACGGAGAGCTTTTCTAAAATTGAAGGCAGCCCATGTGCTTAAAGAGGATCCCTGCAGAAGAACCCTGATTGGTCAGCATATTATTAGGCAAAATCAAATGTATACCCACAGGATTGCAGTGCACAGCACACCTCCCCCCGGAGGTCTGCCCCACCCGCATGGTGTGGGTGCAGCAGAGCACATCTCAAAATATGGGCAAGATGTGTCTGGCTGATGCCGTATCGTTCCTGCCTAGGCGGAGTTCTTTTGCTGCATATTCATTTAGCATCAGCAACCAATTGCTTAAATGGCTTTTTGAACTTGGAGTATCAGTTTAAGCTCTGAAAATATCAGTATGCGCACTCATGCCCTGTATGTAACTTCTGGATGAGGGGCCAAGTCTAATCCTTTTAGAATGTATGTCTTTTCATAGGGTTGTTTGGGGTCTGAGTGGCCATGCTTTGATGTAGATTGGAGTAGGTGTATGCGAAACAACCCGGTTCACCTTGGGGCAAAGGGGAAGGGAGAGTGAAGCGCTTGAAGAAACTGGTCATCCAGTGAACATGTCAAAGTGCCCCAGAATCATGGAAACCCAGCGGCCTCGGCTCAGAGATGTATAGATGAACAGGCCAACAACTGTGCTTAACCTGTGCTAATGGCACTTCAATGCAAGCTGTTACATGCTATGAAGAAGCTGCTGACAATCATAAAAGTAAGGAAATGAGGTGGCAAAGTGGCTTCTCTTTCTAAGTCTGAGAACATTTCAGATTTTTCTTTTCCAAAGGGAAGATGGCAAAGTATTTTCTAAATGCAGTATTATGAGTGAGACATCTTATTGCTATGGTTTACTGGCAAGTAATGTGTGGCCAGGAGACTGAATGAGCCTTAATGTCTCTAGATTTCAAAGCGAGGTTCCTATATGAGTTGGGAGAGAGAGACAAGCTGGAAAGAGATTGTAGCTAGAGTGGACCAAACCTTAAAGGTTTCTTAGGATACAGCATTTGTATGTATCCTAAATTTGGTGGGAATCTGATGGAGGAAGATGTTTGCTTTGCCCTTGACTTGCTTCTACAATTGTAAATAAATTATGAAGAAACCCTGAGTTTCCAGGGCTTATTCTCAGCCACATGGAACTAAGCTTTGTAGAGCTGCCTTTGGACTTCTCACCACTGAGGAAAGTAACCCCTTTATCCTTGGAGACATTTCTAGTGATAAAAAAGATATGCTTTCCCCACTAACTCCCACTCCCCATGATGTGCATATATAGAAATTTATTCAGGAATGGCTGACAGTTAAAGTCTATGTGGTTTTTTTTGCAGAATAAAGTCTATGATTTTTAAGGCAAATAATTTTATACTAAAGTCTATGAATGTTAAGTCAAATAATTTGACTTTAAAAGTGCTGATGTGTTTAGTGCTACTATTCCATCTTTTTAAAAAGGTGATATTTTGATGTGGGCAGCAGTGGCATATGGAAAAAAGTGAACCTACTTCAACCCAAGATATATTTATTGTAACCTTTGTGGCAGGTGCTATTTTATGACCCTTTTCAGTTTCTTTTAACTGATCTTTTAATTATTGCTAAGACATTTTTGGTTAGATTTTTAAAAAGCAAATATAATGAGAGGCATAGAATTGTAACACCTTTTTAAATTAACATTATAGCATTATGGTGTTATAGCACTATACCACTTTCATTTAAAAATCTAGATAACAAAGTGTTTTAGTGATAATTAAAAGATTAAAACACAAAATGACACCCACTGCAAATTAATGTATGCTGAGCTTCAAATAACCCACCCACAGCTATTATGTCATACCTACTGGTGTGGACAGAATATAGTGGAATATACACATAACTAAAGCAAAATATTTCCAATAACGTGGAAAGCTAATTGCAATTTTCCTTCCATCTTATAATGGAAAAACAACAATCTGATAGTGCAAAGAATCATCTATCTGGAAGAACCCCTGCTCCCAAACAGTGACAGCAGAAGAGAAAAATGCAAAATATTGTATTTTTGTAGCTAAAAACAACAAGTACGCTGGTAGAAGATGGGGTACTTGGTTTGGTAGTTGCACCTGTGAAAAAGGATTGTAATTGATCATAGGCTGAACATGAATAATCAGTGTGACAGTACAACAAAAATACTAACACAGTTTTAGGCCTTCATAGAATCACAAGTTAGAAAAACTAATTGGTCATCTTCAGCTACGTGCAGTATAGAACAAAATAAATAAAAATACAATAAATTATTCCACTTTATTCAGCATGCCAGATTTTATTTGGAATAGGTTGTCCAAATTGGAACAGGTTCATTTGGATAGCAATGAATATGGTTGGTGATAGAGAAAACAAGTCCTATGAGGAAAGCAGAAGATCAAGGGTATATCCCAGACTAACAAGGAACAGGAGAATAGTCTTCGAATATCTAAAGCGCTCTCACATTTTTTATTGATTTAAAATATTTGCAGTTACCTCCCAGTGATTCCAAGGCAGCTTGCGAGAATAAAATTTACATAAGAAAAAGAGCAAACATTTATAAAAACAACAAAGACCACTATAAGATAAAATCTATAGTACAGTTGCAGCTACAGCTCAGTACAGCCTGATACAACAGAATCAGATGAAAGCCAGAGTAAGCCTTACATCTTTAGGGCCTTACAGCCTGCAATGTTGGGGCATGGTAGACCCACAATGGCAATGTATGCCAGAGGTGTGGGGCCTCTCAGGAAAGATGTCTCTTGTGCAATTGCACAACCAACTGCCCTCCAAAAAGGACACGTGAGAAAGATCTGTTGCAGATCTGAAAGTGAAGGCAGAGTGGTGTGGGTAAAGGGGGTCCTTCAATCAATTTGGTCTCAAGTGTTATAGCCTTAAAAGGCCCAAATATGGGCATGGACATGCACTTGGAAACAGTGCAGTTGGCACAGATCTGATCACTTTACCACCGGCAATACTCAAGCAGTCATATTCTGCATTGGCTGGAGTTTCCAGACTGTCTTCAAAGGCAGTCGAACATACATCGCATTACAGGAATCTAGCCCGGATGTCTCTAGTGAGCCAGGTGTGTCCTCTCTAGATAGTCCTGCTATTGGCATAACAGCCTGATGCACTCCTCAGCTTCCCCAGGAAGGAAGAAACTAGGAGGGCTCCCATGCAATGCATTTGGGCTTTTAGTGGAACTGCAACCCCATCTAAGACCACCAGTGAACCTCATAGCGGGTTTCCCAAACCACAGTACCTCCATCCTGTATAGATTAAGCCTCAGCTTGTTCACACTCATTCTCCCCAAACCAGCCTCCAGACACTGGTTCATGGGTTCAAGAGCTTCCCTGGGATGCGCAAATTTAATTCGTTGTAAACTGTCCCAAGACATCTGTGAGGGGATGGTATAAAAAAGTTTTAAATAAATAATAATAAATAATAAACATGAAGGAGATAAAATAAATGTGACATCTTGACAAGACTTGATCCTGAACCAGGCATGACTTCTCCCAGTGGTTTCATGTAAATGTTGTAAATCATGGAGGACAGTATGAAACCTTGTGGCACCTCACTGGCCAACAGCCATGGGGTGAACAGAAGTGCCTCAGAACCACCTTCTAAAACCACAGATCTAGGAAAAACTGGAGCCACTTTAGCACTATGGCTGCTAAGCCAAACACAGGTATATGGTCCAGAAACTACTATGGATGATGGTAGTGAAAGCCACTGAGAGAGCCAGAAGAATCAACAGGGTTATACTCCTTGGATCCATTTCTCGGTATAAGTCATGAGCTAGAACAACTGATGAGCCCATCATGCACTGCATCTTCTTGCGTGAGTAGTAGCTATCCAAAGCTTTAAGATTTGTTTTTGTTTTCTTCAAGAGCTTTGCCACTACTTCCTTCAAAGCTGCAGAGTTTTCACCTTTCTCAAAAAGGTATTGGCTACCTCAGAGGTCCAAGTCATGTAGAAAAGGGCAAAGGCTTAAACTTAAGTTACAGGGGAAGAGCTTTCAGTCAAACCCAAGGAGAAAACTCTTAATAGTAAAAGTAGTTTAAATATGGAAGTAATTATTTGGGGAGAGTCTAGAATTAGTTTTTCTATTGGGGATGTTCTAGCTCTTGAGTTTCTACATCAAGCAAATGGTTGGATTAGATGGCTTATAAGTCCCCTCCAACTTTATGATTCTATGAAGAAATACCTATTTAAATACCTTCAACAGAAGGTAGCCAAGTAGAGGAATCCTGCCAAGTATTATTCCTTATATAAGTCAGATAGTCAGATCTGACCATTACAAAAACCTGTTCTTGATAGCCATTTTTAGCAAGGCTTAGTATGCTCTTGCACCAGATCTGGAAGATGGTCTACCAGAAGATTACAGAGCATTATGAGCCGCACAGCAAAGAAATGTACTTAGTAATAGTGGGCTTGCAAGGGAATAGTAATCCCTACTTGGAAGCATACACAGAAATTGCTTTTTTGTCTCTTGCTTAGATGTAACCACTCCAAATTCAAAATGTTTCCCTCACGCTCAAGGCAATGCTCCCTTCCTCTTATCCACTGGACTGCAAATGGCTTGCATCAGTCCTCAAGCAATCCATGTGGCTCCTTTATTGACGAAAGCAGATGGCCATTTCCCTCCAGATAATTTCTGTGCTCATCTTACCAGATGGCATACGAAACGTTAGACATGCTGCTGAAGGATGAACCCAGTTTCCTTACAACGCCCACCATTATCACCCCTATGTACGTCACTTCATAAACTGTACAATTTACTCCCTGTTATGGGACAATTAGCTGAAAATGTTCAGGTATGCCCTCTATTTGGATTACGCGTGTTAGAACTGAATGGCAGACTGCTTTAGCAAAACCAGGGCTCCAGTCCTAAGCATGCTTCCTAAGGGATAAGCCACACAAAACACAGTGAATTTTATTATTGAGAAAATATGCATAGGATTGTACTGTTAGAGTCATGGAGTGCCAAAGGCCAGGAGGAGGAGGAGGAGGAGGAGATTATCATTATTGCTTTCTATTTACATCCTGCCTATTTCCTCCTGTGAGGGGCAAAGGCAGTATACACAGTTCCATTTGATCCTTCTAACAACCTGTGCAGTAGGTGAGTCTGAGGGTCCGTGACTGGCCCAAAGTCACTGGTGAGCTTCATGGCTGAGTGAGGACTAGGATCTGTGTCACCCCAGTCCAACACTCGAACCATCGTGCTGCATTGGCTCTCACCAGCTGTGATCTCATGACACAACAAGCCACAGTGGTCCCCCCCTCCCTTTTAACAGTGTTAGTTTGGTGTGTCATCGGAACCACATGGTGGTATTTCAGCATGGATTTGGACTTCCGCCATTTCCTGAGCAAAATGCCCAGTGCCACTCTCTCCCAAGTCTCACAACAGCCTGTATCTTTTCCAGTGTTCCTGCTTCAGGGAGGAAGGGCTAGGAAAATACACAGAACATGGGGTCAGTCCTGCAATGTGTCCCACCTTCAAAGCACTATGATTGAAGAACTCTTGTAAAATCAGTTCTCATTATGATTAGAAGCTGATGCTGCCCCTCAAAAACTAACACTCTGCCCCCTTTCCTCTTCCTGGTATTTCCTTAGAAGCTTGGGGAGAAATCCAGTTTTTTGCATACCCCCATTTCTGTGTTTTTGTACCCCTCTGAATCCCAAATCTTTACAAGAGTTCAAGATACAGATTTGCTTTGCCTCAGCTCAGACATCTCCCAAGTCTGACCAGTTCAGTGCAGTCTTACTTGGGATTCATCCGAAACCAAAGGATAGCCCTGAAAGGAATCCACACAGGCCCAGTCTACCCTCAGTCCCCATCAGAGCCTTACCCCTTCTTATTAAGCATCTCACAACCCTATTGTGTTTTTGCTCCTGATTACAGCAACCCCATGTGGAAGTGCCCCTCTCTGCCTCTTTCGCCTGGAACAGGTGGCATTTGCAATCCATCTTCTCTTGCTGCTTAAATCGTTTTCCTTTCCCCCCTTCAATTCTGGGAGGGCCATGTGGATTGGCTCCTCTAGCCCCAATTCTCTATTCCTGACTCAAATGTATGCCTTGTGTGTCTATGTGGGCCTGGTGCTCCATTTCTCTCTCTCTTTCTCATGCTCATGTTGCCCCATCCTTCCCTAGAGATTTAACTAAATAATTGCCAGTCCCAATTGAATACTGTTAATGTAATTATTCTTTATGCTTTTCTAATTTAATTAGATTTTTATTGCTGCTTATCTGCAATATGCCTCGTCACTACTCTTTCCGCCTGGGTGTCCCAATTCCTGTCTTAGTGCACTGTGACTTTGGCCAGCACATGTTGATCATGAATCTCTGTATGAGTTCATACACATGAGGATGAGGACACATGGTAAGAATATGCTTTAATTAAACCAACATTGTTGCTCCAACCACAGTTCTGAGCTTGCCTCTGGGGCTATGGATTCACTGTTGCTTCATTTGTTTTTATTCCCATAGGAGGTAGTTTTAATGCATGAAAGACAGACGAGAATGAAGCTTTCCCAGGTTGAAAACAAACACCTTGTCTATTGGAGTCAGGTATCACAGTTCTGAAGGCTTCAGCAAAACCTTCTGTTCCATTTGGTTATGCTTCACTTCCTTTGCAAGGTTTATTTCACAGTTAGAAAAGCTGGAAATATAATTGATTATCGCCATACGGAAGCTTGATAGTGCTCCTGCACACTTCCATTCATTTTAATGAGGTTTACACAGGAGGACTTCCCAGCAAATGGCTGCTCATCCTAATCAGTGGGCGGGAGTGTGATGAGGTTGTTCACTTTAGGGATGTGTGAGCAGGGCTGGAGCCAGCCGTGATGGACCAAATGAAAGGATCCATCAACAGCAGTGCTACGACACCAATACTGAGCTTTGCTAGAAAAACTTGTGGTTTGTTATGGGGTGGAGGAAGTTTTCTGGTCAATTTTAAAAACTCTCTTTCAACATTCCCCCCCACTTGTTATTATGCATTACATAATGCTCACCATGAGGAATTCCTTAAAAATACCATACAGTCTGGAAACGGTGACAATTCCATCTGCCTGCCTAACTCATCTCCTCCAGCAAGCTCACTGCACACTATGATTTAGGAATGTTCTCTGGGGCTGTAATCCTTAATTAATTTCATTTTAATTAATAGGTTATGGATTAAACCAGAGCTATGGGAATCTGTCCAATCACTTCCAGCATTTCTCTGAATGTTTAAGATGTTTTTCTTGGCGCAGAAAGGAGGAGATGAGCAGGGGAAGTGCAGAGCTGTATCAAACAGTCCTTTTATTTGCCATGCATAATTCTCTTCCACTGAGTGAGCACAAGCCAAAATGAATGAACCCTTCATTTCTTAAAATAAAAAGGTTATGAGTCATCATTTATTTATCATGGATTTCTGTCTGTCTTAGCTTGTTTGTGTGACGAGGATAAGATAGGATCGAGTAAATGATACAATCTATCATTCTTACACCCCCATCAGGAATATTTTTCACATACACTTGCTTTCCCCACCAAGACATTGCAACTCCCTTAAAGGGCCCAGCTGGACTGGCACAAAGGACCACCGAGTCCAGTATTCTGTTCCCACTGTGGACAACCAGATGCTCCTGGGAGGCCCCAGACGGATCTGCCTCGCCATCCCTACCAGCTGTCCCTATTTACCAGAGATAGTGCAGGTGTGGCCACTCATTCTCCCTGGGAAATCACCCCCCCCCCCATTCCCATGGAATCTTTTTTGCAGTGCCCATTCAAAGGTATGGAGCAGCCTGTGCTTGATCTGCCCATTCTTCTGGTTGCAGCACATCCAGGCCAACTCCAGGGACAGAGTAATTTTGGCCCTATGGACCATGTGTGATGCTGGCCCACAGGCTGTGCTTTTTTTGTCATGGAATGCGCTGGAACGGTGTTCCGGCACTGTTTTTTGATGGATTTTCCAAGTTTTAAAAGTAGCTTTTGACAATTTGATGTTTGGTCCACATGGATTTGAATTGCCCTGTCGAGCGTAGCAGGTCGGTGGCAAAATCATTAAAATGGTGCATGTGGGCTGCTTGTGTGTCGAATCCGATGCACGCGTGCTTCATCCGCGCTGGCTGTGATGGCACTGCTCGGCTTGTGATTGGTCGTGTGGTCGCGCATTGAGTGCTTACTGCAGGCGGCGACCGTTATGTTTCGTTACACAACTGACGTGTATGGGTGTGTGTACAGTGATTGACTAAGCGCGAAAGGTAAATAATTTCATGAGTTCCAGCACCTTTTTTCTTACAAAAAAAGCCCTGCCCACAGGTATGATTTGTGGTATGGACGATGCTTTCCCTTTGCTTAGTAGCGGCAAAGGAAGCCCATCTGTGTGCAGAAATGTGTGTGGGGTACTTGTGGCAGCAGCAGAGGTCAAAGGGGTCAGTTAAGGCCTGTGGGGAGCACACACGTGACCCATGCACACATGTCGCTTGCTGCTTTGCGCTGCCAAGTTGCTTCCAACTTATGGTGACCCTATGAATGAATGAAAGCCCTCCAAAATGGCCTGCTCAGGACAGTCCCACCCGGCTCCTGCAAATTCAAGACTGTGGCTTCCTTTATGGAGTAAATGAGACTCTTCCATTAATGGGGGGATGCCATGTGCTACACCAACCACTATTTCACTTGCTGCCAGGGCTCATTTTATTTCTATCTTTCTAATGGGCAACAGGACAATTGTGTATTTGAGGCATATATGTAACCAAAAGGACAAACACCATTTTGGAATTTAAACAGTGCAGAGCAGTGCATTGCAAATGAACACTTGTAGCATACAGTGGATAGAGCAGAACCTCTAGGAGGGTGCAGAGGATTTGGAATAAAGCAGTGTTTCCTAATATAATTAACTGAGAGGGTTTGGCTGATGCTGAGAGAGGGGGACAATCACACTGATATCCCTGTTTTTATCTCTGAAATGTTGGTAACTCTGCCTCCAATCTGAAATTTCATGTGTTGGGAAAATTCAGATAAATCCTGGTAAAGAAAGGTTGCCTTTGTGCTATAAAATCAAGCCTACATCCCTTTCTCAGAAAGCAGCAAAATTCCAAGCCAGGCTACTGTTTAGCGTTGCTGTTCCTTTAAGAAGATGGACTTTTTAGCTGGACTGAGAAGCTTCTGCAGGCCTATACTATCAGTAGGGAAATACCAGTGTTCCTATTTGCTGCAGACAGCTGAGACAAAGCTGTCCATTTGTTTCTGAATGGACCCATTTAATCATCTAGTTCCACAGAGGCAAGTGCCTGCACACTGTAGTTGTCAAACCAGTTTTCCTGAATGGTTCCTCAATCAGACATATTTGCATGTTTAAGCAGTCACAGAGGATGATTCAGACTGTCAGGAATTTACTTGTCAATAAGACTCAATCAGGGAAATTTTCTGTCCTATTGTCACTGGCATCTCTGATTGGTTTAGAGTATTGTTTTGTGTATGAAGACAACAAGATGCTATTATGTTAACATTATCTGGAAACCTAATACTCTGTATGTGACTGGAAGGTTCTAGAGATGTCTGTACATGGACTGTGATTTTGTAGTTGGTGGTGAGAACCACTACCCGGTTGCATGCTGTCGTAAATAAGGACCCGAGTGATCTTGCAATAAACCGCTGAGGTTCAAGGTGAAAGGGCTCTTTCCTTACAGGACCTGGTTCTCCTATCTTGTAGCTGCTATTGACCTGTCCTGACACATGGAAGAGGCACTTCCTCCATGAATGTTGAAAATGGACCTCTAATCAGTTCTGGGGAAAACAAAGGATGCTTGTTGCCAAGTCTGTAGGATCTAGTATATCTATAAAACCTGTCCACTGCACATCTGTTATTGGCCACAAAGTGCCATCATGGTGTAGTGATTAAGAGGGTGGGACTGGGACTCGGAGATCTGCGTTCTAGTTCCCACTTGGCTGTGATGCTCGCTGCATTACCTGGGCCAGTCCTTTGCTCTCGGTTGAACCTGCTTCACGAGGTTGTTGTGAGGATAAAATGGTGATGAAGAGGAGGATTACTATGTAAGCTGCCTTGGGTTCATTGCAGGAAAAAGGGCAGGATGGAAATGTAATAAATACATACAACAGATAGGGACCATAAGCAGCATATAGGTATTTCTCAGTTTAGCCAGCCCTTTTCCTGAAATGAATATGAAAATATTGTACATTTAGCTAGATCATAAAGGGTGTGAAGAAAAGAGTTCTTACCTTGCTTAGGTTCCTAAAACTGCTTGCGGACAATTGTGGTTCTTTAGAAGTGCAAAGATGGGTCATTATAAAGAAGAGGCTTGGCTAATATGGTGCTTTTAATTAACATTGGTTATTAGTCAGGAATCATGCTAGGGCCACAATCTAAAGCAAACTGCAAATCTTTGGGGCTGAAGCTGTATATCCCAAGCATGTGTCCTACTGAATCTGCTTGGATTGCATCAGACAGATATTCTTGAAATCTGTATGCGGTGTAGACTTATTACATAGATGTTTACTTTTGAGTCATTAAACTCAATGCAAGAAAGCTCTATAATTAGTAGTAATTTATTATATTGAATGTATTTCCTGCCCTTTCCCTTCTTGTGAGGCACCCGAGGCAGCCCACACAGTTCTGTCCCATGCCATTTTTATCCTCATAATAATTCTGTGAGGTAGGTCAATTTATCTTACTATGTAATAGATCGTTCCATAGATCTAACTCCTAACTCAATATATACAGACATCCAGCCAAAGTGTGCTTCTCACTGTATTAAATTGTACTTTAAGAGAATTGTTCTAGTTCATAATTTTATTTGGCTACAATTTTCAAACCTGTTCCTCTCAAGCATGTCAAAAGTAACCTCACCAGATGTTCTGTTAAATTACTGTAGGTCAAAAGGATGAAGAAAGAATTTGTTTTTGTTTTGTGCCTTGGCGAGCATTTCTGTATTGGAGTTCTTACCATCTTACCAAAATGGTATAACCAGAAGCAATATTAAAAACTGTGTCACTCATGGCTGTTCATATCACTGTTTATCTACAGCAGGTGCCCCTGACATTTTTGCAGGTATAATTACATTTTGCATGGGAAGTGCAGAAAAATGGTTTTATCCAGAGTAGGACGATGGAACAAATTAGTCTGAAGAGAGACCAGAGTATATTAGGCTTATTGTCCCTTGATCTGAGTGGGTGTACTCTAAGCATGACTAAGTTTGGATTCAACCCTGTATTTTTCCATGTTCAAAATCTTAACTCACCAAGTACTACAGAAAGGTGATAACACCATAACAGAAATGCAACTTTGAAGGCAGGTGATGCAGACTATGCTAGCTGATATTGGACTGCTCTTACAGTGTATCATCCAGAAAGGTCCTATTATGAGATCTGAAATGGTTAAGTATTGTAGGGTTCCATGAAAACACCCAAGAAGCAGCTTTTTGTAATGGGTGTGGTTTTATTGTGGCGACTTTCCCCTTCATCTTAAACCACAGGATGAAACTGACATAAAATCTGAAGACGAGCAGCCACAGAGAAGTGTTACATATCTCATGGTACAAGGTTATTCGGATGCCTGGAAATTAACATTCTAGAAGGTCAGAATAAAAAAAGAGTTGAACTAGATCTTAGATATCCTGAGTGCTGGATTTAGCTTCCTAATTTTGTTACTGGTTTGCTGAGCCTATGAAGTAGTACTCCGAAGTCAGTTCCACTGCATTCAGTGAGATTTAGGCCTGGCAAGTGTGCAAAGGATTGCAGCTTTATAGATCTCAAAAGTAGACTGTACTGCATTGTTGAGTCGGATCCCTAATTAGAATTGTAGCAATAACCTTAACTAAACCCCACCATTTATTTGGCGTTTTACTTTTGAAGTTCTAACACTTGCCAAATAAATAAGGCTGTGATTCTGCATTTAATCAGCAAGATGTTTCAAGGTTTACATGCTGAGGCAAAGTTAGCAAGAAAGGAACTGCGTAAAAGAGACCTCAAGGATATCTGAACAAAATTAATGGTCTGTTATAAGCCGTAACTGATATGCCAAGAAGTACTCAGACATCTAATACTTAATGGCCTTGTGTACATTAAGGTATTTTGTCATGGAAAACATAGTTTCCAACAAAATGCGTAAACTACAGTGAGATTGACCATGACTTTTTGCTGCACCGAGGACGTATTTTCAGTATTAACTCAGCCACTTAGGATATGTCAGAGTTAGAATGAAAAGCACTGGAGCGTGAGCATCACAAGTGTGATTCTGTGGCTCCATTTATGCAGTGTGTTTGATGTCGTGGAACCCCTCGCCTCCTGAAATGCAGAGGCTCCCTCTCAGGGGGATGGTTACAGGCCTTCCTCTCCATGCTTGGTGAAGGCAGCTGTCTTCCAGAAGGTTTTTGCCTTGCTAGCATCTGATGCTTTATCTAAGGGCAGTGTTTTCATCAGTGGTTCTGGTTGTATTTTTACTAACTGCCTTGCTTCATATGATATTGGGATATTAAATAGTTTTAAGCCATCTTGATTAAAGAATGAGCATTAGAAGGGAAGGGCAGAAATTTCTTCTTTATTACATCAATTAATAAACAAAAATAAATTCTAACATATAAATGATATACAATAATATACAAAGTTTTAATTTTTCCCTTCAAACAATTACAACTGTATACTAACAAAGACAGTGCATCCCATGGGTGGGACCACTAGTTACATGTTAATTCATTTACTCACTCAAGAGGCCCTGTTTCCCTTCCAAAAAAGTATTGAAATTTCTAAGCAATGATTTTTAATCTGGAAATGAACCTTAAGTTTACTCGTCTACCTATCCACACAAACAAAAGAATAACCTGGGGAGGGAGGGGGTCTCATACATCAGTGGGGCTCTTCAATCCTTTGCAGTTTTTATTCTGAGCTTTGTATCCATGGTGCTGAACTCTGCCCCCAAATCAGTTCACTATCCTGCAGCATCAGGGATAGATCCTATAAAGCTCAGAATAAAAGCTGGAATGACATAGACATTGCCTCCAGTGTCCAAGATCAGCAGATCCCCACCATTGCGCCTTGACCCTGGCTTGTCTCTCTTCCTCTCCCCATGTTGCTTCTTTCTGTGCTAGAACAGAGCTCTGGAGCTGAACAAGCAGGCAAACGATAAGGTACTGCTGGAAGACCCTTCTCTCAAAGCCACAAGGCTTCTTCATCACTGCTATGTTTGTCTCTGGTGCTCATCTCAAGTGTAAAACAGATCACTGGAATAATCAGTTTTGTTAATATTAAGGGCATTTCCAAAGGAGGCTTTTCTTGTGCATCACCTGCATCATTACAGAATTTTACAGTGGCGAGAGGCCATGGATGGCATTGCAACCTACAATGTCCAGAGGACTGGTGTACAACTTGGCCTATTAAGCCATGATACAATCGTCTGAACTGGGCCAAAGACAGCTATAGACTATTGAAACAATCTTCCACATCTGCTTGTTCTTCAGCAGTTATTTTCCATAAATAGAGCCAGCTCCACCAAGTACACAATGCTTCCTACATTCAGAAGCAATGAATCTGTCACTGTCACTGCCAGGAGTGTTCCAGGGATGACAGTTGTCCCAGGTAGATGAAGTATTTTTAAGACACCGAATGTTATTCACTTGTGCCATATTTCTAACACTTAAAGGGAAGTGTTATTGTGGATGACAGGGCAGTTCTATTTAAACTCTGTAAACCAGCCCTGAATTTACTACCAGACACTCAAAGCTTGTTACAGACTCCCCTGTGATAAAATATGGATCATCACTCCACAAAGGGACAAGAAGAATATAAATTGGTTGTAAAAGCTGAGGAGTTTAGGACTCTGAAGAAAAGGTTTTGGCCAGAATATGGAGTAGGTCTGGATGTTGGCAAGATATTTACTTCAAGTCGAGAGTCTTTGGATTTTATTCAACTTTCTCTAGAAGAATGCATGTAAGATCCTAGTAAGGGGTGCCATATTTGGACAGTAGAATGTAAGTTCTTTATCACAGATAGAAGCGTTCAGGCACAATTGGCAGGCACAATTGTAAATCCAGGCACAATTGGCACTGGCACAGAGAGAATAACTGCTAACTTGAAATTGTGCTGCTACCAGGCTCACTAAATCAACGGAGCACTGTCGTTTCAGCACAACCTGGTATCCAGCCTTCCCCCGCCCATGCTACAGGCCAGACTTTTAGATCCTTGCCTGGAAGGAGGCCAATTAGGGCTCTGCACATCTGTTATGATGCCAATACCTGTCTGGATAGATTTAACCAAGATGTAACCTTCAGATTTCAAGCAAGTATACAGGTAGCAACAATGGATGAGGTCTGTTATCTGGTTGGTCACTGTGGAAACAGGATGTTGAATTTGATGGGCAGCTAGTTTGATCTTGCAAGACTCTCCTTATGTTCTTAACAGAATCACAGAGCACTGGATGTTGATTCACATTTCAAATATTTAGTCAGCATTCAGCAAAAACCCAGCCTCCAAATCCAGAAAGAACTTTGAGGGCAGATTATATAAACAAGTTCATTTCAGCTCTACCTCATGAAGATTTTGTCTAGCATCTGGAACCTTGGCATGTACTTTGAAAGCAGTGTTTTTTGTGCTTCTCAACCATGGGATGATGCCTTGGTTTGTCACATAGCTTGGTGATGAGCTGCCAGAGTCACCCTAAGTTCACGGATGCTCAACTTTCCTTGTCAACTCTTTTTTGTCTAAGGAATTTACATGACTGTGCCTGAACTGGTTTGACTCCTTTCAGTGTGCATAATACCTTGAAATGATATAGCTCATTTTCATCAGGGTTTGGAATATATTTGTTTTAGAGCAAACTCACGGTTTGGTGTGGGGGTGCAACTCCTATGCTGTTTTCTTTTTGCTATTGGAAGTTACTTAGTAAAGACTGAGCACATATTCCCTCTTTAAGCTAGTAAGCATTTATATCTCCTTATAAAGTCACATAAACACCCAAGTACAACTTATGGGCACATCTCACCTAAGTTCTGAATGGTCCATGTATCAAGTATTCTTGGGGGCATCTTATGCCACCCCAAAAACCAATTTAATCACCATGTGTTGATGATAGAGGAGAAGTCCTCAAAGCAAGCAATGGTTAGGTCAATGTCAAAATAGAACCCACACCTTTTTGGTACAGATGCACTTTTAATAAAATCAGCCATGATTAATTTCATGTTTTGGTGTCTTTGATCAAATGGCTCTGCATTGTTCTGAAGAAAAGTGGTCCAAGCATGCTGAAAAAGTCTCAAAGCTGGTAACAGCAGATCTAGCACCATGCCAAAAAGACACTTCCTCAAACGTTACATGGGTCTCTAGAACTTATTTGTCTGACTAATGGATGCATCTCATCTCTAAATTCACTTGCAGGAACAGACAGGGCCATGGTATGTGGTGTCCCAGTCTTGGCAAAGCAGGGGTGCGGCCTTTATTAATGAAGTCCACCACCAAAACAAGATGGACAGAAGTGGATTCCCGACTGCCTGGCCATTGCTTCAGCTGGCTATTCTGTTAAAGACTTGGCTGATCTCTTGATAACTGGCACAATTATTCCTAAGCATCCTCTTCCTGCTCTGGGAGCCAAAAAAGGTTGCTTTTCCAGAGAAGGGAATAAAGCAGCAGGTTTGATGACTAGATCAGTTAATGGAGGATACCTTGGAATGAATTTGACAAGCAGAGGATAGAGCCCATATTATGTGAGAGGTTAAAAGGAAGCAATACTTCTGAAAGAAGGAATATAGGAGCCAAGAAGTCACTACAAGTAGGGATGGGCATATACAGAAATGACTCTGAAGCCTGTCTGTGATATACTTCCCATTTGATATTGTACATTTGTACCATTTATTGGTGTATCTAAAATACAATATGTAGTTACACATAACAGCCATCCAGCCACATGTACTAGGGAGGCAAGACTGGCTTCAGTCCCTCATCACAAATTACACATACTGGCTACCAAGTCACTCGCTCAGTGTACACATGCTGCCATTTCTGTGTAAGAGGACTGGAAACTTCCAGGGGTCCAGGAGCACATGGTCTGGAACCCACCAGGCTGCATCCATCCCAGGCTACCAAAATTGGGCCATTGCCAAAATGGCTGCTGTGGGGGCAACAAGAAGCTCCTGCAATTTTAGAAGGAAATGAAGTGAAACGGGGGGAACACACGCCTCACTCTAAGCAGCACCGTCCTCCAGGGAGGATTTGGCGACATGCAGTCCACACCTTGTTTTCTTACAAAATGGTGTGTGTGGTAGTGGTACAAACCCAGTCATGAGGGTTTTACTACACCTGCTGTCACTAGCAGAGATGGCTTCAAAATCTTCTTTTTTAAAAAATGAAGAAAGAAAGAAAGAAAGAAAGAAAGAAAGAAAGAAAGAAAGAAAGCAAAGTGTTTAAATCCACTTCAGTACTATACCAGCTGTACTGAAATTCTGTATTTTTATAGATTCTATATTTCCATGACACAAAGGAAAAACCATGCCACATACTCCAGCATATATATTTTGTCAAAAGAAAATGAAATAAAAATACACTGCTAATTCAGACAAATGGTCAGCTGCTGTAGAATACTTTCCATGTGGAAACCTTTTGCAGGTTTCCTGGTTAAAATGTTTTACAGTTTGCTGGTTCTTTTGCCAGGACAAAAATCTCCTATAATCTCCTATTACATTACACTTAAGCATATTTAAAATGCATTCACTGTGGCAAGGTAATATTTCTATTTTTTAAATCATTTTTATACATACAGATTTTCTATATCCCACAGCAATCCAGGGCCAGTGTAAATGGTCCAGTGGGTTAAAGAGCAACACAAACTGACTCAATTCCTATGTTTAACCAAGGAAAGGTAACCTTTCTGGGAGAACTGATACATGAGCTGTCAAATAGACCCACCAGTCTCCTTTAAAGGGGTAGTTTATACATTACCAAAAAAGGGGCACAGAGAACCATTTTATACGATATCTACATATGTTAATTTGTGAGCATAGCTGTACCTTTAGAAATAACCAGAATCACAAAAACAGAGAGCAACACCTCACACTGTATTGGGGAAGACTGACCAGGTGACCTCTATACCTGCTCAGATAGCTGTGCAGGTGTGAACTGTGAGTTATCCTGGTTATGCCTTCTTCTGAAGCTCACTTGGACCAGCAGCCCTTCAAACCAAAGGCCCTTTCAAACAGACGAGTGCCATCTGACCAGCTCTTCAGCTAGAGGGCCTCTTTTAAGTTGGGCACCTGGCTACCGTGTGGCTTCCGCAAGCCCTGATGGGGAGTGATTGCTGTGAGGAGGGCTGTGAATCCGAACGTAGTAGCCGGAGTGGTGTCAGAGGCGCTGTGTCGATGAACAGGACGCAGGCCCTTCTCTGGCTGTCCCTTTTCCTGGGGGTCAGATACTTTTGCTCCCATGCCCTGTCCGATGCTCCTGCAACAGGCAGGCCTCTCACCTGGTTGCAGTCTAACAACGCAATGGAGCGCATGTCTCCTCAGATGGAATTTTGATAGCCTTCCTTCTCAGGAATGCAACCAGTCTCCCATGGATCTTTTCCCATTGGCTGATGAGCTGCGGTTGACTTGCTGCCTCACCAAAGATGGGTCATGATTGTAGCATCAGCACCACCATTGGTATTCATCAAGAACGAGAGATTTTATAAGCCATCTCAACTGCTGGTGGAGGCAAAGTATAAATCTTGGTTGCAGTAAGTACATATAGTGCATGGAAGATCTGAGCATTCGCACGCAACCAGAGACTGAAACCTATGGAAAATGAGGTAGGCATGGTAGATTTTACTCGCTTGGTTTGTTTTGCTCTGCTTTGATTATGGGCTGCCTGGTGTACACCTGTGAGAGACGGCACAAGTCAGATGGCTTTTTCAGAACTACATTTCAGTCACTTCTGCCTTTATAAATACGATGAGGGAGCTGTGTCAGGCTCTGAGGCTCATATGTGTCCTGGCCTATCGTTAATTACAGCTCCTAGCAGAAACTACAGTGCTCATGTTCTTTGTGACAGTTTAACTTGTCCCTCATTCCCTTTGCAATTAATTAAAATTAATAGAGTTGAAAAACTGGTGGTTATTTTGAAAAGGGATTAGTAATGAATCATTCATAGGGACACATCTACAGTATACAGTTAAAGCAAAAGTTCACAATGATGGATTCTTCCAAGAGACAACAGGAACGATGGTTTTGTAAGTTGTGTGTGTGTTTTTAAAATATATACTGTGGCCGACAAGCCACTGGAGAGACAGTGGTGCGAGTGCCCTTCCATGCAGAAAGAGGTTTGCATGGTCTCAGCTGGAGGCTCCCTATGTTCCCTATATTACCCTATGTTGACTCCCCAGAAAAGCTGAGTGTGGGTTTAGTCTGTCCCAGATTGTGTGGAGACATGATTCAGACATTTCATGTGGGTGAATGTTAGTCCTTGTAGCAGGGCATCGTCTCTGGACTCTATACAGGGAAACACATCTGACAATAAGTTTGTTATTCAAATTTCCATCATTACTAGTTTGGAATCACCCTCATGCCAAACTTTTTTTGCCCCACGCAAAGCTAACCTGTCACAAAGGAATGTTCCATCCTAGGCTTCTCACTCGTGTGTTAAGTTTGAACATGCAGGGAGTGCTCGAGATGCTTCCAAAGCAGGGAGTCTCACATGCATCAAAATCTGAATCACCATTTATGAGCTGCTTCCTGAGTGGAATGGCTTTCATATGTTTGCATTCTCAGGTGAGGTGCCACACCAATGTCATAACATATGATTGTAATTATCGCTTCTTTTTTTCTCTGGAAATGGACCTGTCCCCTACTTTTATTCGTCCAGCAACCTTGTGAGGTCATCTAGGCCAAGGGGTGGTTACTGGCCCAAGGTCCATGAAGGAGTGTCATGGCCAAGCGAAGATTTGCACCCAGATCCCTTAGTCCTTCTAGCCTGGCCTTCTTCATTTTGGATACGCAACCCCTTCGTGGGGCTGTTGTGTCATTCCAACCCAAGGAGCGTGGCTTATATTATAGTTAACACAACTCACGTAACTCACAAAGAGGCCCGTCAGTGCATAAGTAGGCGGCGGTTTCTCTGCTCTCCCTGGGCCAGGCTGAAAGGCCAGCTTGCAGCTCCAGAGGGCTCTCGGCAGGGAATCTCCACTGGGCTGGAGAACCTCAGCAGGTGCCCAGCCATGCCTACCTTTGCCAGCGGCCCTGATGAGTGTTGCTGCAGTGAACCTCAGGAGCAAGTGGCAGCAGAGGTGCTCTTCTGGGAGACCACAAGGAACAAGCAGGGCCTTAAGTGTGAGGCAATCGCTAAGATGAAGGTGACCTACACCCCAATTAAAGTCAATGTCTTTTAGACAAACCCCTGAAGATCATTGTGCAGTTCTGCCCCCACCCACAGCTGATCAAAAGATGTCAGCCCAGCTGGACTTCGTTGCCATTAGAGGGAGAGCCTGCCCATTCATCCTGGGCTTGATCTGAACCAGAGTCTGCTCGCCTGCTCCGTCACCATCCTCTCCCTGTTTCCCATCTTGTTTTAGCTGTGCTCTCCTGAACCAAGCAAAACCTATACCTACATTGTCAGCCGCTGGCAGTGTGTCTGGGGAAGAGGATAGATTACTCCCTGGGAGATAATTCATATGCAGTATTCTGGTCGGGGTTTGCTCTCACTAACTCATGGAAAACATATGGTACATATATAAACTTTGAAAATGAAATGTACTGATGATTTGGCCAGTATGATAGCATCTGTGTCAGTTCTGCCAAAATCTGTCAAAAGTTCAGCTTTCTATGCCAAGCAAATATTAAAGAAAGATATGAGGAGGAAGTGAAAGAGGAGCTAACTTTGCATTACCCACTAATGCAGCCTTCCCCAACATGCAGTCCTCCAGATGCTCGGGGCTATAACTCCCAGCATTCCTGTCAATCAACCATGCTGCCTGGGGTTGATTGGCACGATAGTCCAAAACATCTGGTGTGCACCAGGTTGGGGAAGGCTGTTTTAGCATATACATGAAAGTGCCTTTTAAAAAAGTGCTTCAGGAGAGAGCTTAGAGAAGTGAAGCAGGAGATGAAGAGAGTGCATAGCCCTTTTTCTGTCTCCCTGTGGTTTGGGAGGGCCCTTGGAGGGAACAACAGATACATAAAGGGTTAAGGACTGTCCTTCTTTTACTGTATCTCCAGATTCCTATCCCTGCAATGCTTTTCTTTAAACAATGAAAATAAAAAGGCAGCAGGGTAGTTTGACCCAAAGAGAGGAGACACTGGACAACTGAAAAGACTAAATAGAAAGATCAAAAAGATAAAAACAAAGCTTGTTTCTGCCAAATTTTCCTAAAAATAAAACATATTCTTCACCACAGATCTTAGGCAGCATTCTGTGCAGGCTTACCAACAAGTGTGACTTACTTCTGATTAGGCATGTATATGAATGCAGGGCCAGTAACATTTTTAAGCTATTTTGGCAGGTGTGTGTATGAAAAGCTCTGCTTTTATACAAAATAAACATCTCTGTCACATGCATGATAAGTTAAACACTACGAGAACTATCTGCTAATGAGCAACCAGGTGTATCTTCTATACTTTAATATCCTCCAGTTAAATCCTCATATATCTAAATAAATATTGCTAAATTTATTCCTCTAATTACTCTTGGCATTAAGTCCTCTGACATAATCAAAGAAAACATTAGGCAAATAGAGGCTGCTCTACTGTGGAGTGCATTCTGTAATAGTGCCATTTTAGCTCCTCAGCAGTGAATAAATAGGAGGCAGTTATGTTTCATTTCCATACAATTAACAAACCATGAGAACAAGAAGAACAATGATTCTACCACAGTAAAACACATACTGCTCTCAAGGGTTCCCCAGTCAACCTGGTACTGGGTTAAGAATCCCCAATTTCCTGGAGCTGAGAACTTGTGAGAAGAGAAATCCCTTAGAAAGTCCACAGGAGCAGGCAAAACAAACTTTTGTATACAGAAGTCCCGCTAGCCATTACGAGAATTTGTTGCACTGCCACAAAGGAGGTGGGTTCTAATAAAGTGTCACACTGGTGTGTCTTCCCACACACTGCATGGGCCAACATAGCTTTCTACATAGCTTGTTTGTGGGTACATTTGGCTTCACAGAGACAGCCCCTTGAGACAGCGAGAGCTTCTTGCAGCTTAAGCCTAATTCACATGAAGATTAGGTGATCAAACTGTTTCCCAACTCTACTGCTGCAGACCTTCTTCTGAAGGACTGTGGGACTGAATGATGCCTTGTGAGGGGGATTCCCTGTGTGACGACCACGAGTTATTAGGGGGAAATATCTGAGTCCAGAGTTCTGCCAGGCTAGCTTTCTGTGTGGAGAGATTTTGTTTCTGTTAAATCCATTCTGTTTTCCTTGTCTGTATCTTTATTTATACATAGATTATTCATCATATAGCAACTGTAAGCGATAAATTCATCCACAGTCAGGCTGGATGTTATCAACCAATATACCAGAGTTAGAAAATACTTTTGATGGCAAATAATGACATCAGAGTTTGCCCAGAGAATGTGTGGATACATGAATGACAAATGACAGCCCATGATGATCAGACAAAAATGTTCTGTCTGGCATGCATGGTAGTGTCATGAAGCCATGGATACTATTTTTGTCTGTTTGGCTGTTTGTTTTTACTTTCTTGTGGGCATGCCCAACCCGCTTCCTTAAAAAAAAAAAGGTGAGGGGGGGGGAATTCAACATCTGGCCCCAAATCCACAGAGCCAGTGAAATTCCATTCATGGTGAAGGTGTAATTTCTTGGGAAGAAAGGTGAGGGGGGAAGATTTTAACTCCCATCCGCTAGAACACTGGGGTTCCAACAGGGCCGTCTTAACGCATGGGCCTGATGGGCACTTGCCCGTGGGCCCCATACTAATCTGTGTATGTTAACCCTTGGAAAATTGGAAAACTTCCAAAATTAACAGTAGTTGTAGTAGTCGTAGGGACCCCAGTACACTGCTTTGCCCGGGGCCCATAATGCTGTTAAGACGGCCCTGGGTCCCAATCTGAATTGGGGTCAAGCACTCTAATACAATGGTAAAAAATCTGAATACACATATGTGGCAGACAGACCAGTCAGTTTGGCCCTGAGCCTGAATGACACCTAGCACCCACTTGATAAAGAGCATGGGTTTACCAGCCACTTGGCAACAATGCATTCATTGAATGCCGATGCCTCTCTCCTGGATTCCTTATGCAAGACTAAACTCTCTGCAGTTCCTCTGGACAGGGGTCCTTGCAGCCACTGGTTGGACCCCGAAGCCCAAGCTTGGCTTGGCCTGGCTGTCCCCTGCAGCAGCAGCAGCATCTACGCTTGAATAGCTGCTGACTGTCCGTTGACCCTGGCGTCCCCCTTCACTAAAACTGCTGCTCAAGGGCAGACCACAGCTACAGACAAGCTCATTTGCTTGGCATTGGCAGCATGGCACATTTTTAATTCACCAGAAAGTCTTCAAGGGGCTCTGCATCATTCTGTAGGGTCACTACCAGGAGGCTTCAGCTGAAATATTGTGGTAATAAAATCAGCGGCCTTCACACTTCCTACCTCATGCTTAATACTTGTGGAATTCAGGGCCATTCCACCAAATACTGGGTTATTTACATCTGAATTTGAGAAAGAGGAAATGCAACGATTTAAGTATTGCTCTTGAAAAAAGCCCTAGAGTGGTCCTTTAGTTTTAACATTCCAGCTTTTCGTTTGAAGAAGACTCTCCAAATTCTAAGGTCTATTCATGAGATGGAAGTGACCCCATTTTCAGTTCTGTGTCACTGCTTTGAATCACATTTCTAAAGAACTTTTCTACTGCAGGCTCTAAATTCATAATGTTGCATATGCTCTTTTAACATTATGGAGCTTTCATCTGCTATTATATCTGGTGCTGGATTTACAGCATTGCTGTCTGAAGAACGAAGGCTGCTGTCTGTCATCCTGGCTTCTCCCTCTCTCGCCAAGGCCCCTGTTATTCCATGAAGTGTGTGGGCACGTGTATATGAAAGCTGTAGGAAACAATGTGAAATGGCAACATTTGCCACAACTGCCTGAACTGAGTTCACCCTTTCCTACGCAAAAAAATAGGATTCTCTTTTTCAGTGTAAGCATATTCACAATAAGTGAGTAAAGTCCCATAAAGTGTGATGGGACCGGAAGAGGAAACTGAGGGCGAATTAGTCTGTTCTCCCATATTCATCATGCCCACTCTCTTGTACCCTAACCGGCATCCCTGGTCCACTGTTCAGAGATACTCTTCCAAAGTTGTCCCAGGCTCTTCCTTCTCTGCAGCGACTGGTACAGTCCATGAACAGATTTCAGGACTCACAAAAAACTGCATCTGGAGGAGTCCCTTGATGATAGCAGAGAGGCATGTTAATTCTTTCACTGGTATTTACTTTCAGGAACCCAACTGAGTTCTGCTATATACGTCTCTAGGGCCCAAACTTATGCTTGTTTAGACAGAAAAAGAAGTCCTCCCATTTTTTCTTTGCATGATTGGTTGGAAAATGCTGGAGCGTGAGTTTTTTTGTTCCGGCATGCATAGGACTGCACCCTGAAGGAGACAAGGAAAGTCCTGCCAGAACAGATATGACGTTCCCCAGAAGCAAGACAGGTGCCTGCAGGGAAAAGCTGACAAGAGGGTCTGCTGGCAGGAGCTTTCCCTCTGTTGCTGCCTTGCAACAGGTATCCACTCCTTCTAGCACCAGACGGGTGTGCTGAAGAACCTGCAAATTTAGCCCTCAGCCAAGCGTAAGGGGGTGCTTTCTGCGTACTTGGGGGAGTTCCCCAGGCATGCATCAGTGCATGAAAGGACATTAGAAGTCTGAGACCCCAAAGGGCAGGGGCTCCCAGGACCGACAGGCTGTTGAGAGGTAGGAAAAAGTGGGGGGAAGGGAATTGGCTCCCTCTAACTGCTTATGGGATCCTGGAGCTGACCATTCAGGCCAAGCAGAATGTAGGCCATGAACTTTTAAAAAATCTGCAAATGTTTATATCTCTTACCTCTTTTATGGTTTCCCTTGTTGAAATGTAACCGATAATATAAATAAATCTTCAGAGTCAGGCAACCTGGTGCTATCAAGCTGTTTTTGGCTACAAATCCCATGACCCTTGACTATTGACTTTCTGGCTGGGGCTTTTGCCAGTTGTAGTCCAAAACATCTTGAAGGCACTGGGTTACCTGTATCTAGGGAGGAAAATCTGGCACTTCAGAGGTTTCTCCAGAAGTTTCACACTCCTCCCAAAACAGCCCTACCCCATGACTGATTTGTCACAATAAATCACTCTGGTTCAGGGTTAGCAGCCAGCTGTAAACCCGAATCCTTTAACACAATATAGGGGAAAGGCTGAGATAATGTGGAGAAGAAGAGGAAGAGCTCATACACTGCCTTGGGTTGCTTGCAAGAGGGGAGAACAGCAGGATATAAATGCAGCAAGGAGAAGAACAACAGCATGTTCAAGGAACAAGTGGACCTTCTCTGGCGTGGCTGAGTAGCCCCTTGAAGACCCCACAAGAGCCATCCCCCTTCCTCTGCCTGGCCAGCATGCTGGGCTGAGTTAGTTCATGCAGTTCCTGCCCCCTAAAGTAACACCATCTGTGCTGCGTGTGGCATTGCAAAGCAGACAGGGTTAAGTTTAGAGAGAGGGGACTGCTGCAAATCATGGTTTCTGGGGATCAGCAGGAGCTGTGCCCTGGGCTCTTCTTCCTGCGCATCCCTGAGACTGGTCCGGTCTCCCAAGCAGGCCACAGGGAGGTCCGCATGTTGCTGGCTCTTGCTCTCTGCCCAAGTGCCGGGAGCAGCACCATTGGTGGTAAGGCCCCCCCATCAAGTGGGAAGGCAAAGAGGCATTCTGTGCTGGCGCTGGCAGTCATGCCAGGAAACATCTGTGGACAGATGCCAGGGAGCACTGCATGGTGGAGGAGCAGAGGGGAGTCACTGGAGAACAGACCTGTGTGTTCCCCAAGGTTTGCTGCATGCCCCATAATGTGCTGCCACAGTTGTTGAACACTGTTCCACAGCCAGGCACTGATTCAATGGACAATCAGGTGGGTCTCTATTTGTGGAATGGGGAGAGGCCATCTTGGCCTTGGCCAGACCCAAAACTAGCATTTTTGGTGGTGCTTCCCCCATTTGGCAGAGAATTCAAGCTTAGTCTACATGTGGCACTGCCTCCGCAAGGCTATTTACTGATTTTCTATCCTCCTTTGTTATTCTACCTGTCCTCCAAGGAATCCAAAGTAGTGGTCATGAGCTTCTTCCTCCTTTCCATTTTATCCTCACAGCAACCCTGTGAGGTAGGCTAGGCTGGGCCACACACTGGCCCAGAGTCAAGCAGGCAGCTTCATAGCAGCATCGCAATAGTCCTAGTCTAACCACTGCACCACCTTGACCGCCGGACTAACAAGCACAGAAGGATTTCCAAGAACTTTCTCTGAAAATACCATGACTTTGAATTTGTTCTATAATGCATTTAAGAAGATGGACCAAGCTTAATATGGGAGCAGCAAGTTCATGTTTAAAATACAATGAAGAGGTACCATCAAAACTTGAGCTGCCTGGGCTGTTGAGGGTTGAGGCTTGTCTAAAACTCCACAAGTCCTGCCACCTGCGTTTAGATAACAAGAAAAGCCAAGCTAGACAGTGATTTTGGCAACTGCATCTGGCTCATGCCAGCATGTGCCATTGTTTACAAGAAAACAGCCATGGCTTGTTTTGATCATGCAAACCAGCCCATTGTCTCTTTCTAGGCAGAAAATTGACAAGCTGGAAGCGTTGCACTTTACCCCTGCAATCTCTTTCCCAAATTGCTTCTTTCTCAGCCAATCTCCAAGTTTCGGCTGGGAAGAAATGGGCTGTGAGAAGGCAGTTGCCCTTTTCCACATCGCCCCTCCATCCCATGGCCAGCATTCTAGCCCTTGTGTCTTGACACGATCAAGTCCCATGGGGTTCTGAAGGAGCTCGCATCTCTTCCAATACTTTACAAAATGTCTTTCCAAAAGAGAGGAAAAGGGACACCTTGCATTCCAAGAATCCTGCCTCAGGTCCATCATGCTTCTGGCAGGGTGTACTACTAGATCCATCAAAGGAAAAGTGTACGGAAAGATGCAGTTCTGGAGTGATCTGTCCTGTCACTCACGCCAACTTTAGAAAATGAGAGACATCTTAAGGCTGAAATGTGTTCTCTCAGCCATATCTAAATCTAGCCATCTGGGCTGGCAGAGACAAATAAAAGATTTATGGCAAGGGCATTTTTATAACACTGAGACTCTCAGCTTTCATTTTCAAATAATATAAGTGGCTCAAATCTCTCTGGGAAAATTTTGTGGTATGCCTTTTCCCAACCACCAAATGTTTCTCCAGGAGTCTACTTCAGAAGTGACCTCTTGTCTGGTTTCATCCTGAGAACTTAACACGAAGAGCCAGTGTGCCTCCCAGACCTGGTGGGTCTCATTCTTGTTGTTACTACTGGGGTCTCTTCTTCAGGGAAATGTTTTGGAGATCTAGCAGCGCAGTCCTGTTCATGTCTCTTTAGATGTGAGAAGCATTAAGTTCAGTGGGTCTTACTTCCAGGAAAGTGGGTATAGGTTTGCAGCCATATTTACAAAACTAAATAGAACCTAGATCCATGGCTACATCAGACCGTCTAGAGACAGCTCTTAATTCCTGCCTTTTTGGGATGCTGTCATATGTGAGTTTCCCATGAGCAGTTGAATGGCCACTGTATGCTGGACTACGTATACCCTTGGTCTGATCCAGCAGAGCTCTTCTTATGTTCCTCTGCTCCATGAAGTAGCAGTGTCAGATTGGACATTCTTGTGTCCAAGAATGGATAGCTCTTTTTTTCTAAAGCCACCACTTTTAGTGATGTGATCAAAGCAGAAACCAGAAGACAGGAAAGCCTCAAATGCAGATGCACAATTATCCATTAACTTATTCGCTGATATACTTATCAGAGGTTATGTGGTAAGATGATCAGCTGAGTTGCTAGAAATGCCCACAGAAGAGACAGCCTCAAAAAGACCAAAGAAAAGGGGATTTCTTCAACATTAAGTGAGGGAAAACTTATTCTTATCTTGGATCAGTGATTGGAGATAACAGTACTTTAAAGTCATGTAAACTTTAAGTGTCTTTGCATTTTGGAATTGAACCAAGCTTTGAAGCCTGCAAGGTGTGGTCCCAGGTCTTAGATGTATTTAGAACTGAGCTTTTGTTTGTATGTCTGCTGGGAAATGTCCAAATTGGTAAGAATGACATTTTTCTATGTATGTGCACTCGTGCACATGTATGTGCCACTCCCAGCCTTCCCAGATGTGGCCCTCATGGTCAAAAAGGTCATGCACCGTTGGGTCAGATGAGTACTTATCATGCATTCTCCCCCACACATTACAGCATTTTCTGTATCTGGTGTGTGGTAACAAAATGTTATTACTTCTTGGTAGATAGCCAGACTACCCCAAAAAGAGAAAGAACAGAAAAGTGCTCAGGGTTGTCTGTATGGATCCTCTTTAACAGGGGCACAGATCCAAATTTGGAGCAGCTCTTGGTGGCCACAGACCAGAAGCCCAGCTTCCAGCTTCCTTGTCAGTTTCCTCCCCATCCTCAAGAAATTATTTATTTGTATTTTGTATTTTGTGAGCTCCTGCCCCATTCCACAACCGGGGCCACATCTCCCCAACCTATTGCGGCATCAAGCTCTGTGGTGTAGTGGTTCAAAGAGCAGGACTGGGACTCAGCCAAATGGGGTTCTAGTCCCCGCTCAGCCACAGAGCTCACTGGGTGACTTTGGACTGGTCACAGACTCTCAACCCAGCCTCCCCCATCGGTTGGTTGCTGTGAGGTTGAAATGGAGAGGAGGAGGAGACTTACGTAAGCTGCCTTCAGTTCCTTGAATGGAAAAAAAAGCAGGATATAAATATAATCAATATATGATAATAAATAATCCTTAGGACAGATATTTCAACCTTTCAGAGCTGGAAAAAACATCTGCCCAGATGCTGGAAAATCAATATTGATCAGTGGTCAGGGAAAGGGTGTGGGGCTGGTGGAAGGAGGCATGACCACCTGAGGACCCCAGAGGGCCAGATGGGGACCCCAGCCAGGTTGGGTTTGGTCCCAGCCCTGGGCTCCCATCCTCTCTCTTAGAGAACCTGCAAGCGTTTTCATCAGCGTTGCTGCTTTGTCCAGAAAAGTTTGCTCAGGAAGATGAGGGGCTGAGAGAGGCAGGCAGCAACTGAAGAAGGGCTCGTAGCAGCAGATATTCAGGACCAGCTGCTTCCAGCCTTGTGCCCTGCAGATATGTGGGATTGCAACTGCTATCATTCCCAGCCAGCTCAGCTGTTTGGCATCTGGCTAGTAATGATAGGAATTGTAATTCAAACCGTCTGAAGGACTCCAGGTTGGGAGAGGCTGCTCTAGCCTAAGACGAGCCCTCTCCCTCTCTCTGCATGTGTGTTTCTTACCTGCACGTTCTTCTGCGTGTCTCCTAAGTCTGTGGCAGGGGCATTAGCGTGTTTCCTATATCAGCCTTTAATATCATGACCGTAAAGTGTATGTGTGTGGATTGACCTATACGGTGTACCATGCTGTACCTGAATGACTTCTATTTGCACTTCAAGTTAATTATTATGTCCTGCTTTCTGCCCATGACACATTTATAGCCTGGATTTCATGAGTGGATGGTGTTGCTTGTTGCTACAGACTTGTAGGCACAGGCAGAAGCTTTATATCTTAGGTAAAGAGCAGTTTGCAAATCATGTGAAATCCTGCAAATAAGCCACAGTAGGTCAGTTTTTTGCAGAGCAACTCATGATGTTGCCAACCAAAGCCGAGTCCACTTTGGCTTTTGACACCTTCCTTCCATCGCAGTCATCCAGGCAGCTCCAGCATGTATCCCAGGTGCCTTTACGGCAGAACCTTTCTGGGCTCTGTATCCAGGCTTTCTCCACCAATAATTTCATTCACCATTTTTTAATTAGAAAAACACAAATATTACCACCACCAGCAGCTCCTTTCTTGTTCTTTCTCAATAGCCCTTCCTTGTCAATAACCTTCCGTGTTTCACCTGAAGGGAACGTGCTGGGTATCACAACATGACAATTCACCAGGGCTGGCCTTTGGTGGGTTATCATGTCATGTGAATCCACCCCTTGTGCAAATCTCCCCCAGGCAGGTATGAGCTGCACCCCCAGCCATGTATGGTTTTCACCATCACATGCCATCCTTGTTTCAGCCCAGGTATTTTCCTTCTAAGAGGTGACAGCACTCATCCCTATGAAAATGGAAGTATCTAGGCTGCCCTGGCAATTTCAGTCGAGCTCTCCTCCAACTTGGCCTATACACGGGGGAGGGGGGGAGGTTGCAGTGGGAGAGTGGAGTTTTTCTCAGAGGGTTTCCCCCCATTCTTTGTGGTTGCGTTCTGTAACACAGTAATTCCCGAGGTCTGCAACTGCTGTTTCTTGCTGGCAGGGTTGCTAATGGGACTGTACGAGGCATTAATGTCCATTCATTTTGGATCTAGTGCACATTTTCTGGTCCAAAAACTGACCCAGACTCCATCCATGGTCAAAATCCATACATTGACCAGCCTGCAGTGTGCTTTGTGAATCCTAAAGCAAACGCTTGCATCTGAAAACGTGTATGTGTGGATTTTCAAGGGAAAAAGGCCCTCACCATCTGATGCCTTGGTTTGGAACAGGCTTTAAGACGGCATTTAGAGCTCTTCGGTGAGCTTGAGTTTTGCTGATGTGCACGTCCCTTGCTGTGAAGAGAGACAAGGAGGCAAGATGTGTGGGACAAGATGCGACATCTCCCTTCCCTGTGTTGGCTCCCCTCTTCCTGCCTCACACTTCCCGGACTCGCAGGGCAACAGCAAAGGCAGCTTGCAAGGTGACCAAAGAGGTGGCCACATTTGCCTTCTTTGAGCTTGTTTCCTCCTCAGAGCAACTACAGCGCCATAAGTTTGCAGACAGTAAGAAAGAAATCTGAAGGGGAGGGGAAAAGTAGGTGGAAAAAATAACTGGGTGAAAGACCCTAAGTCACCATGCAGTCAAATAGGACAGTTTATACACTGAAAGGCTAGACAATTGCTGTAATTTAGGACCGCATGCTCTTTATTTCTCTGCCATTCTGTTCACACCAGTAGCTCACCAGCAAATCTAGACCCTGATTGCCTGGTAACAATTAGCGACATCAAAACACAAAGAGTTCTTCATTGGCTAATTGCTGTGCCACTTGAAAATTGTCTTCTATAGTCACAACAGGTTTCAAAGGTGCGTTGGTTCAAGAGCGATGGTAAATGACATACAAATGCGAATGCTTCTGAATGGAGGGATGATGCTACCGGTGCCATTGTGGATGCTGGCACTGCAGTGCTGATTGCTGGCCAGCTAATGAGGGTCTTCTTTTAAAAGCAGAGTTCTCGTTAACGTATTTTGCATTTCAAAGGCACATAAACGTCATTAAATATCTCCCTCAAGTTATCTGTCACTTGGTTCTCAGGAGATGCCAGCTGGAACACAGGACCAGCTGCCAGTCGTCCAGTCCTGGGGACAAGTGCCATTGAAGGATCTTTGCCAATATGTTCTACTGACTCTGGAACCAGCAAGTCCTTGTGATCATGGATAGGTTAGTCTGGAGAGCATTCTTCCATGCTGAAGGAATGGCGGATGCTGCCTTACCCTGACTCAGACACTCATTCATCTCCAGTGGCATCTTCATCTTCAGGACCTGGCATTGCCAGGCAGCCACTAGGAACCTGGAAAGACTCACCAGCACTGTTGAATGCCTGGCACTGAGGTGGATGGGATTTTTTCACCATTTGTACTTTCCCAGAATGCCCCTGGGGTGGCAATAGATTCTGTGTTGTAGGAAAGTACAATGTCAGCTTCTAGCCACCCGTGGAGGGCTGCTGTTGCCACCATCACAGCCTAGTGTGAACAAGGCGCCCATTAGGAACCAGAGGAGCACTTTGGGACAATCTTAGAACTAAGTCATTTGAAAGGCAGCCTGCACTCTCATTCTGGGTGCCAGTCCTTGCTCAGCCATGGAGCCAACTGGAGACTTTGAGCCTGTCACAGACTCTTAGCTTAACCTGCCTCACAGGGTTGTTGCTGTGGGGAGAAGATGGAGAGCAGCGGGAGGAGAACGACATAAGCCACTTTGAGTCATTTAACAAAGAAAAAGGCAGGATATAAATCAAAATAAGTAGATAAATGCGCACAGTCTTTGGCCTGATGGAATACTCCTGCGTCTTGTCCATCTTGATCCAGAGTCAGCCATGTCCATCTTGCTCAAGACAGTGCAATCACCAGCAATGCCTCCTCAGTGCTCTCAGCAGGGCTTCCCCACAGTCTTTTCCTGGAGATACCCAGGATTTACAGTAAACCAAAGGTCATTTTCTGCCAGAATTGCTACAAAATTTTTCCTGTTTTACATGAATGGGATGGAGTGAGGAGACGTCTACACATAAATCCAAATGCTCAGTCATGTAGACAAACTCCAACAAGCTTCTCTGCTCCCTTAGAAGAAAGAGTTGCATGGGAACCAAGCCTCAAAATAAATTAATTACAGGCTCCATTCTTTTCTTTGATGTGAATAAGAATTTTATAGGCTTGGCCATGCTAGGGAAATGCCTGTGTCATAATTTCTATTTGGCCTATATTCCTTTGTTCAGTAGACCTTGCTGTACAATAAAACATTACATAAGGTGGGAATCAATTATTTGTAACACATTAACATCAATTTCAAGTGTTTGTTAGCTGGAATATGCTTTTAAATGAAAGGAAAGTCACTCTTACTGTTTATACAAAGATTATGTAAGGTAATTATTACCTATATCATGCTGATATCACAAGACAATTTACTATGCTCAAGCCTATCAGACCGTAATGTTCCATTTAAATCTGGTAGAAGAGCCTGTGGTAAGGTACAATCCTGGGAAGTAAGTCCTACTCAATTTAATTCTGCATATGTTTTTATAGGAGTGCAACCTACTTCCTTAAAATATGAGGATAGTAGGAAAGATTTCTTAAATATTTGAAGTATGACAATGATTCAGGTAGAGTTCAGGCATGCACTATTTATAATAGACTGTAAATAATTCAATAATTAAGGTAGAGAATTTCCAAAGGTTTACTGTCAATTCTTATGAGATCCAATTGGAAGACTGTGATACAGGCAGTCCCTGGGTTACGAACAAGTTCCATCCCCGAGAAAGTGAAAGTTTGTACTTAAGTCAGATCATGTATAGTTGGCCCTCCATCCAGATTTCCTTTTCTGGATGGATGGAGCAGGAAGGCATGCTTTAGAGGCCTTCCTTCTCTCACTTTTCACTTCTCTCTATGGTAATGATGATTTTTTCACAGCTTTTTTTAAAAGTTAATAGGCTTCATGACAGTTGTTTGTAAGTATGGGTTGTTTGTAACTCGGTTATTCATAACTCAGGGACTACCTGTATCTTGGAATCATATAGCATAGCATTATGGAGCAAGACTGCTATGATCAGCATAGATGTTTATTGCTTGCGGCTTTGAACAATCCAGCAAACTGGATTGCTGGATTGTTCACTGGAACCTTAAATGGCTCTCCCTTGTGTTAGTTATGCTGTTAGTTACGCTACCGAGGAATCATAGAATAGCAGAGCTCTGGCAGTGAGGAAACTTTTCCTGATATCAAGCCTGAATCTGGGTTTTTGCAGCTTGACTTGATTATTCCTATTCTGGGTGAGGAAGGAGAGATCCTGTCCTTCCTCTTTGTGAGAGCCTTTGAGATACTTATAGAGTGCTATCACGTCCCCGCTCAGTCTTCTCTTCTCAAGGCTGAACATGCCCAGTTCTCTGTCTCTCCTCATAGAGCAATGTTTCTCATGATTTGGAAGTGATACTAATGACATTAATGCATCCTTTTGGGGGGCTACGTCACATTGTTGGCTCATATTTAGCCTATTGTCCACAATAACTCCAAGGTCTTTTTTTTTCTTTTTCAGTACTGTTGAGCCAAGTATTCCACATCAGAACTGTTAGGAAGAACTATTTTGCATCTGAATCAGATTAACAGAGTCATCCTTTCCTTAAATTGTACATCTGTTGTTTAGGGTAGGATTGCTTTTAAATATGTTGGGTTAGCAGAACAAACTGCTGCACTGCTATGAATATGTGTGTCTAGAATTTAAGATTCAGTCTGTGCAAGCTGATGAAGGTGTGTTGAATTCAATGGGATTTACTTCCAGGTAGGTAGATAAAATATTGCAGCCTTAACATTGTAACCTTAACATTCTAGCCTTAATCACTCTGGCTAGATAATGCCTTTTGATTTTAGCCTTAGTTAGTATCTATTTAAAAAAATAAACATTGGCCTTTGATCTCACAGTAGAAATTACATGGAAGCTAACAAAATCTTATGCTGCAATAAGATTAACCTTACACTTATCTATCCTATGACTTTGTCACTGATTGAGTCTTTATCGCAACCCTTCCTACAAAAAACTCAGGGGATGTATGCCTCCACCACAGCCTAATCTTTTCAGCAGCCCTCTGATGTGGATGTAGGGTAAGATAAGAGAAAGTAGCCATCTAAGTTCAACCCATCAGTTTGCACCCATGGAGATCAGAACACTCTTCTTTCTGGAGTTAAGTCCAAACATTCTAGCCCAGCCTTCCCTAACTGGCTGGCAAATTTCCTAGAAGGCTTCCTAGCTGGGGTTGATGGGATGGGATTTTTAGTCCAACTCAGCTGGAAGTCAACAGGGTGGGGAAGGTGACAACATGCTGACTCTTCTGTAAGTCTGATGCTTGCACTCCAGCTGACTGATAAGCTATCCTTGTAAAATTCATGTGTGACATTCCTGCCTGATGAGTTGTGGTGGTACAAGCTTGAAAGCCACCTCTGAGATGAGGATCTAGAACCAACAGATGGGTTTCATGTTGACCCATCAGTCATGCACATTCTTCTGTGCTCGGATCAGCCCAAGGAAGGGAATTCTGGAGGATGAGCAATAAAGCAACAACATGGAATGATTGTGTTTGCAAGATCCATTAGGTAATTTTGCTAACTATTGACCACTGAACAATTCACACTCCCCGTTCTTTTGAAAGGGCAAAACAAAATCTTGTTCAAACATGAGAACAGGCAGTATATTCTGACTAATTTCTTGCAATTTCACCTCTTGCAGGAATAGGCTAGCTTTCACAATTAAGTAGGATAACAATGATGATTCATTGCGGATACATGTTTTACACCATGAAGAAGTTACCTAATACTTTAATTCTATTGAACAGGTATGAGCAATGAAAACAAAAGGTTAAAAACAAAAACAAAACACCCGGTATAATGCTTTAAAATATTGGGATTTACCGGACCAGCCATTAGGCAGCAAATGCTGCGCATGTGTGAATGTGCTGGGGAGCAAGAGAAAGTTGCTGGGGACAGAGCTGTATGTGCCACATGGTCGGCCACCCTGCTGCCTCCAGGGGGTAGCGGGGTGGAATCCTTGTCATCAGTATTCAAATGCTGGTCTGGCTGGGTCCTGTCCATGGAATGGGGTTGTGCTGGCACATGCCACTTCTCTGCTCCAAGCAGCAAGATGCAGGAATGGGCTGGAACAGTTCCTTTACGTAGGCTATGCCCACCCTGCTAGCTGCCTCAGCCTTGGGGAGCGTAAATGTTTTTCTTCTTCTGCACGTTGACTTTGACTCAGAGTTTTGAAACAAATATCCGAGAGGAAGATCCACGGTAGGAAGGGAGATTTGGGGTGTTTTCTTTTAGGTGGTGCTGCAGGGAAAGCAACAACAATAGAGATGTGACGTATTCATAAAATTGGGAACGATACAGAGAGGATGAACTGAGAGGGATTTTTTTTCTACACATAAAATCTTAGGAGTCACCAGTGAAATTGTGTAGCAGTAGGTTTAGGGAAAAGTAAAGAAAGCATTTATTTCTGGAATTAATTTAAAACTTGAGGTAGGGCTATGTTCACTTAGTTTTTGTTTTGGTGGAGGAGGAGGTTCATGGATTAGGGAGCAGTCTGAAAGCCAACCAAGGGCAAGCTGGACAGCTCTGGGATGCATTGCGAGTGTCATTCTGCAAGTGAAGAGGGAAGCAGTCACTCCACTGGAGCCAACCAGTTATGCTGGGGAAAGGCTCTGTGGCTATGAATGTCCTGCCAGTCGTGTTTCGGAGGTGGGTGTTTGGGAAATGGATGGCCAAGGCTCTGCAGGATCCAAAGCTCAGTCATCATTCCAATGCGCTTCCAAAATGAGCCCGCAGCTATTCCAGCTGTGCACCAGGTACAGCTGTGTACCTCCCAGTTCCTCACAATGCGGGGAGGCAGAGAAGAAAGTCTGAAGCAAAAGAAGAAAGGCCCTACCTGTTCATCCACCTCCACTGACTATAGCAAGCTGGCAAGGCCCAGAAGTGGCAGTAGCTCAACCATGGAATGTCTCTCTTAACCCCACCCTTGATTTTTCTGTTAGGCAAATTTATACAGTGAAGGCTTATCAATAGCTGTAAGCCTGGATAGCTAAATAAAATCTCCATAGTCAAACATCTGAGTATGGTTATCACCATTATATGCTCTCTGTGCTCCACCTTCTATTGGATAGAATGCAGAGCAATATGGAACTTCAGTCTGTTCCATCCAAGGATACATGTTTCTATCATGAAAATAATTTAATTTAATTTAATATTGTTGGCACTTAAATTCATTTCTTCTAACCCACTTGGTCATGTGGATTCTTGGAGTGTGGTTATCATGGCCACTATTTCACTCAGATACATAAGTATGCATTGAATACAAGGGAACACTTTATAAAAGCATCTAGGAGTGTCAGCTATTCTCTACAAATAAGTCTGGAGAAGGGATATAAGGGGCCAGACAGCTCAATAAGCTGAAGCAACAGTGAAGACTTGATCCGGTTGTCACATCATTTTGACTAGAATGGTGACTAACCAGGAAGAGGTAAAAAACAGAAAACGGAGCGGTGAATATCATTCCATCTTAATCAGTTGATAGGCATGAGTGAATCATCAATACATAACTGCACATTCTAGGGAAAAAGGCTGGCCATCCAAACTAGATGCAACTATGAGAATCCTTTAATCTAAATGTTCTCAGAGGCTTTTCTGACAGTGTTGAAATGTTTGTTGGTGTTGAAGTGTATGATGTAATGCCATCATATGGATCATACCTATTAACATTTAAAACAACCCCCAAAAATACCTCCTTTTCAGTGAATGGAACCTGGGAATGATATTTGATGTAATCACTGTCCTTATTCCTTCTGCGTAAAGTCATGTTCCAAAATGATGCCGGAATAGATCACTTCTGCTTCCAACAAGTTTATCTTCAAAACAGGGCTGTGTCTGTAACGAACACGCCTGGCTGAGCATTCAGAAAGTGACCGGGTATTTGCTGATGAGCCACAGTATTGCTGCAGTGAATAGGGTGTGACAAATAGCTCATGCCTGGGTTCCATTTTTAAATCTTGTGACCTGTGGTTATTGGCCTCCAAAGAACATCCCTAACTCCTGTAATCTCCTTTAATACATATCAGCAATTTTCTTAATGCATATATAGACACTTGACCTTACTACATATAGAGACATTGGCTTAATTGCCATGGCTCCTCCCAAGGAACCATGGAGATGAGAACGTTCAGAACCCTGTTGAGATTTCCCTGTTGCAGAGCTTTAGCATCTTCAGACTTAGACTCCCCAGAGATCCTTAAAGAGAACACAAATGAAGTGACAGTGCAGGGATAAGTGGCCTGCTGTCCTCCATGTATTTTGGTCTATAACTCCCACCAGCCTCTACTAGCATGACCAACAGTCAAGGATCATGGGTGATGTTGCCCCAGACTTCAAGAGCACAGCAGATGGCCTATCCCTGTGGAGACGAAGGATGCCCAGTCCTTGGCCAAGGGGGTGACTATAGTTTTCTGTACTTTCATTGAGACAGGAGGCCCCTTGGCCTGTTGTTTCTATCAGCTCTCTCTAGTGCTTGCCTTGCCCAGCCACCTCTGCCTGCTTTAGCCAAAAGGAATACAATTGGTACAACTCAACAGCCATCACTGATTGGTTTACAACAATCATACTGGGTTTTTTTTTTCTCATGTAAGTTGATGTTTTGCTTTCTCAAATGGATCTAAGGGATATGTTTTAGTGGTCAATCTTTCATGTATTCTCTCACCAAAGCACTTTTGCAAACATCTCTGTCTTTCAGATACAGAAACAGGGCTGACTTGGCCGTTGACTGCAGCAGCAGTTTTGGGAGCAGGTAGAAATTTTGGGGTAGAATACAGGCAGGCTCAGGGAGATAAGATGGTGCGAAGAAAGGGATAATTATTTATGACACGTTTCTCTTGCATTATTCCCAATGAATTCATGCTTGCACTACCCCATCCTGGTCCTCAGTGTCATAACCCCACAGCCCATGCCATGGGTCAGTCAGGATCAGGCCTCTCAACTGCTGGTACCTGAAACGTGGGTGGGGGGATATGAAAAAGGAAAGAATGCATTTAATATCACATACAGATTGGCACTCTCCTCTCTCTCTCTTTCTCCCCCTCCCTCCCTCCCTCCTTCCCTCCCATTCTGCATTTATGTAACATTCACCAAAGGTTATTTTTAGCTTTCACTTTATGGAAACAAGTTGCCAGGGAGCAGCATGACTGGGTGAGTGTGCAAAACTGAAATCTTTGTTCCCTCGTAAAGAGGAAAATATGTGTCACATCCCACACATTTGGATGGGGATGGCAGGTGGGGAGAAAGCAGAGGAAAGGTGAAGGGAAGGGTAAACACACTCCCACTGATGCCAGGATACCTCCTCACTCCTCACTCCAAGTCTACAACTGCTGATCACGGGCTTGGGAAAACCCGTTGTTGCTATGGAAGAAATGGCGATTTTGCAGTTACCGAACGTTTATTAAATGGCAACCGTTCCTTTGGGGATTTATGTCATTAGGAGGTTATTCACATTTCCTTCCCCCACCCCAAAGTCTCTTTCCTCTGTCCTGCAATTACTGAAATCAGTGGAAGCTTTGCTTTTCCTTTCAGCATGGAATTAAAGCCTGAATGTGTAGCCTATATTTACAGCCTGGAGAAATCACTTCATTAGGCAGCTTTCCCAACCAGGATATGTCCTGTCCTTTCAAGCTCACCATTTAATATGTTTCTCAGTACCTTCCTTGGCTAGTGCAAAGCTTGGCTTTGTGATACATTTTGATACCGTCCTTCTCCTACTTCCCCATTTCCCAACCAATTAAAAATTTTCAGTGGAACCCTATGCATATATACTAATAAGTAAGACGCACCAAGGTCCATGCATAGGAACAATGAAGTAACTGTGTGCAGGATCACCACTTTCAAAGTTTAGTCACTACGTAGTCAGCTATTTCAACATAAACAAATACATACATGTCAGGTCCCATCATTGCAGGCTTTTAGGAAGATGCTGATGAGATGGATTGACTCCATAAAGGAAGCCACAGCCCTGAACTTAGAAGAGCTAGACAGGGCTGTTATGGACAAGACATTCTGGGGGGCTTTCATGTATATGGTTGCCTTAAGTTGGAAATGATTTGACAGCATGTAATAACAGAAGAGTGTGCTGAAGACTTACTTGTTTTCTCTCATCTTCTACTTGCAGTGCAACATTATGGATTTTTAGCTGTAGTTGTATGATTACCATTACCATTCTTATTATTATCTGTTTCTAATGTCTCACTGTAGCTGTTCATTGATTTTATCTATTCTGGCTGTTCCATCATTGTTACTGAATTTAGTTGCAGGGAGTTTTATTGTATTGTACTGCCTTTCCAACATTTTAACAAACAAAAGAATCACTTATTACAAGGCAAATCTACCTTTTTATTATTATTATGTTATTTCATTGATTCATTTTGCAACTCAAAGTTTGCCGTGGGCATGCAGAGCAAATGAGTACGTTGCCTCCCATGCATTCACCATTTGGGCTTTCCATTGACTTTCATAAACAATCCAGGAACTGGGGTGTTTGACAGTGTCTGAATCCAAAATACTGGGACAAAGTACCCATAGTTTTAACCTAACCAAAGTTCAAACGCTGGATTGTTTCCAATTGTTTATAGCACCAGATGCAATGTGAATTCAGTGACTGCATGGAAACCAGTGCTCTCACTTGTGTTACATGGCCATACAAACCAGGTGATTATCTCTTAAAGTATGAACCACAATGTCCAGATAAAGCATTGATGTCCTTAATGTAGGTTTAAATGTTGTCCTGTTAACCTTTTATTAACTCTTGGCTACCCAGAGAGCAAGAGTGTTAATGGGTGGCTTTCAACCAAATCTAATACATAAATAATAAAATAGAGATTAATCAGCTAAAGCTTGCTCCTACTTAATTTCTGTCATTTCTCAGTTCTGAATTGTGCTTGGGTCTTCAGGTTTTTCTATGCAAGACTGTTAATTGCTGCATCTACTTTTGGTTTTGTCACAGAATTGAGATTCAAGCTCTGCCCAGAAAGGCTTTCCTTTTCTGCTGCGTAATGTCTAACTCATGCCGCACTGTAGTGACAAAGCAGAAACACACAACTGCAAATACCTTTTATCTCCCTGACAGAAATAATGCCTCATTTTTCCTGCCTAAAACAAAATTGGGAAATCACTCTTAAGAAACGAACGTGGAAATGGATGATCACAACATCATATCCGAAGAACCCATAAACAACTGTAAGGGATCTCAGGGGCACAATAAATACCTCTTGTAGAAAAGCTGTACAATTCTGTACGTGAAGGAACAGTTGTTCTGCGACTGGGGCTTTTAACTGAGCAGTGCCAGTGCAGCCTTTGACAGCACCAAAACAGTGGGCTTGGTATTCCCGGTGTCCATCTGGCTGATATCACAGCTAATAGGGCCTTTGTTGTATAGAGAACATCTCCACCCCACCCTCACCCCCAGTCTGTGCTCTGGTCATCACATCTAAACAGTGGCTTTTGAATGGCAACTGGGAGTGAAGTCTGGGTGTCCCTTTCCTTTTCCTCCCATATGGCTCACAATGCCTCTCTGCATGTGTCAGTCTGCTTCCAACACAGATGTGGGCAGCTTCAAAAGAGGCAGCAGAGTTTGGCAGATGTGTGTTGTAGTTGCTGTGTTGTGAAAGTCCTGTAGAAAAAGCCAGGCAGCAGTGTTTGCACTGTGCTGAGAAATTAAGTGATGCTGCTTGTCATCACATCACCGAAAAGGTCCCCCACTTTTAGCATGGCTTGCAGAAAAAGCAGCAAAATAGAGAAGGAAGACAAGGAAATGGCCAACCTAGTGCTGTCTTCTGAAGCAAAGGAATAAAACACAGCTGTATTGACACAGAACATATGTTTCATTAGCTGAGCTAAACTGAATGTAAATGACCGTGTTTTAAAACATGCACAGCTTTTCTTTCTGCTGCCTCGTACTGTCTGGTCTTCACTGTCCACTAAAGCAGGATGAAAAGAAATGAGCGGAGTGGAGAAATCCTTTTAAGATTCTGAATGAGGTCACATAGAACTTGTTGTGTCTCGTTCCACCTTAGGTGGCGCTCATCCTTAGGCAGGTACTGGTTACCTGTGTCTTTGTTCTTCACAATACTTAGGGTACTGAAGGTACTAAAAGTTAAATATGTTAAGTACAGCAGCCCTAAGGACATGTATGGTTCTCTACCAGCAGTGGGCCTATTGGAAAAACATGGGGCAAAAGCACAGGGTTCTATCAAATGCCATTTTTATCCTTGGGCAAGTGCCAAATTCAACATGAAAGCTTCAGTACAAGCTGTTTCACGAGGCATTGCACAGCTTACTGCAAGTGTATCAGCTGGGTGTTATTTGTACTAGTTTGATGGTCGTTCTGTGAGTGCTTGTGCAACTGGTGGCAGTACAATGCCAACACTTGTACTAACATCAGGTGTAAACCATGATGCGCTACTGCCCCTGGCAAATTCAGCCTAACAATAATCAGCAGCAACAGATCCAGAAATATCCAAAACATGGAAAGGCTTTCAATACCTGCTGTCTGTGTCTCACCAGGGGCTGTTGCAAATGGTAACTCAGGAAAATGGGAGAGGTAGCTATGAACAAAGGGCAGCAGGGCACCATTCCATCTTCTGGGCACATCATCATCTACAACATACAGCTCAAGGAAGATTGGTAAGAAGGGCACTAATGCAGAGTCCTGTCTTGTGGGCTGCATAAAGAGACCATATGGAGCTTTGAAGTCCCACAGACAAATGCATGGGTGCTGCAGTTGCTCTATCAGGTGTTTCCAAACAACATTGACCTGCCTTATTCACAGAATTTAGCAGGAGGTCCAAACATTGCCATCTCCCAATATTAAGCCTCTTAAGTTTTCTCAAAGCTTCTTCTTACTCCAGAAAACCCACTAAGGGGGGAGATGGGAGACAGAACCCCCATACACTGAATCTCCCCTGAGTAGTAGCTTTAGAAAATCTCAGTCTGGAAGCCCTCCACTCTAGTGGCTGAATGGGGATTTGAGCTTGAGTTAATATTCTTAGTCTGATACATCAGTTACACTATCTATGTATATCTCTCTCAATCAATCTCTATTTCTGTGCTGGACCATAATATGAAGGTTCTCTGGGCAGCTTACAAATGCTGAAAACAGCATGTAAACATAATCAATAAAAAAAATAAAAAATAAAATTAGTAAAATAGTAATCATCTCACAAAAAGTTATGAAAACAGAGAATGGCACAATACAAGCACTAAAATAACAGACAATAAATAATCAATAGCAAAAATATAAATTAAATTAATCAAAAGCTTGTTTGAACAAAAAGGTTTGGCTGGCGTCAAGAAATCAGAGTCAGTGCCAGGTATTTGTCTCTTTGAAGCAAATTCCAAGGTCTGAGTGTCACAGCAGAAAATGCCCCCCTCCTAGCCCTTTCTCTCTTCATCTCATTGGAGTATGAGGATTTTTAAATCAGAACGATGCATGAGTTAGCGGGCTCTGTTTTAAGGTTAGGGTGGAAATTCAGGATATGGTTGGGGTTCAGAAAACTAAGCTGCTCCCAAAGTTTCTGAGGGCAGGAACACGTTCGGAATGGCGAGATACAATGAGCTGGGTTGAAAAATCTCCAGAAAATGAGAATTTTAGAAATCGGCACGATGCATGTGTAATTGGACCCTATTTTAGGGTTAGGGTGTCAATCAAGGGAAGAGTTATGGTTCGAAAAACTAAGGTGCTTCTAATGTTTTTGAAGTCTGGAACGGGGATACCAAGATACAATTAGCTGGGCTGAAAAAACTCCAAAAAATGAGGATTTTAGAAATTGGTATGATGCATGGATAATTGGGCCCGATTCGGGGTAAGGGTGGAAATTCAGGGTAGGGTTAGGGTTCGGAAAACTAAGGTGCTCCTGATGTTTCTGAGGGCTGGAATGCAATTGGAATGGCGAAATACAATGAGCTGGGCTGAAACACTTCTGGAATACGAGAATTTTGAAATTGGTACGATGCATGGGTAAATGGGACCTATTGTATGGTTTGGGGGTAAATCAAGGGTAGGGTTAGGTTATGGAAAACAAAAGTGCTCCTAAGGATTCTGACGGCTAGAACATGATTGACATGGTGAAATACAATGAGCTGGGCTCAAAAAACTCTGGAAAATGAAGGTTTTAGAAATCGGTATGATACATGGGTAATTGGGCCCTATAGTAGGGTTAGGGTGGAAATCAAGGGTAGGGTTAAGGTTCGGAAAACTAAGGTGCACCTGAACTTTCTGAGGGCTCCAACACATTCAGAATGGCAAGATACAATGAGCTGGGCTAATAAACCACAGGGATAATGGGATTTTGAAATTGATACAATGCATGGGTAATTGGGCCCTATTTTAGAGTTAGGATGGAAATGCAGGGGAGGATTGGGGTTTGGAAAACGATGGTGCTCCTGATATTTCTGAGGTCACAAATGCAATAGTAATTATGAGATACAATGAGTTAGGTGGAAAACCCCCAGAAAATGTGGATTTCCACCCTACCCCTAAAATATGGCTCACTATCCCATGTGTAGTACCGATTTCTACAATACAAATTTTGTATTTGTGTTTTTCCTTCCCAGCTCATTGTATCTCGGCATTCTGAACACATTCCTCAGAAACATCAGGAGCACCTTAGCTTCCTGAACCCTAACCTTACCCTGGATTTCCACACTAACCGTAAAATAGGGCACAACTACACATGCATCATACCAATTTCTAAAATCCTCATTTTCCTGAGGTGTTACAGCTCAGCTCATTGATTCTTGTGATTTCAATTGCATTTCCGACCTCAGAAACATCAAGAGCACCTTAGTTTTCTGATCTATAACCCTACCCTGGATTTCCACCGTAACCCTAAAGTATGGCCCACTATCCCATCCATTGTACCAATTTCTAAAATACATATTTTGTGGGGATTTTCCTTTCCAGCTCATTGTGTCTCGGCATTCCGAATGCATTCCAGCCCTCAGAAACATCAGGAGCACCTTAGTTTTCTGAACCCTAACCCTACCCTGGATTTCCACCCTAACCCTAAATAGGGCCGAAGTACACATGCATTGTACCGATTTCTAAAATCCTCATTCTGCAGAGTTTTTTCAGGCCATCTCATTGTATCTCACCACCCCAAACATGTTCCAGCCCTCAGAAACTTCAGGAGCATGTTGGTTTTCTGAACCCAGTGTTATGAGTCCTTTGCAGAGCCACATGTAAAGTCCCTTTCCACGAGTAGAAGTTGACAATTGGTAAATAGCCGCACTTGTAATTTTGCTACACCCAGTTTAGGAATGTCTGTAAAGGGCCTTCATCTTATGCATGATCTTCGGTCCATTTTCGCATAATTCTGCTGACACCATTCAAGTATGTGATTTTTCTGGGGTGTGTGGCAAGTAACTTAAAAATGTTACAGCCTGCATGTGAAGCTCTCATAGCTAAATCAGTCATAGGGCAGATGGACAGGTCATAGTACTCTTAGCATAGCCATCACTTAATTAATTGACTGATTAGCCCACAAGAAACAAAATCAATAATTTCAATTGGTTGGCAACCTTATTTTTCTTTTACTTCTATATGGAGAAGAAGCAAAACTGTACATAAATTCACTGTTTAATCAAGTCCTTTAGCTGAGTAAGGGTTTTTTTATTATGGTGTGGAAATACTGTAACTTTTAAGTCTACAATCTTGAACATGTTTTGAGTTGGCCTGACTCTAGAATCCTGGCAGAGAAGGCTAGATTATGTCAGATGCACTGGAATATGTGTCCCATGATCGCAAAGGGCCAGTTTCCACAGACATCTGGATTAGAAAAGATACAAACTATTGACTGTAGCCTCAAAAGCACAGCTGGTTGGGATGGAAACATTACTTCTGTAATGTGAAGGCGGGGGGGAATCTGCTTTGAAATTTACTCATTAGGAGAGTACAGTTTCCAGTGAAATGTTTTGAAAATGGATGATGCTTTTATTGTTGGCAGAATGTATTGCTGACAGGAAATATGCCCCAAGCCAACCCATGCTTTCAAAAAGACAGGCACCCAAAATGAGACGAACCACTCTAAAAGCTACTCTTCATATCCCAGTCATGAGAGAGTGCATACTGTTCCAAGGTACAGATAATCAAGCTATCACAGAAGCCATTTTGTTGTCTCATTAATAAGCCTAACACTGGAAATCAAAGGTCAAGGATAGATTCCCTGGAGTTGTGTACATTTGTTCCCAGCAATTCAAAGCGCAGTCCCCTGTTTGGATAGGTTGATGTTTTCTTAAATGAACGTTTGGCTTTTCCCACCTTTTCAGTTTTTGCAGGTAAATGGCTCCTTCCTGATAGACTGAGTGCTGCTCAGCCATCAGTTACATGAAGAGCTACAGTGGCCATGAATCCAGTGTTATGAGTCCTGTGCAGAGCCATATGTAAAGTGGCTCTGTAGTCAACTAGTCCCTCTCTTAAAGAGCTGCTAGAACATTACCCTCTAGTTTTAAAATACCCTTTATTTCAGGGTCTGTCCAGTCCTAGCCTGGCAACTAGATAAAGAACCATCAGAAGGTAGAACTGGGCCTTCAAGTGGCCCATCAAGCTGGGCAGCAAACCGAGCAATACATGCAAATCACTTGGTCACAGTCATTCACATTATGGCGTAATATACAGTATTTCTATTTAAATTATGATGATGATTTCTAAATGTGCACCTGGACATATAAATTACAGCTGTACATATAAACCAGCATATGAACATTTTACATATTCCACTGTTTGGTAAGCTTCTTCCTCCTCCTCCTCCTCCTCCTCCTCATAACTGGCTAGCCCATGGGGAGTGATGAACACAGTGGAGAATATGTCCTTGTAACTGTGCCATGTGCACTTATCTTCACCATGCACCTAAGGGACCTGCACGAGCCTAATTCTGAGCACTTTTGAATGACTTTGTGAGGACAGCAGGTATTTGTCTTCAATTTCTACATCATTTTTCTTTTCATCTGCAAATTTAGAAATGCCAAAGGAAAATTATTTTGGGAAGATTTGTTTGCTTATTTGTTCTTTTGCTAGACAAACTGCTTTACAACACCCCTCAAAAAGTTACATTACAGTCTAAAGCCTGACAGTGAAAACAGGACAAAGGGAGAGGAAAGATGAGCAAGCTAAAGGTGAGGGGTGGAGGTGAACAAATGCAATCACACATACTTTAGACCTTGTTACAGCTAGGAATGATGAAGCTGAGGGATTATGCAAAAGCTTTCCAGAAAAGGTGGGGCTTGAGAACAGTTGAAGGAAAACAGATACTTGGCATTCACTGGGGTCTGAGAAGGACAATGATTCCTACTCAAAAAATTGATGCTGTGTTACTCCTTATCATTCCATTGTCCCAGAGCCCAATTGAGGTGTCTTTGACTCATGGTGACTTGAACTGATAGCCTGCTATTTCTTCACACCACTGTGTGGTTTTGTGATTTGTCAGTCTAAAGTTTTATTAGTGGATATCCGTGCTGTTTGACTCATTTGGGAAGGATTTTCATAGTGTCCTGTCACCTTATCTTGCCTTTCAGACCCTGGGACACCACATCCAGTGCATGAGTCCTGCACATTCCACCAAGCAATGTTTAAAAATGGGAGGGGAGCAGCGGTCACTAATAGCATTTGTCTTCTGTTAAGGAAATGGATTTCTTTTCTCTTCTCTTCTTGCCATGTATAGATCTGAGGGTATGGTGAGGGCTATTTCAGCTTGTTTTAGGGCAATTGAAAGCCAGCTTGAGAACTTATTGAAAGGGGGAGTTAGAAATCAACTCAAATCAAAGTGAATAACAGTTGCTTTAAAGTTATTATTTTGTGACTATTTTGAGAAATATCTACTTAGGGCTGGATCCAGGATGTGTCTGTGCCTCCATCTGATTTTAGAGGATCCTACTTCCTTCCACACAGTAGTCCACACCATTCGGCAGTATGATGGAGGGGCTGCCATGGGAATTAAAATCATTCTCTCTCTCTCTCTCTCTCTCTCTCTCTCACACACACACACACACAGAGAGAGAGAGAGAGAGAGAGAGAGAGAGAGAGAGAGAGAGAGAGAGCGAGCGAGCGAGCGCAAAAGCACATAGCTTGCTGTACCTGGTGACCATTTTAACTGGCCTAACTATGATTATGCTTTAAGACCAATATCTTTTAAAAGAACCTATCCTTTAAATAGATAAAATGCATGCCAAATATGCATCAGTATCACTTTTCCTGGCCTGGAAATTTAGACTTGGGATTATGCAAATCGATCATCTATTACTGCTTCTGATTGGCTCTGTGTTACTTCTAGTGTCAGAGATAGTATACCTATGCGCACCAGTTGCTGGGGAAGATGGGCGGGAGGGGGGGCATCCTTGCATTCATGTCCTGCATATAGGCTTCCCATGGGCAGCTGGCTGACCACTATGTGAATGGAAAACTGGACTAGATGGACCTTTGGCCTGATCTGATAGGGCTCTTCTTACCCTCTTATTCCTACATCCTTAAACCTTATCTCTGGGGTATGCTTAGGAGGCAAAATTAATGGCAAGTGGCCAAGAGTCGGCAGTGACACTGATGTGTATGTGAAGAAGTGTGTCTCAACATTGACATCAGTAAGAGGTGGCATCTGAAGCAGTTCTTTGGTGCAGTCATGTCAGTGAACAACCTGGGAAAAGATGAAAGTTGTTTTTAATTGGTTTGCTTTGCTGAAGGGCCTATTTTAAATCCAGTGAATAAGCAATCCTGTGAATTTTTCTGACAATGCTCATTGCAACTTGAGGCACACATGATTTAGTTGTCACAAGAAGTGGAATGAACCGAACCATTTGACACCCCTTGATATACATACGCAAGTCAAGCCCCTTGGCCATTTTCTGAATTCTGGAATTTAGGTGTGCAGCTTCTTGATGTTTAAAGAAGAGAGCAGCAGGCAGACTTGTCTGTATTCTGAATGCACCATACACAAAAGCAGGCCCAACACCACCATCACAACAATCAATTTCGCTGCAATTTTCACATTCTCAATGTCGATTCAGCCAAGTCTGGGAGCACAGCTACCCTGAAATGCCACCAAGGCCAGTCTCTGCCATCCCATTAGAGACCGAGGTGTGCTGTTTTCACAGGAATTTTTGGAGAGAATCTGTGCAGACTGAGGAAAGTCAGAGAAGACTAACCCCTAGGGCCCTCCTGTAGCATTATTGCCAGATATGTGCTTTTATACTATACTAGCAAATGGACCAAACTTTGCACCGGTTGGAACAGCTCTTAGTCCGATACAGCAAAGACCTCAAGCGGACTTATGTCAGAGTTGGACACATTGTGCTCATCCCATTTGAGAGAAGGCATGCCTGTTTCCCTCCCAGGGCATGAACTCTGCTGTGCCTCACCTAAGGACCCTGAAGGAGGGTTCTGTCTAATGCACGCCCTTCAGGGGGGCCACCCCACAGCTGAGGTCAGAGATGTAACTGTGTTCCTTAGCCAGTTAATTCCCCCCGGCTTCGAACTTCTATGCACTGGTTGGGGAAGTCTGTCACTAGTGGCTGAAGATGTTACTGCAAGATCCAACAAAATGGACACCTTATTCAATGTGCTTTTAAACCAGACTAATCTGGAAGTGCGCACTATCGTTTTGGTGCTACGGCACACATCCACTTTTATTCTTATAGATTGTGTGTTTCCCTGTTTTTCTGTGGTGGAACTGAAGACAGCTTCTCTATGATTCCTCCCCTGACAGTTTCACAGCCATCACTTACCAGCTCCATGTCTGCCTAACCTCAGCAAAGGTGCTGCTCCGGGGCCTTGGGACCATAATTTATGAGTAGCATGATGCCCTGGTTCCCAAGGCATAAGGAGGAACTCTCCAAACCAATTTAGGATTGATTCTAATGAGTGTTGTTCTCTTGTGAATTGATGGTTCTAACCAATAAATGGTGGCACTAGTATGTCTCCATTAAAAAAAAAAGCATCCTGCGGCGTTCTTGTTGTTCTTTTTGTTCTTCTCACCATTTGGTGGTGGAACTATTTAGGCAAAAATGCACACATGACCTGGCAAGTGTAAAGGATGCACAAGTACAGAATTAGCACATTTTGTTTATTTGAAAAGCCATCTAGGAAAGGATCGGCGGTGATTCAGAATATGTTTTTATGTCACATTTTCTCTAAGAAGTGTTTGACTATAGTAGGCCTTCCCGATCTGCCAAATGGGATCTCCCACTGGTTGTTGCAGCATTTGTGATTCACATGCCAGTGTTTTAAGAAATGCAGCCTATCTCACACATCACACCAATCAGGCTGTCTTCCTTGCATTTATGTTTTGCATTCCTTTTACTCTGTATCGTACTGGAGTCAGGGTATGAATGAATTCATTGATATACATGAATGGCAGACAGCAAGGCAGTGAATGTGCATTACCATGATGGGACCATCAATACTAACCTCTTTAAAAGCAGCGGGGAAAACACAAACTCTTTTACCTGCTGTTAGAGTATTTACATACCTGGGTGAAATTAAAGGTCTACCATTGTTATTGTGTTCATTTCACAGCAACTGTATCAGGTGACATCTGTTTATTCCTCTTTTACGGGTACAAAAATGAGTCAGTGATTTGCCTAAAGTCACATCATGAGGTGTGAATTGTGTGTGTTGTGGGAGGGGGAGTTGCACTCATGCATAAGCTCTGGCCCCATAATTATTTATAACAGAAGCAGGGACTCTATTGGTATAGACCACTCTGTTGATTTCTCTGGTATCTGGGAAGAAGATTGTGAGGAGCTCCAAAGAGATCTCTCCAAGGTGGGAGAAAGGTCATCAAGATGGCAAATGGTAGCTGAATATAAGAAAGTGTAGAGTTGGGGCAAAAGTCCCATCCTCAAGTAGATGCTGATGGGATCAGAACTAGCAGTGACTGAGCTAGAAAGGGATCTTGGGCTAGTAGTGGCCACCCTGATGAAAGTGTTGGCCCAGTGCACAGCTGCTGTGCAGAAGGCAAACTTCATGCTAGGCATAATTAGGCACAGAGCAGAAAACAGGGCTGCCAAAATCTCATTCCCCTGCACGTCTTTGGTGCGACCACACTTGGAATATTGAGTTCACCTTATCGGATTGATTATCCAAAAAGGGACATAACTGAGTTGGAAAAAGTACAGAGAAGGACAACAAAGCTGATCAGGGGCTGGAGCAGCTCTCCTGTGAGGAGCGGGCGCAACAACAGGGACTGTTCAGCTTAGAAAAGAGGAGACGAAGGGGAGACATGAGAGAGGTGTTTAAAATAATGAACAAAGAGTGGAGAGGGAGACTATTGTCTTCCTTTCCCATAACACCTGAACTAGGGATCATCCCCTGAAGCTGATTGGTGGGACGTTTAAAACAGATAAAAGGAAGAACTTTTCAAACAGCATATAGTTAGACTATGGAATTCACTGCCACGGGAAGTGGTAATGGCTGCCAATCCAAATGGCTTCAAAAAGGGATTGGACAGGTTCATGAGGGAGGCAGCTATTGGTGGACTGTGTGCTATCTCCTTTATCAGAGGTGCATGCCTCCACACCCCAGTTGCTGAGGAGCTTGGGAAGGAGGAAATCTTGCACCCGTCACGCTTGAGGATCCTGTGGGCAGCTGCTTTGCCACCATGTGTATGAAATGCTGGACAAGATGGGCCTTGGGTTCCGTCCAGCAGGGCTTTTCTTATGTTCTTATGCTGAAACATGTTGAAGCATCCTTTCACAGGTCTTGAGAAAGTACTTCTTAATCCTAATCTAGTCTGATTTGATGTGACTTTATTGCACTGTTTATTATTAATAAACTTTTATTCACTGCTATGCTGTTTTAATGACAGTGGAATTCTGTGATACCTTGGCAAGCTTCCCAGGTATGGAAGGATTGTTCAGACTGCATCTTCCAAAATCAGAAGAAATGCCCTAACCTTGCCATCAGAGATTAGAGCCTTCTCCTCCTCTGTCCCCTCACAGTTAGTGTGGAAAGAGCTGTGCCAGCTGCTCTCCCTGACCAGAAATGCAATCTCAGAGGACAAGGAAAGGGACAGTTTTGTTGGGCAGGGAGGGAAGGAACCAAGGGATGCCAGGATATAAATTATCCCAACATGTTCAGACAACACTCTGAATATGGGTTGAATGTGGGTTGTTACTGAACTGTGGGTTATTGCATTGTCCAAAGAACCCAGAGATGACAAACCATGGTGAACAACCCATAGTTCACACCCCAACAACATACTATGGATACTTTTTATGGGTTGTGCATGGTTAACAAGCCATCGCTGGTTCACATGGCTGGCTTCAGACAGCAAGATAACCCGTGTTTCATCAACAACATACATTTCAGTAACAACCCACACTCAAACCATACTGAATGTTTGAGTGTGAGTTATTTTGTTGACTGAATGCAGTCATGGGTTCAAACAATCATGGGGAAAAGAAGCCACAGTTGCTTCTTTCCCTCACCTCACCTCCAAATGCGCCAGGTGCATGCTGTACAATGTGCCTAATTACCCTCATGGAGTGTGGCTTGTCCTGTAATCCCAAACTGACAAGGTGTGCAGGAGGGGTGATTTTGAAACCAACCTGGAATCCATGGCTTGTTGAGGGTCTGCAGTGGTTTTGAATCCACTCCTATGATCATGTGAACCTGGCAATTGCTTGTAAGCTGCTTTGTGAGGGTAAGTGCCCGTAAATTTAGAGTTCTTTGGGGTTTCAAAGTCAGGATAGAACTAATTGCTGGGTGGAAATGATGGGAATTGCAACCCAGCCCATCAGGAGGGCAGCAGGTTGTGGCCAGGTGTTCAAAGCATTGCCCACAGATGACCTTGCTGCAATATGTATAACATCCCTGAAGGGCCAATTTATATTATCCTTCCATTGCAGGTGCACTGTGTGCAAGGCCTGTGTGCCCAAAGCAGAGCATGTGCCTGGAAAAGTCATGGTGAAAATGAAAGTCAAAGCAGGTGCTTCCTTTGCAGCTCAGTCTCTTGTCCCCTATTTTCATTTACTGGATTTGATTTGTCAACTGCCAGTTTATCAGAAATGGCACTCCAGGTGACGGCTGCCACCTCTTTCCCAGGCAGACAGCAGACACAGGCTTACTGAAGTCCTGGTAAAACTCCATTCCTGGGTTTCCTTTGCTAAATGAGCAGAGGGTGAGAAGTTTAGATGTCACTTTTTGACACACTGCTACACATTTTAGGTGCACTTATGTGGGAATGACTCCTGCTGAATGCAGCTGTACTTCCTTCTGAGCAAACATGTATCCGATATTAGGGCAAGGTTGGACACAGAACTCGACCGCAGGTTGCCAAAGCTGACTCTAGTGTGCACTTTGGGCACACGTGCCGGATGGAAGCAGCCCAGAGCTCAACATTGACAAGAGCTCAACATTCAACAGCTCTGCACTGATGTGGCTGTGAGAACTGGCCCTTGGTGAGACACACAGTTTGAGAACAGCTTAATTAATACACAGCCTATGTTTGCTATATGCAATTATTAAACCCAGCTTTTTGCTTCCAGCTGGAGTGAAATCATTTGGCAGTGTAAATCATAATCTTACAGCAGAGCCTGTAATTGTATCTCCCACTGATCTTTCTCGAGATTCTTTTAACACATGTGCAGACAGACATTTTTTAAAAATTCTCTGAAGTACTGGATACAGTAATCATCAGGAAAAAAAATTGGTAACTTGGAATCATCCTGGACTCTGATTCCCACCTCAGATTGCCTGAGACACGTATCTGGCCCCTAGACAATGTGTACACATAGGCAGGCACTTAGGATTGAGCTGATACTGATGGTGAGCTCAGAAGATGTCCATGTCTCCATTCTCTCAGCATATCCTTGCAGGCAGTGAGCAGCTGGATTGCCAGAGCGAGAAATGGAAGCTTGGCTGTTGGCTGCTTTTCAGCTGGTCCCAAAGCCACGAGTGAAAGCTCCTTCTGGTCGCTAATGCAGCACCTGCTCGATACATTCCCCTCCTCCATGACATTATCCATCTGCTTACATGGAAACTGGAGAGTAACACTCAATTTAGGTGATTGGAGCTACACAGACAGAGATTTCCAAGTGTCTCTTCTGCAGTATGTGTGAGAAAATCCATTTGAGAAAGAAGTGCTTGCACAGTGCCTGTGTATGTAGGTAAGAAAGGCAGTCGGATGGAATGTTTGCTTATGTCCTTTTGATATTGTTTCCATTCACTGGCTCCAAAGATTAAGTGCGCTTGTCCTTGCAGGCTTCCCATTGCAGACATAAAGGTGGGAGGCAGGGCGCAGATGGGTGGTGGAGATGACCCAGTTATGGAATACCTGCCATTCATCGCCATGTACCTATGACTACCTCACCTGCACTGTGCCTGCCCATCCATCTGGGAGGGAATTTAGGCTAACATTCCAATCCTCTGAGCCACCTCATAACAGCTGCCACTAAACCTCAAACCAATTCACCAGAGAAACATGTTCTCATTTTCTCCACCCAAATGTGAAGCTTGTGAAGCTCCAGACATACAGTAATCCAAAACCAGCCCGGCAGACTTACAATAGGAAAAGTATTATTTCTGATATTAAGTAGGCTCATATAAGATTCTATGGGATCAAAAACATAGGGGCTGCTCAGTAAATATTCAAACTCCAGTTTTCATTTGGTTTTTGTTGATTTTGACATTGGACTAGCCTCAGTAAGTGCAAAATTGCTGTATGCTTATTAAATGAAACGGAAGGGCACGATTCAGTCAAGGTAAAGAAACTTTTTGGTTTATTTCGAGGAACAAGCATGTGCTTGTCTTTTGCTTTGATGTTGGGAAGGGAGCTTTCAGACAGAGGGATCCTAGAATTAATAGATATAAAGCGACGTCCAGCTATTCTGTCTTTAATGGATTTTCCATGGTTAAAAAATGGAAGAAGTGGTGGGAAAATGGGGAAGAGTTATGAGGAGAATTCTCTCATAACATTCCATGAGTAAGGCAGGGGAAGGTATGATAAAAGCCCAGTCTGGAATTTAAAGGCCCTTGGACTTTAAAATGTACTATATGTTAACTGAATCATGCACATTTAAATTAGATTTGCAAAACAGCATTATGACAATAACAGTTTTGTTTCTGATCCTTTCCTAATGATCCCTAGCATGGAATTCAGCTTTTGCATAGGTGTCACACATAGGTTTGACTTTTGCATTAAGCCACCTACCACATTCATGGGGCATTTAAGCTAGCCATGCTCAGTTCAGAAGTAACACTAAATCAGGTGTTAGCTAAATGAGAGTGGCAGCTACTCCTTCTCCAGACTTGCATTCAGCCGTCCTTCTGGTAGAGCTATAAGCAGGAGATTAGAACTACCCACTTCCTGGAAAAACTAACCAGAGTTCCCAATCAAATTCAAACAAATTGGTTTAAATGATAGCTTTTGATTTTAACTTGTGCCATTAAGCCATACATTCAGCTAACCACAGTTTGTCCTTTGCAGACATAAAACTAAACCAGTTAGTTAAAAAGATAAATTGGATGGATGCTTATAATCTCTTCCTTTTGACTGCACTGAAGGAAGAGAGAAAAGGGGAGAATGTGTGAGTCTGAGGTTTGGTTTTGCATTACTAGACCATTGTTACAGTAAACATTTTGCTTTGTTACACAGCCAATAGATGTAGATGTTGTGGAAAATTATATGCAATCAGTTTCCTCTTTATTTCAGGCTGAACTTCAATGTGGCCATACAAATCAGTGAGGCTTACTAACCCTGTCCAGATCAGAAACACTGTAAGTTGGGATGTTTCAATGATGCTTTTTCATCATGTCTACAAGAATTTCCTGACTGGGGGTTGATGGGAAGAAAGATGAAGAATAACATGTGTGTGTAGTTCACACACAGTAGTATGTGCAGCTATGATGCATCTCACCATTTTCCTTGCATTTCTTTGTTGTACCAACTTATTCTATGACAGTAAGAAGCTGCCACAGAGTGGCAGAAATTCATGGGAGTTTGACAGCATTATCGCAGAAGAATATTCTAGACAATCTTCACATAAGAATCATCATGAACTCCAACTAAACTTTACTCAGATAAAAAACTAAGAACACCAGGGAAAAAAGAGACACACAAATACAGATGCATAAGAACACTCTTAAAAATGCCATATTGGATATTTTATGGAATTACCATCCTGGTCATAGAGTTGGAAGGGGCCTTGGAGATAATCTAGCCCAAGGGTGCAGAACCTAAGGGCTGGGATGCAAATTTGGCCTTCCTGAGGTCTAAATCTGCCCCTTCCCTAGGCTCTACTCTCCAATCTCTTTCCTCTGACCACTGATCATTTAATAATTTCCGGGCTTTCAGGCAGTTCCCTGTTCCCATTTAAAAAGTTTATACGCTTTGGGTTGGGTCACTGAATCTTACGCGAACATTGGCGAATGGGTTAATGGAATGGGTTCTTCCATCACACCTGAGGGCAGCAAGCTGGTTTACGGAGTATAGTACAATCTGTATGGCAGAAAACTTTGTCCTCCAAGAGACTGAAATGGCTCGGTGACTCCAGAGGAACTGCTGAGGAGCTGCCGCTGCCTCCCAGTACCTGTCATCAGAGACTGTCGCGTCAGTCTGCCTCACAGCTGCCCAGCCCTGCACACACCTACATGCACCTTCTAGGAAACAGCTGCACATTTCCAAGGGGGACTTATGATGCTTCCATGAAAAGATCTTCTGAGTGTCAGCATCAGTGGCAATTAACCTCCACATTCCTTTGTGTACAGTGCAAATGCTGCCAGAGCTGAAATATAGAGGAAGGTCCTTCATTCTGAAACTTATGCCATCAATTGGCTTGACAGTGCATAGGTTGACCTTCAAGGCATTGTGGAAAGGTCAATCAATTTACCCAGTCTTTTGCCTTAGGGACACAGCTGTAGGAACTGGTAATATACGATATGAGGCAGCATTCAGAAAAAAAGGAGTCAATGTAAGCTGACATTTTATCAATTAACTGCAAATTGTTTTAAGGCTTCTGCCCATTCAGAGAGACTATCTGATGGCTGGGATTTTTTTTTTAATCTGGCCCTCAGACAAGCAGGCAAGCAAACTGATAAAATAGTGTCATCCAAAGACTGCATCAAGAGACAGTGAACTTCTGCTGAACTGCATGAAACCCACTATAATTTATTAATCAGCAATACATCAAATATAACTGCAGGTGTATAGTAATCTACCATAGAATATTCATAGCAAACCAAGGTAGCTCTCTACATCACAGATGTCAATGGGCCTGAGGAGCTGATCAAACAGATTTTCAGCTGTCTGAATGCACATTGTCTTCAGATAATGCTGTCCCCACATGTTGCAAAACACCATACGTACAGAAGCAGCAGCATGGCTGACCTTATTTTCTATTTTGGTTTCTGTCCCAAGTTCAGGGTTGATTGTGGAAGATAAACTAGCCAGGGCTGAGACCACTGAACCCATAGGCAAGAACCTGTAGAATTGCAGCCAGGACTGTCATGAGCCGGAGAAGCCTCCTATATTATCTCCCTATATGATCATCCCTATCCGACAGGACAGGAAGTGACTCTGAAGAGATACGAAGGAATGAAGAAGCACCAATCTTCAGAATGGGGGACTGGCCCTTTAAATATCTCCATCCTTCCAGCAAGTGGATGAGGCTTAGGAGAAATGGGTGCAGACTTCTGAAGCTTAGGAGGCCTTTGTTCACATCTGTGGGAGTAAGTTGCTCACTGGGAACTGTTATCGGTGCTACAGCTGCCCTGTCTCATGGTTATTGGCTATGGATAGAAGAGAATAGCTCTGTTGTTGCATGTCCATCTCAATGTATCCTCAACTGGCTGCAGCTGACTAGAAGCCTTGGAACAAGGTTCCTCTGAATGTCAGTCATTTTACTGTGACAGTGATAGAAAAGAAAAATCCAAGCTCAGAAAATAGGTAGTAAAAATAAAATGGCAGCCAGTGCAATACATGGACACAAGTCTAGGATGCACATTTTACTTGCCTTAAATTTTTTTATAGGGAATTATTGGGGGGATGGATGATTATCTTTGCAAAATTCAAAGGAAAGGAAAAACCAGTCCAACAACAACAACAAAAAAAGAAATAAATGGAACAGGAAAAGAATCAGGCAGAAATTCTCAGAAGAATCCAAATACGACAGCATTGTCAATCGCTCAATGAAAAGATACAGTGGAGTTGTGCTAATCCTTGCATAGCTAAAGCAGCAGCATCTGCTCATGCAAAGGGGATGTTGGTGGGGTTCAGGGAATGGCAGGGCTTGCAGGAATACATTTCTTTTCAAGAAAAAAATTGAGTGGGAGGAACCGGAAAAACAACCCAGTAAGGGATTGGGCATGCTCAGGCACCACAGAATGTCCAAGAGCAGGGCAATAGAAGAAAGTAGAAGGGATGGAATGGATTACCCTGGGAAAGAGCATGGCTGACTTGAATCCTGACATGAACATGCCACAGTGCAATGTGTGGTGGTAGGTCCTGCTTGTTTTTATGACCTGTCTAAAGTCTGTGAGAGATTTAGTTAGAATATCTCCCATTCTAGATGCTTCTGACTGCAGTCCCCACCTTCTCCAACCATTGGCCATACCTACTGGGGTTGATGGAAGTTGTAGTCAAAGTATCTGGTTGACATTAGGCTGAAGAAGGCCATCTGTTGTGTTCCAAGATGTGGAATACTTAATAGGCCATTTTGAGCAAAATGTGATGGCTGAGGAGTGCGAGTTCTATAGAATTACAAGGTGTGATGACATTCAGATGTTTTGGGCTACAACTCCCAAGATTCCTGAGCATTTGTCATGGTGGCCAGGGATGATGGGAGATAGAATTGAAGCATATCTACAGAGCACCTGGTTGGGGAATGCTGATATTTGGGTTTCAAAGGTCCTAACTAATGCTTAGAATCAAAGTAATAATCCCCTGCAACTTCCACCAGTAAATAAATGTCTGTCCATATGTGCCTGCCCACCCCTTGAGATCAGCGGGAGAGGCCCTTCTCTGGGAACCCTCCGTGAAGGAAATTAGGAGGGTAAGTCCTCGGAGGAGGGCTTTCTCTGCGGTGGCGCCCAATCTATGGAATGCGCTCCCCAGAGAGGTCTGCCTGCCACCATCATTATTTGTTTTTCGATGCCAGGCAAAGACCTTTTTATTAAAACATTATTTTAATTGTTAATATTATTTATTTATTTTATTCTTTGGCCAGGGCAACTTAATTTATACTGTTAAATTATATTGTTTTATATTATGTTATTTATTTATGATTGTGAGCCGCTCTGAGGCTTCGGCGAATGGGGCGGCATAGAAGTTCCCTAAATAAATAAATATTTTTTGCACTAACTGGGCTTGTTAATGAGAAAAGAAGCAGAAGTGAGCCATGACATGGGTTTATAAGAAAATGGAGGCCTTGGGAGCCTAACCACAGCAAACTATTCTCACATAAAAACCTGGAGTCATCTGTAATTAACAGTTGAGTTTAAGACGGAAAAGTAGTCTTCATACTTTGCATAATTAACCAATGGAATCCATTGCCTGAGGAAGTTAAGTGGGCTAGTGACTTTTCCTTTTTGTACAAGATTGGCATACTCTCCTTCCCTTCTCATCTGGCAACATTTGTATTTTGCATCATCTGCCACACCTTTTATACATTAGAATTTGAATGGATTCGTTCTGTCTGCCTCCAGAACATACCCGCACATAGAATCAACCCTTCTGAAAGCAGCTTTTTCTCAATCTGTGAGCAAAACTGAATGTATTTAAATGCATTTAAATAATTTATCATATGCAAATAGCATGTTTTTCTGTGTTTTTTCAGTGAGAAAAAGAAAACATGCAATTAACCTGTTGGCTGCTTTTGCTGCACTCAGAACTTGATGCAGCCTTTAAAGTGGATGTTTTTCATTCTCTTATAGGTGCAGAGGAAGACATGAGCTGCTGGAATGGAAGACCAGCATTTTTTCCTCACTGGGAAAAATGGTCTCAAGCAAATGATGGAATGAGCAGAGCTGCAGTGGGAGAAAGTGAGAGAAAGCAAATGTTTTTTGACTTGGGAAAAAGTCAAACAAACAAAGCTAGTGTAAACAAAATCCACTGGTTTGATTTTGCTATGAAAACCAGAGTGAGAATAGTATATGCATTAGCTGAAACATTAGCTGATGGTGCAGAATGCGTACCTTAAGTCAGAGCTTGGAGAGGTAGTTCCTTTATGAAGTTACGGCAACCCACACCAGACTACAGTCTCTTCAGCATCCCTAAGAACCGCTTTGGAAGCCCTCCTCTGAGTGCCACCAAAGGTAAGGAAGGAAGGTGACAATGGAGCAAAGACCATTTGGGTCACATGTGCCCCTTGTGGAAGGGTTGAACGGCACAATTCCAATGCTACTATTTAGATGTGAAGACATGACTTTTATATTTAAAAAAAAAAAATGCACGGGCTGTTTTGTTGGATGCTTTCTGTCGGAGCCCCTGTCCTGAGTGGAGCCACCTTGTCCCTGCTGCTGTTCCATTGCCCATTGACTCACAGCTCCTTCAGCCAGTGGCCACCCCCACCCCCCTACCCACAGGGGGCCAGGGGCATCCCCCTTGGAGTCTGCCATCCCCTTCCTTGCTCCTCTCAGGGCTTGCTCAAAGAAGGTGTGTGACCAGGCAGTGGCAGCAGGGACAGAAGCCTGCCCCAGGGACTGACGGGGGGCTCCATCCTCGGGAAGGGGCCTTGGTGGTGCCCAGCAGACTCCTGCTGGCTTCAAGCTTGCCTTGCCTCACTGCTATGCCCTGCAGTTGCATAGGCTTTGTGCTCTTGGTGTGCAACCTGCCATGGAGATGTTCCCATTAATGTCCCGAATCTGTGGCACTCCCTCCCAGGGCTGCACCAAGCCTCCAAGGGAGCTTTAACATTCTAACAAGAGCTCCGGGCCTGTAAACTGGATCTATTCCCTAAGAGGGAACTTTTACCACATTGATACCCCAACTCTAACACCCTCCCCAAGAAGTCATATCCAACACATACTTTTCACATTTTTAGGACTGGGGCAATTTTATTTACCTGGGCTTTAAAAAAAATGCTGTAATACAATGCATGGTTTTGTGATTTTAGTACCATCTCTTTTATGCAACTGATACATATTTTTTGTGTGCAGAATTAGAAGCTGGCAAAAGATTGGGTGGTGGTGGTGGAGGTGGTTGCTGCTGTTGTTGTTGTTGTGTGCCCTGAAGGTGTCTCAGGCTTATGGCAACCATATGAATGAAAGCCCTTCAAAATGGCCTCCCCTTGACAGCTCTTACAAATGGAAGGCTCTGGCTTCCTTTATAGTAGTGGTCTCCAACCCTTTTTGGCACCAGGGACTGGGTTCGTGAAGGGCAATTTTTCCACAGTCTGTCTGGATGGGTGGCGGGAATGGTTTTGGGATGATTCAAGTGCATTATCTTTATTGTGCACTTTATTTCTGTTGTTATTACGTAGAGAGTGTGCAACCTAGATCCCTTGCATGTGTGGTTTACAGTAGGATTCATGCTCCTATGAGAATCTAATGCCTGATGATTTGAGGTAGAGCTGAGGCAGTGATGCTAGTGCTGGGGAGCGGTTACAAATACAGATGAAGCTTCATTCCCCCACTGCTCTCCTCCTGCTGTGTGGCCTGGTTCTTGCTTTATACAATCAACACATCTTGGTTGGTCTTTCTCATCTTCTTCCGCCTTTCCCTTTGCCTAGTCCTGTTGTCTTTTCCAGGGAATCTTGACTTCTGAAGATGTTCCCAGAGTATGACAGCTTCAGTTTCATCACTTTTGCTTTCAGTGCAAGTTCTGGATTTATTTAATCCAGGACCCACTTGTTTTCCTTTTTTTGGTCCAAGGTATTTGCAAAGCTCTCCTCCAGCACCACATTTGGAACACATCAATTTTCTTTCTGGCATTGGCAGCATGTCCATTCATTTGCTAAAAACACTACCTTGGTTTTTAGCAAAGGGTCATTTAAACCAAAGTTACATGTGATCACAGGGGCTTGGCTGCCTGACTTCTTGTCTACTTTGGCTCCATGAAAGCACAGTACCCCATTTCTGGGTTGCTCGCTATGACAGCTGAACTCAGCACTACAGTTTGTTGAAGGAGAAACAACCTAGAGCTTTAACCCAACAACAAATAATGGGTTAAAACTCTGGTTTGTTTCATTATAACAAAAGTTGCAAATAGTTTTTTGGCTGCAGTTACTTCATTATTTTCTTTTCTAAGATAGACAGCATTTCAATCTAATTATTATTTTGGAACTTATTTATATGCTGTTTTATGTTTCCATGTGCCCTAACTGGACAATTTCTCAAAGAGCTAAATTCCCACAGGGATATCTCAGAATTGCACTAGAAGTTTCTTATTAAAACAAGTTCAGAAGAGTACATTCAAGAAGGGTGCAAGAGAGTAGTATGCCCTGCCACCTACTCTGAAGAATATTAACACCTCATATGCACGTGACACAATGGTCCCTCATTCCAGCTGTCAAACATGCCAAATAATTCTTTGTATTTTGCATATGTGACACACATATAGATTATTCAGCACCTGTAGCCAAGACAGGGATTATCTCAGTCCATGTGTGCCTGAAACTTTCCTATAGCTAATAGAAAATAGTTTTCAGTAATTTTTGGTGGTTTTTTTTTTTTTACATCTCATTAAATCTTGAAGGTTTAGATGTTACCTTACTCAAAAACTAAACTAGTGCTTGATAATGCCAACTTGCACTCTGTCTCTGTCTCTGTCTCTATATATATCTTCTACCATTTCATGAACAGAAAACTCATGAATAGGGAAATTTTCTGGACAACATGACCTTTAGTGTCGTGAATCAATAGTTATTCAGTAAATGCCATGGAGGTGGCAAGGACCCTCTCAAATGAAAGGGCAATTCTGCCACGCACCAAGAGACAGAGAATCCCCTCTATGCATTTAGGATCACTAGCAAAGATCCCAGTTAGCATTAGTGCTCTGTGTGCGTGATCACACACATGCATGGTAGCTTTTCATCTCTCTGCAGCTTCAAATTGCACCTACTTCTCGCCAAGATGGCTGGCAGCTGGCATTTGTGATGCAAACAAATACAGATGGAGCACGTAATTCAGGACAGGCTGAGCTATTTATCAATTCAGACTTCCTTGGAGTTTAGCAGTTTGCCAGCCATCCCAATCCCTAATCACAGCCACCTTCGCTTTTCATATGGGCATAGCAAATCTCACCGGGAAGGCTCAGTTAATCCATTTTCAGGTTCCAGGGACTGCAGTCCTTTCTGAATCTCCCTTTTCTTTTGCCCTTTGTTTTTCCCCAGCTTTGTATTGTGGGTTAGTGGCCACATCAGAATGCATTAGTCTCTTGGCATACTGTCTCCATTTTCTTCTTGGCCTGCTGGTGAATGGCAACTTAGCACAGCTCAGAAAACAAAATGAAGCAACCCTTTCTGAAGCTGAGGCACTCTTGTACTTCTGTGTTAAAAACTAAGCTATTTTTTAAAACACATTTTGTTAAATGTGTCACAAGTGTACACCAGAGTCTGTCCTTGTCAGTCTAGGGAGACCTCTTTTCCCCCCTTCCCAACGCTGGAGTTACTAGCACCCCATTGGCCTTCTCCAGCTGGTTGGCTGAAACATTAATCTTCCTCATAATTCACCATGAAACCCCTTTTCACAGATAGCCCAGGGGGAAGGGCTCACATAAAAGTAAAGTCAATAGCTTCTTTCCTAAAGCTCAAGTCTTTCCTCCTCTTATTTACTGCTAGGTTCATGTGTTCATGAAAAGTGACGACCGAGCATCCATCCTGCCCCAACAAAACCGTGCTTGCTCCCCGCACATTTCCAATAAAAGAGGTCTCTGGAATGCAGAGCTTTTGCGCAAGAGCTGCTGGTTACGGCACAGGGTCTACACTTGATTTATGTTTACATTTGATCTTTGCAGCATTCTCCGCCAGCTTTACGAGGCTATAAATATGTTATATGGTGGAAGCTCACATTCAGGAACATCCTCCACTTCCTCCAAAACCATTCAGCGCTATGCTATCGATTTATACATAAAGTGTTAGGAGGCGAGGTTGAATGTTTACCATGTGTCATTGTAGTCAAGAGTTCTCACTGAACCATTGGCTTCTGCACCGGGAAGGGAAGGTTGGGGTCTGGACTTTATTTTACAGGACCAACTTATTTAATTTTATTTGGAAATGCATGAAACCCCTTAGAATAACATAGAGATGAACAGTAGCCACCTGGAGGCAGCTTTCTAGAACACCTGCAGCAGCCTCTGCTCAGTAAGCTGCATTATTAGAGTCACCTGCTTACAGATGGAGAAGCCAAGTATCTGGATTGAAGGACTCTTACAGATACCATCTTGACTCTTTCACTGCTGCAAGATGAGCATCTCCGTCAACTGCTCTTCTACTCTCTTTTTAAAGCCAATTCACAAGCTGGTTTGTAAGATCTGTGAAGCAGAATAGCATAATTGTTTTGCAATCCTCCCATGCTTACTGCCCCCCCCCCGTCATTTCCCACATCTTCCGTCATTATGGGGAAAATCATTTTTTTCATTTCTCAATGGGTATGGAAGTTTGACATCACAGCTTTGTGGCAGTTTGAAGTGGGTGTATTTAAGGCAGTCTTCCCTAATTTACTGACTGTCAGGTGTGTGGGAGGAAAATCTCCAAAATTCCTTCCCAGCCAAAGCCTATACAGGCCGAGAATTATGAAAGCTGCAATCAAACACATCTGGAAAGCACCAAATTAGGGAAGGATGGATTGGGAGAAGTGATGTTCCTGGAATCTTCCAAGATCTGTACTGGCCGAGGATTTGGGGGCACACAAAATGGAAGAAAATCACTCTGGTCTCTCCTGCTTCAGCAATACCGTCCTGTGTGAAAGTGCCTTTGCTAAAATAATATCTTAAGGAGTATGTGCACAATTATGTCATGCCCATAGAGTAAACTATAAACATTTCATCATTTCCAAGTTCAATTTAGCATTTATTTCAAATAAAATGCTTTTGCATTCTCCTTGGAACAGTGCAATATGAATGGAAAATCTTCATGTGTGGCTGTTTGGTTATATATGTAAAGGTGTGGGATGACTGTAAAATCAAAACAGCAGTCTAAGTAAAAGGAATAAAGATTGCAGCTCTGCTTCAGGAGAAGGAGAACAACCTGCCAATCTACTGCAAATCTGGTATCATTTTTAAGAAGTTTGTACACAGGTGGGTAGAGTCATTCTTGTTTTGGGTCTTATGGAATCAAGAAGTAGGAGAAAGAAATTGCTGGCAGAGGGTGGGAAGAGACAGCAGAGGGATAAAAAGGCAGCTTTTGCTATAGCCTATCTTGCTCTATCCATTTGTGTGGTCTGGAGATTATGGGACATAGCACAGAGCATTTAACACATATGCATTACATCTTCTGTTCTGTTCAGAGTTCATTAATTCTGGATTTTTTAAAATAGAAAACTATAGCCTGTACCTGCAAGAGGTGGATCAGGAGACCAGCATTAGGTGTTGTTTTTGTAGACTGATTTTAACTGAGGATACATTTTAATCAGTGAGCCAAAGGAGTGTTTGCCTCCTTTATTATGAATCCTCAATTTCTCCATGAGGCCAGCTGCCCCACCACTTAGCTGCCATGGACACTTGCTGAGTAAAGATAGAGGAGCCTTGATCATCTCTGTTGCACCTGATCCCCTGGATTAGCCGGCTTTGCACGCATATGCCTTTCACCACTTGCTGTCCCATCCTTCTACCTGAGGGCTTTTTTCCTGAAATCAAATGCCCCCATCTCTTCTGCACACACCTTTTACAGACAGAAGTGTCTTTAGGAGACAGGGTCCTTTCAAGGCACACAGAGATTGTGTGCATCTATAAGTGAGCTTATTCAAACGTATGTATTCTCCACAGTTTTCAGAACTTAATATTGGTTATGTGCCAGATCAGTAAACTATTATCGAATTAGTAACTCCACAGCCCACATAGATTCCAACGTCTGATTCTCACCTCACTTGAGGACAAGTTTTCTGTTTAGGTAGCACTGGGAGGATATCTTGCCCATCCACAGTGCAGCTAAGAAATCTTCCTGCCCATTTTGTGCCCTCCCCATCTTCAGGGGCTTTCTCCCCATATCCATGGGTCATCAACCCACAGGTATCTGCTTGATATTGCCAACACACAGTACGATATCAGATACATTGTCACAAGTGATTAATTTGGTCACTTCTCCAATATCTTCCAATATATTGAAGTTCAAAGCTTTGAGGATTTCCTCTGAAATCATTACAGGTTTGGAAGAAAACTTGCTTGTGAGAGCACTGAATAATTCAGAGTGTCAGTAGTGTCAGGAAAATGGGGGGAAATGACTCCAGAGTCATTTTAATCAGGTTTTGCCCTTTCCTAACATGAGAATAATATTGACTATGTCAGAAGCTATAATTTTACCAGTTTATCTCACATACTTTATTCTTCAAGGAATAGAAAAAGATAGAAAAAAGTAAAACATGTGTCACTCTGACAGAACTATTGCTTTGCTCTGTGTCTATGTGGGAAACATTTTCTGACAGCTGTGTTTTCATTTGGTACCTGAGGGGCAGCGCTCAGAGATTTCAGGATTGCCGGGGCACAGCTCTTCTGCTTCTCAAAGTTTAGTGCACAGTGAATCAGTCATGATGTACATCGAACCTCTACAGTCTGTATGCGGCCTGCACTGTTTCCTCTACAATGCAAATGCTAGACAAGGCCTAAGGCCTAATTGTTGCACCTGAATAATAGACAGAGGATCAATTTAGAGGACCAGCTCACAAAGTAGTAAGGCTGGGTCTTCCTTATGTGAGCACAGTGGGATTATTTCCCTCCTGGGTGTGGATTCTAATGTGTTTTATAGGTTTGTAGCCTTATTAAATGCCCCCTTCTATCCACTCACATGGTTGTTTGCCTCTGATACTGGAGGTGAAATATAACCATCATTACTAGCAGCCGTTGTCTGCCTTTCCGTCCATGAATCTGTGCAATACCCTTTGAAAATGATCCAAGGTGGTGACCACCAATGCATCTGGTAGGGCCAAATTCCACAGTTTAGCTCTGTGCAATGGGAAGAAATGTCTCCTTTTATCTCTCCTGCATCTGCCACTATTCATTTTCAGTGAGCGACACTAGATTTTTAGCAGTGAGAAAGATGGAGAAAAATGTTCCCCTTTACTTTTGCTTTGGATAAACTAGACACAAACTCTACTGGATGTTTCCTTCAAAAATGAACACAAGACTGTTGGAGAAATCCACAGTTAACTGAAACACATTTGGATTTTAATGAAACTGATTTGAAGATCCCACAGTGGACTGGCTTTTTCTGAGTTGTATGGATTTTGTGGACTTACAGACCAGTTTTTAAAAAACCTTTGTGGGTAGATTTGTGCAAATTCACACTTATTCTAATGTATATTAGCATTGGACAAGTGGAACAATATGATCGTACATGCCTAAAAAAGAAAAGTGAATTCCATCCATGAGCAGGCAATGGAACAAAACATGTTTGAGTATTCCAGAAGCTTAGCCAGAATGATTTTAACATGATCTGGTCAGCCGGGAGAGTCTCTTTCTTCCCAGCTCCACTAAAAGGAATGGGTGCTATGGATGGGCACTTGTGCTTTCTTGTGCAGTTCCATCCAGTGGTACCTCTGCAATAGTCTTACAGCCCTGCCTTTAGGTAACTGGGTGTGTTATTTCAGTTGCGGAACACACAACTAGTATTTTCCCCTACACAACTAGTGTTTTCACTATTCTATATTTTACAGCTTCCTAATATGTTAGGAAGATATTTACCACCATAGCATTGCTTGAAAAACAGATTTTTAAAAACCTGAGCATGTGCAGTCTTGCATGTTAAGCTTACTTAAATCACACTGTCATCATGAACAGTGATGTTCATGATGACAGTGCCTGTCACCTTCTCTCTATGCTTTTTGAAGCCAAAGACCTTTTTATTCACCTGATATTTTAAATGTTAAGATAATTTCAAGGTTTTATATTATTTTATGTCTTATTTTACATCTTGCTGTTGTGCCTTTTATTATGTCTTTATTAGCGAAGACTTGAGGTTATTGTGAAGCTTTATAGTGTTTTCTGACTGTTCGGATTTTACTGTTCTTTTTGTTAATTTAATATTATTTCTTTAATCATTTTGTACATTGTATAATTTGTCAATCTTGTAAGCTGCCCAGAGAGCCTTTTTAGCTGATGGGGAGCAGGATGCAAATCAAATGAATGAAGGAATGAAATAATGGATATAAATAAGGCATAACTACAGAACAGTTGTGGAATTGGTTTCTGCTGCCCTGGCGCCTCCCTCATTTGCCCCCTCTGGGTGGTCGCATGGGCTGGGGAAGGCTACAGGGCCTTGCGCCTTCGCCCCAAAGTCCAGCCCTAGCTGCTCCATGAGTGCCACTAACTTCCGTGTAAAAATCCTGTCATGTAGTGGGTCACCAGTATCATTTGTAGCAAAGCTTGAAACACAACAGGGATAATAGAAGCTAATCAAATGAATAAACAAGAGGCAAACTCTCAGCATACTGGGAAATGTTTTCCGAATCAGGATCCTGAGACTATTTCTTTTCTCTGGTTATTTTGCATGATCTCCAGTTTTGTCTGACTCCAGTTAAGAAAGTGCAAAAACAATACTGCTCTACCAGGCAACCTGAAATATTTGCTTTTCTTATGTTCTTTGAAAAATGACCAGGGAGGTGATTAAACGCCAGCCCAACTCAATCCTTTCTTCACATGGTTTGTAGCAGTGTTGTGGCATGAGGGGGGGGTGTCTAGAAATAAATTCAAATAGCAGTGAAGAAATTGCTTTCTTGTGGTATGGTATCTCACTCTGTGGGAAGAACCTGAAGGACTTTCTGATGCATTTGGCACCTCACCAGTCCCATATGTCTGGTGAGGTTAGAAAGGTCCATGCACATAGTTCTGCCCCATGCCATTGTTATTCACATGAGCACCTATGCTGTGTGGGATTGTAAAATATGGACACAGCCCCCATGAAGCTGGAAGCACATGAAGAGATTCCATGATGTTGCCTAAAACACAACTCATGACTCACACAATTCACTATGTGAGAATGAGCACAAGTTGACATACAGCTTGTGTTGTTGTTGTTATGGCTTCTTTCTTCTTTGGTTTTTTCTTCTTTGTAAGCTGTCCAGAGACTTTTAGTAATGGGATGACATACACAAACTTTAACTAGATAAGATAAATATATACAGGTGAGAAATGCCTTGCAATAATATATGGATTTGGTAGCTTCCATAGATGCTGTTAACTGCCAAACAACAAGGTAGGCAACATTTTGGGGCACATGAGCACACAACTGTACCTGACACAACCATGGAAGGGCTGCCATGCAAGATGTGGCTAATGAAAAGAGCGAGTAACCTACCCAAAGAGACTCAGAAAAGGACAGAGATGGTTTCTGAGCCGCAGACATGCTAAACAACTGCTTGTAATCCACAGCTTTCAGGATCAGTGGAAACATTTCACAGAAGCCAGACTCTTCCTCATTCTCCTGTCCTTTGCCAATCAGCTCCTCCCTTCCATTGCTTTTGCTCTCACTCTGGATCATCACCTATACGTTGGGCAAGTTTGCACAGAAAGGCAAGAAATTGTGGTTTCTACACAGGTCAGTCTGTCCTATTGTTCAGATCCCATCACGGTATTTCAGTGTGGTATGTTTGGTTTTGAGAAACCACAAATAGCAACAATAGTCCGTTCTATGGTTTCTTGATATTAGCATTGCTTGTTGTGCCATCTGAACTGGAAAATTGTCCCTTTCAGAAACACACACACAATGTTGCCATCTTTCTACCATTCTAGGTATGCGTACCTTCTCTTCATACTCTTTTTTTCACTGTAAGTATATTAAAAACCACACTCACTTTTTTTCAAGGTTCCTCCAAAATATGCCCCTCTAGGAGCATGGCCTCTCTCTCTCTCTTACACACACACACACACACACACACACACACACAACTCCCAGGCATCCAGTCATGCAAACACACAAACTTCCCAACTTGGAGGTTACAGTCACATGGCTCTCAGCTCCCACAGACTTCCTGCTGCTCAGCCTCACCACATCCTGCACGTTTCCCTGACCACCCCTTAATGTTGTGACTGGTCTTTTCTCCCTTCTTCCAAGCAGATCAAGACTAAGGCTTTTAATCAGGCATATTTATTTATTTACAATTAAATAAGTAAAAATCCCCAAGTGGTTTCCATAAAAAAATTAAAAACATAATTTAAATCACATTTAAATACAATTTTATAAAACAGTAATAATGCAGAATAATACAAAAGTAGCATAAAACAGCATGATGAATTGAATTACAAGCCCAGGCATTTCAAAGATACCGGATCTTCTGTCTCCTGAATGGCAAAAGGCAGGTTTCCCCCCCAAGAGTGTGTTCTACCATCATGTACTACTTAGGCAGGCCTGCCATCTAGGTATTACATGGTGTTATTCTGATATCCCTGGAATGACCAGCAAGGGCCCTCTGATAATCTTATGTAAAGGAAGGCAGGTGCTTAGGTGTCCTGGTCCAAGTTGTTTGAAACTTTGTAAGGCAATGCAAAGTCCTGAACATGGCCCAGAAGCTGACAGGTACCCAGTGCAGTTCTTTTAACACAGTGCTTATGTGGGCAACTCCTTACCAGAATTCAGTGAGAGCCTTGGCTGCTGTGCTCTGCACCAGCTGCAGCTTCTGAATGGGGACCAAGGGCAGCCCCACATAAAACAGATGTCAGTAGTCTAATTGTGAGTTTATCAGTGCAGGGCTCATCATGGAGATGTTATCCATACCTCGATATGGGCATGGTTGGAATGGCTTAGATATTCATAGCAAATGAAGATGGCACAGACTGGAGGGCCTCACTTAGGTTTAAAGCAATTAAGAAAGAAAGTGTGTTTTTTAAAAGTGGAAAGGGTAGAACAACTCAGTGGATATCAAGACACGTGTCCTGGTGCCCACAGGTGCCTATGGATACCATGTTGCCTCCCCCTCTGTCCCCCACCCTGACCAACTTTAGATCTTACAAGAAATGGAGATCTATTTTACAGTGTCAAACCTTTTCCTCTTTTTTTTTAAAGAAACATTTACACATCAATGAAAATAAGGCCTTGCTTTCAAACTCTCTGAAGTCCAATACATACAATCTATCTGACAAGCTACTAGAGAATCTTGTTTAGCAAACAATTTTGTAATGATGCTTTTAATTTGTGCATGTAATAAATAGCACTCACTTTTATACAAAAGGTTCCTTCACACTAAAGGCACTTTAAATGTAATGGGTTGATTGCATAATGGAATCACTCAATCCACTTAGGGCTGTCTCTGATTAAGGAGGAGAAAGGAAACCACTCTGCCAAAGCCTAATCAGTTCAATACAAGGAGGACCTGGGGAACCTAAAGGGAAAGAGTAGCAGCAGCTATCCATTTAATGGGTTCTAATGGCTACTGAGAAGGAGTTAGTATTGGAAAGCAGAGGCTGGAGCTCTAGATGTTTGCTCTGGAATATGTTGAAACATGCAGCACCAACAGAATGACTTAATTAAGACATCATAGCAGACAAAGGTTTTCAAAGTCAGCTTTCACAGCCCAAAGTATGATTTGAAGGTGTATAAGGCATCCACCATGTTGAAGCTAAGCAGGTCTGGGGCTGGCCTGAGCTGGGTAGAGGAGGCCACCTGGAAGCAGGTAACCACCTTGAGTTCCACAAAGGTGGGAAATAAGTAAGTAAGTAAGTATGGAATGGTGCAGCTCCTACATTCCTTTTGCTCCCCTCCTTTTCCTTTCTTTCTGGTGGGGTCTGATCCAAGCTTAGGGGAGCCTCCGCAAGATGCCCTCTAGTCAGAGCAGTGAGCAACTGCAAGCCACAGTGCTCTTGATAGGTCTCATGGAGATCTGGCTGAGGAAGGGATGGAGCATGATCTCATCCAGCTTTTTCTGGTCAGTTACTCTGTGCTGTATCAGAGCGGGACAGGGCTGGCAGGGTGCCGGGAGCTGAAGTAGCAGCAGTCGGCAGGAATTCTGTCTCGCCAAACAGATATTCTATCCAGCAACCTGCTCCTTTTCAGGCATGCTCTTGCAGTTGGGTGGCAACGACAGTGGACTGGTTCTGTTGGTGTACCATTCACCCTGTTGCCCAACAGTCTCCTTCTTCAGCCATTCAGGCTATCTCAGGATTGGCCCAGGATTATCCCAGGCTTCTCTGTTCTGGGTGATTTCGGTGTTCATGCTGATATTGCTCAGTCAGGAATGACTCAAGGTTTCATGTCTGCCATGGTAACTGTGGAACAATCACAATGAATGGCTGACCCTGTGAGTTCAGCAGGACACAGGTATACGTTTAAGGTTGGTGGCAATGTTATATATGACTCATTAATCCTTTTTCCTCAGGAGGGAGAAAAGAGGGCACAAAACTACACTTTTCCCCCCAATAGTGGCAGCCCATTGGTTGTTACATCTGAGCTGAGCCAATGTTGATTGGCTTTGACACGCTTTGTGAAAATGTACCAGCATAAGAATACTTGATATTCTCTGCGGAGGCTCTTGTGCCTTGAACACCAGGATCACTTCTAGAAATTAAGCTCCCATCACTGTGTCTCTCTACCAGAAAAAGAGAGAGAAAGGGCTGGGAGCAGAATTTCTTGTCATGTGCTGCTGAAGGCAAAGAAGCCCTCGGAGGGAAAAAAAGAAAAGATGGTGATCCAGGAAGATCTCCTGAGCTTAGCTTGAGTTTTCATTCAGTAGCATTATTTCAGTGAGGCCTGCATTGTACCATGGCCATTACATAACAACTATTCACCTATTGAATTTGCTTTGGGCTTCGGAAAATACTCTGCTTAATAACTTCACATTTCATAGAAATGGAGCTAGTTAATTTATTTAAGATCTAATTATGTGATCCACTCAGTTGCTACTGCTGTATAGAAGGACACAAATGTCGATCACCATTCATGTGCTTTCCTAGATGAAGGATTGTCACAAAAATCTGTCATTGCAACATTTGAAGAGTCTCATTCATTTTGTACTGGCATTTAGAAACTGCTTCAGGGTTGTTGTTTTCTCCAGGAGATCTTTTTTGACTGTTTATAACATTAGACAGGTGTTGATGATTTGCTTAGAAAATAGACAGGCTTGACCTTTCCTCCTTATGTTTTAAAATTTCCTAATCATCATAATTGTCACCATCAACATATGAAGTGAGTTTCTGCGTTTTCATTGTCAGTTAGAACTTATTGGATGTGGATTCTCTCGCTTCAAAGTTCAGGATATGCTAGATGCTTTTTCTAGTCTTACTCTTAACCCTTCTATTAACTATTTTTAAATTGTATTTGCTTTCTGCCTATGCACTTAGGCGGCGATGGGATGCCCATGTTCCCGAGAGTGAGCCCGGCTCAACTCAACAGCCTGGCTCACGACATTGCCACAGTCCGCCGTGGCTTATTCAAGGGCCATTGTGAATATTCAGTCCAGAGCATGTAAACCGCAGCAACAACCCACTCCTGCTCACTCTGGATGTCACAAAAAGCTGGAAATGGTCTGCTGCCGCATAAATATCCCCAGTGGCTACATGCCAGGCTGTGCCTCAGCAGTTGTGCAAATCCAGCCAGTGAGAGTTACTCAGCAGATCTGCACACAGAGTGTATCACTGGGGTGTGGTGGTGGAACTAGGGCGCAGGGTGTCCAGGGTTCTTGTCACCCGGCAGCCATGGAGCTCGTGGGGACTTGGGCCAGTCACAAACTCTCAGCCTGAGCCACCTCACAGGGTTATTGTTGTGAGAATTAAATGGAGTGGAGGAGGACTATGTAAACTGCCTTGGGCTCCTCTCAAGAGGAAAAAAGGTTGATACAAATGTAACGTAATAATAAGAATGATAATAATTCATATAACTTAAAGTAATCATAAGCAACTCCAACAATATACACCTAAGATAACAGGTTCCAAGGACTGTAACACACACACACACACACACACACACACACAGAGCGAGAGCGCACACTGTTAAACTTTGGGCACTTCCTGAGAAGGCAGCACTCACTAGAGAAGGCCGTCATGCTAGAGAAGTTTGAAGGCAGAAAAAGAGGAGCTGTGAGATGGATGAATTCCGTCAAGAAAGCCACAGCCTTGAGTCTGCAAAAGCTGAGCAGGGCTGTCAAGGACAGGACTGTTTTGAGGGTGTTCATTCATAGGGTCATCATAAGTAGCTGATGACTTGATGGCACACAACAACAACAAACTTATACACACATTCACATGTTTGCACAGCTCCCTCCATGCAGAAGTATGATAATAACAAAAAATAGAATTAATATAGTGCTCTCAAATATTTAAAACACTTCATTGTTTTATCTAGTAATAATCTTCAGGACAGCCATGTAAAGTAAGTCATAAGTATCATTTTTTCTGATTGCAAATTATGGTGGTCCAGACTGAGAAGTCCCCTTCTTCAAGAGGAAGGGGTCTCCTTCAAAAACCTTCTCCCTTTCTCTCACTTTGTGCCTTCCTTATTCTGCGGATATCCTGACTCATCATCAGGGAATACTCTCAGAGAGCTGGAAGGGCTGTAGAGCAAAGGACTGGGGAAGTCCAATTCTGCCAGTGCAGATGATTCAGTGCAAATATGAATCTGACCCAGATAGACTGAGAGTGAGCAAGTGGCTTGGCAAGGGAGTTCATGGGAGAGGCACTCAAGCCAAGGATTTCTTGATTCGTCATGCTCTCTCTTAGCTACACGGCCACAGCTGCCTTCTGAGCTGGGGATCATGCAGGGCTCGTGCCCTGTCCTACCTCTCCCACACTTGGCTGCACGAACACTGATGCACGTGCACTGCCAGGCCCTTTCTGGCCATGGGACACGGCCGCGCATGCTCCACGTGCCTTCCCCTCCTCCCATGCACATTCATCTGACCCATCTTACTATCGGACATTAGTCTTCTAGCGCTGTTGCCTTTCACCTTGCAGACTTAGCCCAAATGCACAGCTGGAGAGCAACTTCTTAATTTTTCCCCATATTAATTCAATGCTAGCACTGCTGTTGCAATCCAGCTAACATCAGGCTGTGCCTCACTAGTAGCAGAAATATAAAGAAAACACACTAATAAACAACTCGAACAACATAAACGTGAGATAACAGATTCCAACTGAAGACAAGAGTTCTACATGATCATCCAAAGGCTGCTGTTCTGTGTATATTAATTAGAGATCCCATTTCCATGAGCAAAGAAGGGTTTTTGCCCAAATGTACATGCATCAGAACAGACTGCACGTTTACCTAACATTGTGTTATGCTTGCATCTAGTTAACTTTTGGAGTTTCCCTCCCCAGCAACATTTGTTGGTTTGTCATAAGTTGAATATTTTTGTAATCATGTAAGGTAACTGCAAATGCAAGGCAGCAGATCATTGCCTGGTCAAGACAATGATTGTAGTCTTATCTTGGAGCCCCTGCAGACAATGGGCCAATTAGAATGGTCCACCCCTGAAGACTTATGGATCCAATGGATATCCATATTGGGGGTGGGGTGGAGTTGGCAGAACTCCAGTGATCCTGTCAAGTCACTGGTCACAAAATGGAAGCAGGAGCTGATTAGGGCCTTAGATGCAATTGCTCCTGAGTGCCCTCTCTGTCTTTCTTCTGAAAGAATTCCCTGGCATGTAGAGGATATCCAATGTATGAAGCAGGAGGGAAGACAACTGCAGCACTCATCTCCAAGAAAACACTTTATAGACAGCATCTCGCTCTTGTAGGGTGGAGATACGAGCAGCAAAGAGGGGTTTCTTCTGTGCTCGTATTATGCCTAAAAATTCATGTCCAGCAGAATTTTTTAGGGAGGTCAGGAATTTGTCTCAAGCCCCAATGACCCCTCACCTATTTTTAGCACTATCAGTCACTCACCGTGATAATTTTATTTATTTATTTGATTTCTAAGATTGCATCCAATAGCGGCAAATGGACCATTTTGCAGTAAAATGGATAAGAGCCAAGTCTGATGCGATCGTGAAGGTGGAAATGGACACAGAGGTGTGTCCAGCCAATCTGTGAGTGGGGCTCTCTGGATCAATTTTGACTTGTAAGTCCTGACGATGTTGACAGGCTGCTTGAGAAAAACCACCTGCCCTCTCCATTGGTGTCCATCTTGACTAGCAGTCCAGGGGGTAGAGGCACTGAGGAAGCTACGTATCATGCCATATCTCATCAATGCCTCATTCAGAGAGGGAAGTGCTCCTGCCTATTGTATGGCCTCTCCTTAAGAAACCAAATATGAACCTGCTGGACCTTGAAACTTTAGACCAGTCTCAGATACACCTTTTCTTTGTAAGGTGATTAAGAAGATGGTGTCTCTCCAGTTTCAAGTGGTTCTGAGTGATACTGAGTTTCTGGACCCATTTCAAACTGGCTTCAGAGCAGGACATGGAGCTGAGTGTGCTTTGGTCGCTCTAATGGATGATGTACAACGCAGAATGAACAAGGGGAGTGTGTTCCTGTTGGTTCTTTTGGATCTCCCAGTGGCCTTCCATATTGTCTAAAGGTGTTGGGACCTGGGGCCACTGCCTTTCAGTGGTTCTGTTCCTACCTCTTGTCAGTTGCAGATGGTATTGCTTGGAGGCAGTCACTCCAAGAAGGAACTGACTTGTGGCATCCCACAGGGCTCCATTTTGTCTCCAGTACTGTTTAGCAGCTACATGAAGCTGCTGGGAGAGAGCATATGATGGAGAGGTACTGGATGCTATCAGTATGCTGATGACACCTGGATCTACTTCTCCTTATCATCATCTGCTGCTGCTGCTTCTAGAAATGAGTCTCTCCTCTGAATGACTGTCTGAAGCTGGTAATGGACTGGATGAGGAAAAGCAAATTGAAGTTGAATCCAGAGAAAATGGAGGCTAAGGGGTTGGCTCTAGATGGGGTCACATTCCCCTTACAGTTTGGAGATGCTTTTGATCCACCCGTTCAGATGTCAATGCAGACAGACGTTGTGGTCAAAAGTGTTCGCTATTAGCCCTGGTTGATTTGCAAAGTGCATTCGTTCCTGAAGGAGAATGACCTGAAAACAGCAGTTTATGCACTGGTAAATTCTAGGCTCAGTTCATGCAGTGTTCTCTACCCTTGTGCCCAGAAGCTGCAGTTAGTACCAAATATGGCAGCCAGCTTGGTCTCTGGGACATCATAGAGAGACCATATATCACTGATAGTAAAGTCTTTGCACTGGTTGTCAATGTTTCCAAACTCAATACAAGGTGTTGATAATCAGCTTTAAAGCCCTTCATGGCTTGGGTTCAGGAGTGCTTTTGTCCATATGTTCTGCCTCACCCACTAAGGTCCTCTGGGGATAATCTTCTGAAGTTTGCTTCTGAAAGATTAATGTCAGCTACCCAGAGGACTTTCTTAGTGCAAAGACTGTGGAATGGTTTGCCAGGAGAGATGAGTCAGATATCCCAGATTGCTACCTTCCAGAGGGAGTTAACGATGTATCTCTTCCAACAGGCCTTCCAGGATTAGTTCCTAAATTGGTTTTATTTAATGTGCTTGTTTTTAGTCTAAATTTGACTTGCTGTTGGTTTTAATCTCTTGTAAACTGCCCAGAGCCTATTGGAATGCAGAGGTATATAAAAATCAAAACATACAACACACACACAAACAAACAAGGTCCTAGTCAGCAGCAAAGACAACCACACTCAGAATGACTCTGGAGAGCAGCAGCAATAGCTTGGACAAAAAGTACAATCCAAATCAGCTAGAACCGAGGACCAGATGCCTTCAAATTATGTATTTTCCCACAGAATTTGAAGTCATGTAGTTGGACTTCCAGCCTCCACTTCTGAAATATCTGAACACCAGTTCAGGTTCAGGAACTGATCACCTCCTTTTTGAAGTAGCTTTCAGGAAGACCCTTACCAGAGTTTGTCTAAGTTAGTTTTGGATACTGAAAAAGTTGTGGGGTAGATCTTTTCTGGTTGAGGGTCACCAACTTGGCATGACATCATGGGCTAGCAGATAACATCATCTTTGAAGACTGTTTTTGCTCCTCTTAAGGCAGCATTTGATCATATAGAGGTCAATATGTGACTAGGATCCTCAGAATAGTCAAGCTTGGGAATTCTCACAAGCTCTGATGAGAAGTTTGTGTGAGGGTAAAAACCTAGCCGGGATGTTGCTCCACCTTAAGCTGATGAAGATGTTCCAGAAATGGGTGTGGGTGGAATGCCAGGGATGAGCAGTAAGACCAAATTTCAGAAACTGTTGTATACGTGGCTTGGGAGAGCAAGAGGAGGCAAAGGCAGGGAAAAGTGAGGGCTAGAAATCCTTCTTGTAGATATTACTGAGGACCAAGGAAGCTTTCTTCTCTTTCTTTCTCTGGGAACTGGTGGGAGAGCAACAGATAGATTTATTGAGATAGAGAGAAAGCATACTAAAAGTTTTGACTTCTGTTATGAATTAGCCATATCTAGACCAAGATATTTGAGTATGGGAGATATTTAGCTCACTCAACATTGCAAAGATGCTAAATTGGCTCTGAGGGGTCTTATCAGTAAGGTTTAGCTTAGATGAACCAATTGTCTTAAGGCTTTAATTCCAGAGCAGTTGAAGAGAATGAAAGAAAACAATGGAAAGAGACCCCAGAGCATTTTAAAATGGTTTATATGGCTTATATTCCCTGCAAGAGAATATAATATAATAAAAGGAGAAAAGGCTTTCACGATCTTGCACAATAGTTTAGTCATTTAGATGATGTGCACATTTATGTATATTTTCTTTATTGGCTTGTACAGAAATAGGATGGGGGCTTCCTCCCTTCATGCCCATCTAAACAAAGCAACAAGCTCTGATGATTTGTCCTCTTTTTCTGTCATCAGATTCCCGACAATTAGATGCCAGACACATGGCCTTCCTTGTCCTAGCCACTCATACTTTGTCCTGGAGTATTGGCATTCTAGGGCCCAGAGCTTCTGGCCAGTATGTAATTTTACATCTGAAAAGAAAGGAAAGGAACAAGGCTTTCTTTTCTTCAGTCCCTGGGTTAGAGTGACATCTCTAGCTTGCTTGCTTTCTCCTGGAATGGGAAAAATACATTAAATACTGTGCAAAGATAATTCACATCCAAAACTGAAATCTCAAGAACAGATCGCATATATCTTCTCTGTAATAATATATAATGCTTTCAGTGGGCTGCAATTATGAGCTTCATAAAACTTCAAAGATCGTCAATATGACAATATGCACCTGCCAATGTTCATGGGAAAAAAGGGAGCTTTCAACTGCACAGTGAGGGAACATAACACCTTCTTGGACAGGACAGAAATGTGACCCAACTATGCATGAGTAAATGCAGCTTGTATCTGAGTGTTTAGAGAGACACAGGCAAAGCAAACCCAATAAAAGAAATCTTAGTCTATTTGCCACATGAACTTTAATCAATGAATCAATTAATTTGTCCATTAGATTTGTTCTGAATGCATGGATGTAGGACAGAGGGAATATTTTTTTGGGAAATAAATATGCCACCCAGTTTGATACAGGCCCCTACCCACCTTCTTTCTGCATTAATAGTTATGTCCAACAGGTTCAAGAACAGCCAGATGATCCTTACAATAGGAATCATGTTTCCACAAACAAATCACCCTTGCTGGATTGGGCAAATAAAGTGTTTCAGGAACACTTGGCAGTCATTCTAGGCAAACTGTGCAATTTCAAATGTCTGAGGTCTTCACTGTGAGATCCAGCTGGGAAACTGTGCATTTAGCACCTGCTTTCATACACATGGCTTGCACTGGGTTCTCAGCATACCAAAATAGACAGTGAGCCCCCTCCAGTTGTGGCAGCTAGAGAGATGTGGTGTGTCTTCACATCAATTTCTGTTTGATGTATTTTCACATCCAAAATTAACTATATGGGGAAATCCAGATTTAAAAATTGGCAGGAAAGTATTTGTTTGGCGGACTTAAATGAACAGGATGATTTTTACTTTCGATCAGCTTGTCATTTCTCATGATAACTCTCTGCCTTTTCTTTTTGCTTTGTGTGCTAAATAAGCTGCCAGCTATGGCCACATGGCAAGATATGCAACTGATACATTTGTTAGAATCCTGGTGTGGTCCTGCAGCTTTCACGGCTTCAGAGTGCCTGTGTTATTGCAAGTATTGATTGAGGCTGAACGGTTAACTAGCCTACAATTCACGTCTATAAATATTTATTATTGGTGAAAAAGGATGTTACACAGGGTATTAACCAAGAATGGAATAATGAATACCTTCAGGGGCTCCTATGACTCTGTCTTGCTAGCTAAGGTCCTCCTGGGATAATCTTCTGAATTCTGCTTCTGTAAGATTAAGATCAACTACCCTGAGGACTTTTTCCATGGTTGCCCCTAACCTGTGGAATGGTCTGCCAGAGAGATCCCCAAATCCCCACTTTCAAGAGGGAGTTAAAAATGTATGTCTTATAACAGGCCTTCCCAGATTAGTTGTCATGCCAGTTTTATTAATTATGCTAACTTAGTCAATATTACTTACTATTGGTTTTAATTTCTGATAAATCACCCAGAGCCTATGGGAATGGTATGTGTGTGGGGGGGGGATATTAAGATAAAATAAATAAATAAAGTTGGCAGGTAATAACAGTATTTAAGAATCCTTAATCCTCTTTTCTTGCAAAAATTATTGACATTCACAATTCCAAAACCTGCTGGCTCTTAGCTAAATGCTGTGGATTTGCATGGAAATTCTGATATCAAACAAATGCAAATTGCTATAAGGTTCTAGAAGGTCATATTCCTCATTGTTCAGACTAACAAAATAGTTCTGGTCAGATGTTTCCTTAGACAAAGAGGGAAATGCGGCTGTGTTCTTTTCATGAGAGAAATAATTGGCTTCATACCCAAAATAAATTGTATTATCTTTGTCTTTCGTACAGCAGTTGAATTTCATGCAGGTGTAAATAAGACACAGGGCAGGTTCTATTTAGAGCTCAGTTTATGCTTTCTTTTTGGACCTTCATAACTGTTGGTTTGGAAAGCTCCCACCTGACACTATAGGCAGCTGCTGCCAGGTCATGTTGCAGAACTGAACCAGGTGTTATTTTCAGCATAAAACTGTTTTTCCAACTGCCCAAGAAGCCAGCTCAGTGCCTTCTTCTCCATACATGAGCACCTCCCCAAATGTTTTTAATGGAAAAAATACAATATGGAAGAGTGAAATATGAGAATGATTAGAAAAACTAAGAGGAATAAAGACAGGAATGAAACAAAGGAATAAGAAAATAAGAGAAGGGAAAAGGAAGATACCATGCCAAGAACAGATGACATTATATTCCCTCCCTAAACTGTAGTTGGTGACTGGAACTCCCTCCCCCCAAATCTGTAATTGAAGGTTTGAGAATCCTCTTGTTTGATTATAACTGTGGTGACTGGCATTCATCCTGTCACAAGATGGCGGCTGAGCTGCAAAATATGCTGAAGGGACATATAGGGATAAATAGGTTCCAAAATCCACATTGCTGCCCTTATCCTGCAAATCTCTTGTAATGGCTGCTTCTAGTACAGCAGGTCTGACTTTAATACCAGGAGATTTAATTTTCATGTTACCTGGTAAAATATTTAGGAGTAAATCCACCAGCATTACTGAAACCAGACTACACCTGTCCTGACAGGGTGCAGCTGAGCTGCCTGCTGAAACTGGTAGAAGTTACTCCATGTTCTTCAAGTGGTAAAGATGTCTTAAAGCAGACTCCCAAATGATAAACCTGCTCCCTTAAGAGGAGTGCAATCCCATCCAGGACAGATTGAACCCCCTCCACCTGATCAGAAGGACAACCCACTAGCAGCATGATGGGTGTTGTAATCAGTCAAATTGGACAAGCACCAGACTGGGGAAGGTGAAAGTCTAATAATTCTGATAGTTGTTATAAGGAATACTGAGATAGTGTATGGGAAATGGTCTGAACAAGCCTAAGCAAATGGATCCATGCAAATTATGAAGATTTTGATATACATAAATGAACAATGGCCTTTCTGATGTCTCAGTGAGGTGATCAATCTGGCTTCTGTGCTGTCTGTCACTGTCTACAGGCACCATGTACCTGGAAGTACACAACCAATGCATTTCAATATGATATATAAAAACAGTATACTTTATTCATTTGATTTGTCTTAATCATCCTTAATACCATTATTCATTTCTCTTTTAGATAAATCTGGAACTCATAGGTGTCCTCTGAGCTCCTTCATGGATGCTGTCTGTGATTTTCCACTTACTAGGTGAAAAAGTAAGTCTCCTTGGCAAACCCTTACTTCCCCAATACCAGTCCCAATAACAACTGATTTCCATCTGAGGATGAAATGGCTTCCAATGTATGGATTGATTTTTTAAAAAATTAGGTTGTAATAATGATCCTCTTCATTCTTTTCATCAATAACCTGGAAGAAGGGGTGACAAGTCTGCTGATCAAATTCGCAGACGATACTAAAATGGGGGCGGTGGCTATAACTGAGGAGCTGGTACTCTGGATCCAAAAGGATCTGGACAGACTATGGAAGTGAGCAGGAGACAACAGGATGGCGTTCAATGTGGATAAGTGCAAGGTCTTGCACTTGGGGCATAGGAATGGGTGTCATAAGTACAGGCTAGGGGATAAGTGGCTGGAGAGCAGTGGCTGGAGAGCAGCACTTGTGAAAGAGTCAGCAGTGTGACACAATGATCAAGAAGGGGAATGGCACCTTAGGATGCATAGCCAGAAGCATGGCTTCTAGATCGAGAGAGGTATGACTGCAACTCTGGTGTGACTGCAGCTAGAGTATTGTGTTCAATTCTGGGCCTCTCATTACAAGACAGATGTAGCAAGGTTGGAATCGGTACAGTGAAGGGCCACAAGGATGGCGGTTGGTTTGCAGGGTAAGCCATATGAGGACAGACTGAGGGAACTGGGTCTTTTCAGCCTTGAGAAGAGGAGGCTCAGGGGGGACCTGTTAGTGACATACAGGTATGTGAGGAGAGGGATGTCATGCAGAGGTTGATTGTGAGCTTTTTCCCCCTGTGGTGGATGGCAGGATGCATCCCAAAGCAAAGCTCAGGGAACCAAGATTTAGAGCGGATGCCAGGAAGCACTTCCTGACAGTTAGGACCCCAACGGTATGGAATGGGTTTCCATGGGAGGTGGTTGAAGCCTTATCAGTAAGGGTGTTCAAGGAAAGATTAGACAACCACATGTTGAATATTACATGAGTGGAGCTGGATGGAGCCAGGGGTCAGACTAGAAGGCCCAGGAGACCCCTTCTGACTCATGCTGTTTCTATGCAATGTTAAAAAGATTTGATTCATATCTGAAAGTTATATTCCTTTTGAAGTTATATACATTTAGATAAATGATTGTAGAATGATTCTTTTACTGCCAAAGCAAGGTTGCTGAGTAAATTTTTACTGCTTTTTGAAATGTGCATGTGTAAATAAATGTTTGTAGAATGTTTCATAGTTGTTCCCAGCTCTGACTCTTTGCAAATATTTATTTAAAGTTGGTTATTGTCTTTGGTGAAGTCTTACCTGGATACACCCACTCAATCCCCTTCAAAACCACACAAAAGCATGGGAAATTCTTCTATTCAGTAAACTTTATAAACATGGTCACTTTATACTGTTGGGCAACCATTTTGTTGCCTCATCTCTGAAACAATGGTGTTTCCTTGCTGTATTTGGCAGAGCTCTATAGATGAGAAAATTTCTTATACATTCATGGTTTCAAACCCAGTAAGTCTATGCAAAAGGTAACAAGAGGAAGGGCAAACGTAGAAGAGGTTAAACAGGGGGGCTGGGCCAAACACCAGACTGTTTGAAAAATAAAATGGGGTTTACAGCAACCTCTGGATTCCTTGGCCTCAGAGGCTTCTTCTCTATGCAAACAAAGTTTTATGATGGTGAAGGAAAGCACAAGGGCATATTTGCTTTGACATCAGTCAGTATTCACCAGGCACTTTTTCAAATTGCTGAAAGGGTAGCATGCAACTCTATACCATATCAGGAGCTATTGTTTACCTACTGAAGTCCCAACTAGATTACTAAAACACTGCAGCAGGGCAGTAAAACACACACACACACAGAGCGAGAGCGAGCACCACTTTCCTCTCCCAACAGAGATGCAGTCTTGTTCCAATTATTAATGAGTGTGTTCCATTCCATTAAAAAGTTGCATTAAATTTCCTATCAGGCATCTGGTTATTTGGAAAGCTCCACTCTGCAAAGCCAGGGAGTGTGAGGGTAGGAATGGTTCTTTCCATAGGTACTACTACAGTATTTCATCCATACCTTGCCTTCCTTTCTCTTGCAAGGTTGTGCTCCTCTCCATTTGATTCTCACAACAACCCTGTAAGGTAGGGTGAGAGTCAGTGACTGGCCCAAGTCACACAGTGAGCTTCAAGGCTGAGTGGGGACTAGAACTCAGTCCTCCTGTGCCCCAGCCCAGTACTCTAATCACTATGCTACACTGCCTCTCGGCATCCTTGAGTTAATACAGTATATATGGAATGTAATGGTGGATAGGATTCTGGCATAGGATGTGAAATCATACAAGCCACATAAACATAAGAGTGAGAGACAAGGGGGAACAAGGGTATGTTTGGGATGATGCCTGATGGCCCAGCTCCAGCCTCCATGTCTTGCAGGCACACAGCCTTCCCACACCAAGCAGGATTCTGGATCGTATGTCCAGATGACAATATCTGTGTATAAGCATGTATGTATGATCTAGACATTTGGGATTTTTGAGGGCGGAGAGTGGAGGTGGATAGCCTGCAGACTTTGGCCATGTGTAGCTCTCAGGTAAATTTCAAAAGCCATCTGCAAGCAGTCATTTCAGACCTCTGGTTGTCCTCCCCATCTGGCTAGCCTTCTGAACAGGGAGGAAGTGGGGGAGGGGTGTGGAAGGGGTCTAGAGAAGGTGAGAAGAGGGGGTGGCTAAGAGAGAAAAGAGGAGGCAGACTGGAGCCAGCCTTTCCACACGTGGTCTCTGGCGGAAAACAACCGAGGAAATGCTGCCCTAGAAAGCAAAAAGAACCCTCAACCCCTTTGTCCATTGCATGACGGAACTTGGCCCATCTCAGGGTATATCACCATCAAATGCAAGGCACAAAGTTCTTCCCGCAGTGTGCAGAAGTATTTCATGAACCAGGAATGGACTGAGCCCAGCATCTCTGCTGGCAGAAATGATTATGATCTAATATGGCAATAGTTAATTTATTGTGTAACCATGCCCCGCTAGCTTTGTGGCTGCTGCTGCTGCTACTGTGTGATGCTCGGTATCCTGTGGAGAAGCACCCAGGCAGAACCAAGGCACACTACACGCGGGTTAGAAGCATCTTTTCCCTGGCAGAGCCAGTGAACAAGAATTGGGGCCCTTGCTGATGTTGCATCTTGCTGCAAACAGTCCCATTACCTCTTTGTCGTGAGAAGGGCTTCAGGCATGAGAAGGGCTAAAAGATCAGTGTCCAAAACTACAGATGCTTTTCAAAGGCCCCTAAGCCAGATGGGACGATCAACTGTGGTATTGCTGCACTGTTGCTTTAGCTAAAAGGAAATGCCCTGCTCTTCCCCGTGATCTATTTAATTATGTTTTCATACTGTGTCTTTCTAGTCTGATATGGCACAGGTAGCTAACAACAATATAAGATAACATGAAAATAATTAAAATGATCATAGCTCAAATATATTAAAACCATGTGAGGAAAATAAATCAGGTTGGGAAATTTAAAAAAAAAAAAAAACACCAGCTGACATGACAAAGGCCTGCTTGAATAAAAATGTATCTGCTCTCAGGAGGAGAGTTGGATGCAACCAACCTAGCTCCCCTAGGCAAGGAGTTCCAAAGTCTGGGAGCAGCCATCGAGAAGGCCCTGTCTTATGTTCCAGCCAAATGTATCTCTGACTGTGGTAGCAGCACGGAAAGAAAGGTATTCATGATCCTAAAACTCGGGCAGATTCACACAAGGGAAGGTGGTCTTGCAGGGAGCTTAATCCCAGCTGCGTTAGGACTTGATCGGTGAGCAGTGCTGGCTGTGCCCAGAAACAGACCAGAGATTGGTGAAGCCATTATGATGGGGGAGTCAAGCATCCCCTGTAAGCGTCCTGAGTCAGCACTCTGGGCACAGCATTCTTGACTAGCCGAAGTTTCCATGCTCTGATCCACATTATTTTGTTACATGCTTATTATGTTTCAGGGAAAAACAAAATAAACAGACAAAAATCCAAATGTGTGAAAAGTAAACTAAAACTATATTTCATATAATTTACTATTTTCAGGATGTAATCCTCCCTACATGCACATGGAAGTATATTTCATTGAAAACAATGAGACTTATTCTTGATTAACACTTTTAGTAGCACATTTTATTTATTTATAGCATTTCTATACCATTTGCTTAGCTAATGCTCTCAGAATAGTTTACAAAATGTGAATAAAATATACCAAATACAATAGTTAAAACAGTTTAAAGCAGACTTGCCTGCCATAAGCCATCTCTATGCAAAAAAAAAAAAAAAAAAAAATCGCATTTATATCCCACCCTTTTTCCTGTTACAAGAAACCCAAGGCAGCTTGCACAGTTCTCATCCCTTCCATTTTATCCTTGCAAAAATCACCCTATGTGGTAGATCTGACTGAGAGTGAGTGACTGACCAGAACTCATCCAGTACAATCCACTGCTGAATGGGGACTAGAATCCAGATCTCTCAGGTCCCAAGTCTAGTACTCCACCCATCATACAACACTAGAACTGAACATTAAATTTATTATTATATTATTATTTATTATATTTTTATACTGCCCTATAGCCCTGCATAGAAATCATAGAATTCCTCATACCAATATAACTGGCATGAAGTTTTCATTTTTTGCTACCCTTAAACAGTACAAAATGAACAGTTGTCTTAAGCAATGTATTCTGCGAAACAGTTTCAATGGAAAAATAAATTTGACCCTGTCTAACTCTAGCTGAAGCTTCCTACAAGCAACTTCCATGATTCTGTTGGTTTCTAAAGCTAAATATACTGAAATCTCCAATGAAGTTAGAACAAAAATAACAGAATGAAATTTTCTGCTTAGCAAAGTTTGGTGCAACAAATAAATGTTGGTTATGGGTCCTCCTTGCTACCCCCCCCCCCACACACACACAAAGTGCAAACACACACTCTTATTTAATGGGCGGCTATAAAATGGGTTCACAGATTTCCAGGTTCATTCATTTCAAAATTCAGCTTCTTGGTTGTCTCAGACTTCACTTGAGAAGTAACATAGAAGAAAAAAAGGAAAACACATTTCTAGCCCCATGAGAGCGAAACACACATTTAACATATCACCAATAATTAGTGACATCTCTAAAGCCTGGGAGTTTCTAAGCTTTACTTAGAAACTGCAAACTTCCCACACCATGACCAGCAACGCAAGAATAAACTAAACAAATATAGGCAAAGATCAATTAGTGAGCAAAGCTAGGTATTCAATTTAACTCATTGTTTGTTTCTATGTTTGCTTGTAGCACAAACACAAATTGATCATTACACCTATTTTCAAGAAGGAGTTGGATATGTAAATATTTAAAAAACGCACACCATGTAATGTGTTATCTCTTTTGTAGACTTGAGATGTTTGTGTTCCAATTCAGGATATACCTTTGTGTTTTGCCCTGGAATGCAAGCTCAACCCACAGCCCCTCCCCTCTGGCCTTTTCTTTGTTAGCACTGTACTGATGTAACGATTTGCTTTATATTTTCACACACAACGCTGAATCCCAGTACGCTGGCATTTGGGGTATTTTTTGGCCCCACTTCCCTTATCTTGGTTCTGCTAACCTTTGCCTTTGGCCATCACTAGAATGTGATCCCCCAGAGCTTCTCCAGAACTAAACCTGAAGAGCTTCCCACCTTGCCCTTGTGTAAACTGACACTTGTGCAATGCACCTAGTGCCATGGTGGTGATTTGCTGCTTGTACATTACACAGGCATTGGTTTACAGAAGCACAATGCTACTAGCACTAGTAGCCATTGAGTCCCCCCCCCCGCCCCCATTTTGTGTAACCTGGGCTGCAGTCTTCCAAGTTCCACTTTAGTAAAGTCAATGAATGTCAGATCTAGTTGGTCCTTAAGGGCCCATCATCAGCATTGCAGGGTCATAATAATTCTGTGCTGCAGAGGACTGTTGCGTGAAAAAATGTATAGGAAGCAGTTTGGATCCTTGAATTGTGCAATTCAACTGCCAGGTAGCTTTAAATTATATGGGATTCAGAATTTGGCATAAAGCAGAATTGTCACTGGGTAAAAATGACCTATTAAACATGATGGCCTGCCCATGAGAATCCGGTAAAACAGAAGCGGAGTGGGTCAGAAGAGGCTTCCTGGGCCATCTAGTCTGACCCCTGGCTCCAGCTGGCTCCACTCACGACACGCCCACCATGTGCATGTCTAGCCTATCCTTGAATACACTCACTGATGGGGCCTCAACCACCTCCCGTGGAAGCCCATTCCATACCCTCGGGGTCCTGACTGTCAGGAAGTGCTTCCTGGTATCCAAATGGAACCTTGGTTCCCTGAGCTTTGCTCCATTGGAACACGTCCTGCCCTCCTCTGCAAGGGAGAACAGGTCTCCACCCATTTCCATGTGGCACCTCCTCATGTACCTACATTGTAACATGGATTATTGGAAGCCAGATTGAAATTTGTTATACTTGTTGAGGCCACAACTCTTTGTTTCAGGTCTGATCATCAGTTTGCATATTTTTTACAAGGAGCCAAACAGAACCAGATTTTTTTCCATACTATTAAAATGCAGGGCAGCGGTGGTGGGGAGAATTTATACATACACGAGCTGAGGAAGTAGTCTATGACCTTGGAAAATTTCTGGATTACATTTTGTGTCTGCTTGTGTTCGTTTATTTAAAACACAAGTAGAACTGGTAATGTAACAATGCTTCTCACTTCAAATGCATGTTATAGCAGCAGAATATTATTCTAAATGAACATTATAACACTGAAGCGTTAGCTGTACGCTATGGCCCGGTCCTCCTGACATTCCAGGATCACTGTGGGTTATTTAACATTTTGCATATGTTACTCCCAATAAAGCTATGTCATGTCGTCTGATCCCAGTCATCAGGACTGGGGAAGGTTTAAACAACCCTTACATAACCTTCAGTACATGGATGACACACTGTAGCCCATCAACGGTTGCATATTCAAAATGACATCTGGTGTACACTGTTGTTCGTGGGAGGTTGAACGGCCCATGGTGAACATGGTGTGTCGTATGCATCTGGCAGGGGTGAGGGTGGTATTCCATTTGGCAGTGTGCTTGAGCAACCAATGTGGTGCTAGTCTTGAAGCCATGCTCCTACACATTTAATTTTATTACCTGTTAGTTTCAGAGGTTAGACTGCTAAGCAATGGCATGTAGGTTTAGGCAAGTACCCAGAATTATGGGGAAAGCAGGCCACGGTGATGAGAAAAGTATATTTCCACAGCTGTAATTTCTGATTTATAGAGAACATTTCTTTGTCAGCTAATGTTGGGTTTCTATACAGTCAGTATTTATTGCACATGTGGACATCTAGAATAACTATTAACAGGAGAGAAAGCTGCACTAAATGGACAATGTAACATTGATCTGTTTGGCTTTACCTTGTTCTTTCCTTTTACATACTCTCTGTTATGCTATTTAAATCAAGAAGGAACTAGTTAAATTTCTTACATGGCAGCATGGTAACAACCCAGGACAACTTGATTCATTCAGTGATCCAAGTGTTTTATTAATTTTTTTCTAGTGAGGATTGTGTCATTCAGTTAAAGAATGTTAGTTGAATAACCACCTGTCTTTTTAGCTGATTAATCAATCACATTTAAATGTGCATATGATCAACACCTCAGCAGAAATTGGTTTCTGAGATGTTAGAGGAATTGTGAAAGTGAATCAAAAGAACATTTTAGAATGTGATCCAAGTAGTTAGCAGCACAGGGGTTTCCATTGTTGATGAAGGTGTCCCAGGAAGAAAGGAAGGAAGGTTTGTTTAAGTAACATTACAAACATTAGCAAAGCATCTGGAAGATAGCCTGAGTCCATGCTATTCCTAAGTATTTTTCATGGATAGAATGCGGCTGCAAAAGACATGCTGATGAAGTGTAAATGCAGCACTATTATCTTTAAGTTTGGAAACTTGAAGGCCAGATGTGGTATTTCAGAGACATTTGTACTGTAAGGGCTCAGCAGCTAAGGCTGGCCAATCTAGAAGCTTTTGGAAGTGGAACATGTCAAATGGGGCATTCTATATAAAGCTGAAGGTAAAATTAGTATAAAACTGTACAATTAATGTATAGGCATTCACCCAAAGGAGTAAACCAGTGGAACGCACTGGGCTTTGCACAGTCTTTAGTCAGTCTTAAAATGGCATGGGATCAAAAGAGATAAAACTTTAAATCCATACCTGGCAGCTATATATTTTCTTTTCAAAATCTAGAATAGGCACAGAGCCCCCGCTCTTGATCTTAAAAGCTCCCTTATGCATGCTGAGTCCCCAGTATAGACTGGTGTCCCTTCTCCTCTTCTAAAATAAAAATGAAAAATAAAGATGTGGTTGTTTGATATAGATTTAAAATAATGCCTGTTTTCAGGTATAAACATGTGTGCTAGATGTTCATTACCACTTCTTACCACATCATACTGTATATTTTAACTCTGCATCTTGTATTTTCCCCATTCCAGCTCCTAGATCTGTCTTGTAGTTTAATTTTCCAATATGCCCATTCTTCCCCATATAAACACTCACCTTACATTCTACCTATTCCAACACTAATTCATCTTTACCATTAGGTAAATGAACCTAAAGCCCCCTTTTTATTTAGCAAACTCAAACAGGCCATAATGGATACATGCACAAATCCAAAGACTATTACATATAAGACAGGCAAAATGTGCTCCTCCCCACTGGCTGGCATTGCACATCATCCCCAAAACCCCCAACCTTCACTGGGCTTGTATCTGGCATACATATTTAGCTCCAAGGCTCTAGCTTTTGCACTCCTGCTACTTCATTAATTTTCACCTTGTAATTTGGTGAGCTCTAAACAAACAACTTCTCTTCCTAGTCTACTAAGTGCACCTAATGGTTTGTTGTGCATGAGCTTTTCTGCCATGGAGGCATCTGGGGCTCTGATCTACTAACACCTGTGCCACTTTTCCTTTAGTATTTAAGTACTAGAAGTCCTTTTGTGGTATAAATAAACCATCCAGTCCCTGAAGACTCACAGCACTTCCTTGTCTTGAGCATAAGGTCTGACTTTCATCCTGGCATTGTCTTTTTATCATCCCCTCCCCCTCCTACTTGGCTTTTATGACTTTGGTTGTCAGTGTTTACTTTAGTTCACACAACTCTGAATACCTATTCTTTCTCTTATCCTCTCCATCTGTTCAGTAGGCATTAGCAATTTTCAGCCTTATCTTCAAAACTATCTTCAAAAGCAAGTTGGAGAAGGCTATCCTAAAAGAATTTGCGCTAGTTTTGCATTTAATGCATTGAATCATTTTCACTATCGGGGGAGTTTTTTTGGCTGTTCCAGTATATGATTATTATAAGTTTTACTACATATGTAATCCTCTGTGTGTGTGTGTGTGTGTGCGTGCGCGCACGCGCGCTTGCGTGTGCATAACAGAGAAATACCAAACTGAATTTGGAAGAAGCCTGATACCCTCATATAATCTAAATATAATCTAATTACCTCATATCTAATATAAGTCACTTACATTAATATGTGCCTCGATAGATGAGTATCTATCTGCAAAAAAGTTAATCACTATAAATAGAATATAATAGTTTACCTATAAGCTTAATTTGTCGCACCCCAATCAGAAAAATCAATGGTCTTCGTGGAATGGTCCATTGAAATGAAGTTCCAGTGGAAATTGGAAAAGGAATGTACTTTACAACTAATTGAGGGAAGTTCATTTTCATAGTTAGACTAAGGAAGGAAGCTAGAGCTTTGAATAAAAATGTTAGAGACCTGGCCCAAGAACCATGGCAGCAATTTTTGGACTTATTTCCCATGATTTGTACAGATACATGCTTCAAGTTATTCCCTATTTGCATAAACAAATATCTCTTTTCACAGGTTGTTAGCCTGAACTTGGACACTCTGAATTGGTTATGGGCTAAACAATCCAAACAAAAAATCATAGGCCCTACAAGCAAAGTTCGCCTCCAAGCTTTCAGGGAGTCTGCTGGGGCACTATGGGCAACATCTGAGGCCTTCCTCTGAGAGGATGCCAAACAGAGAGAGGAGCTTCTTGATGGTTGTTCCCCATTTATGGGGTCATCTTCCCCTGAAGCCCACCTGATGCCAACTCTTTCATTCTGGTGCCAGGTTAAGACTGCCCTCATCCATTAGGAATGTAATGACATTTAATGGCATTTAAGGGCATGATGAAAATCCTACAAGGTAGGCTCCAACACTATGTGGACCGAGAACTACCAGAAGTACAGGCAGGATTTCGAAGAGGGAGAGGAACTAGAGATCAAATTGCCAGCGCTGGATCACGGAGAAAGCTAGGGAGTTCCAGAAAAACATCTACTTCTGCTTCATTGACTATGCTAAAACCTTTGATTGTGTGGATCACAACAAATTGTGGCAAGTTCTTAAAGAGATGGGAGTACCAGACCATCTTATTTATCTCTTGAGAAACCAAGAAGCAACAGTGAGAACTGGACACAGAACCACTGATTGGTTCAAAATTGAGAAAGGAGTTTGGCAGGCTGTATACTGTCGCCCTGCCTATTTAACTTATATGCAGAGCACATCATGAGAAAGGAGGGGCTAGATGAATCACCAGTTGGAATTAAGATTGCCAGGAAAAATATCAACAACCTCAGATATGCAGATGATGCCACTCTCATGGCAGAAAGGGAAGAGGAACTAAAGGGCCTCTTGATGTGGGTGAAGGAGGAGGGTGCAAAAGTTGGCTTGAAACTCAACATTAAGAAAACTAAGATCATGGTATCTGGTCCTCTCACTTCATGGCAAATAGATGGGGAAGAAATGGAGGTAGTGACAGATTTTATTTTCCTGGGCTCCAAGATCACCGCAGACGGGGACTGCAGCCAAGAAATTAAAAGACACTTGCTCCTGGGGAGGAAAGCTATGGCAAATCTAGACAGCATACTAAAAAGCAGAGACATCACCCTGCCAACAAAAGTGTGTATAATCAAGGCTATGTTTTTCCCAGTTGCAATGTATAGCTATGAAAGCTGGACCATAAGGAAGGCTGAGTGCCGAAGAATTGAGGCCTTTGAATTGTGGTGCTGGAGGAGACTCCTGCGAGTCCCTTGGACCGCAAGGAGATCAAACTGGTCAGTCCTAGAGGAGATCAACCCTAACTGCTCTTTAAAAGGCCAGATACTGAAGATGAAACTCAAATTCTTTGGCCACCTAATGAGAAGGAAGGACTCCTGGAGAAGAGCCTAATGCTGGGAACAATAGATGGCAAAAGAAAAAGGGGATTGCAGAGAATGAAGTGGCTGGATGGAGTCACTGAAGCAATTGGTGTGAGCTTGATTGGACTCAGGAAATGGTGGAGGACAGGAAGACCTGGAGGAGTGTTGCCCATGGGGTCGCGATGGGTTGGACACGACTTTGCGACTAACAACAACAAGGGCATGATGGGCCATTTCTGACAATTGCTTTCAGCAGGTCTAGTTCTACTGACATTGTTCTAACTGCCAAATTGTTTTTAAAATTTTGCATATTGGACAGTACATTGTTTATATGGCGGTTTTACTTTAAGTAAAATACAGTGCACAGTGTATTTGTGCACTGTGTTTTAGCAAATGTTGTGAACAACCTGGAGAGGGATGGCTCTTTGGTGATATAGACTGATATACCACTCCTCACCTGCATGAAGAAAAGGGAAAGCATTTCTTCCCAATCCAGGCTCGCTTATTTGTTTCAAGATATTTTCACAGAACATAGCACAGAAAATTTGTTGTGGTCTGAAACACATCATACACAAAGGCTGTTCTGATGTACCAAGTAGATTTTACATGTAAATTACAATTGGAATATACAATTCACCTGTGAAAATTTGAGTCATCGCTAGCCTGTAAAGATGTCTGTAAGTGTATCACGGATTTATGTGTGAAGGTAATGAGTAATAATGTGAAGGCGTCAGCATAACCTGGTTTCTCTTTTCTTTTCTTTTTGCATTTAAAAGACTTAAAAACATGAATTGCTTTAATTACTTCTTTGTTCTTACCTCATTTTTCAGGCAATGGAAAGTTGGCTGACACTTCCCACTGACTTGAAAAATGTTATTATTTGAGTGCCCAGATCTACATAGCTTGGGCTTGCTTTTCAATGACGCTGCCAAACATTTTCAGTAGCTGAAAATCAGGCTAGAGCTGTCTTAGACTGGGCACCCAGATTTACACAGTCGGTGGATTTTTCATGACAAGGCTGGGGAGGGAGAGAAAGCTGCACTGGGCTTCAGTCCACAATTCTGGGAGAGCATTTGAACTCAAATCTACTGGAATATTCTAAACTTCCTTAATCCTTTCTAACTGGTGTGAAAGGCACTGAAGTGTATTATGCATTCAAAATAAATGAAGAAACAAATGTAATTTCATCTGAAAGATAACTACTTTGCTAAATGGGGGATAAAACTTCTGATTTTAATTTTATTTAAATCCAATTTTAATTATTCTTTGCAGGGTTCACAATTATTTGCTTTTAAGGATGAGAGAAGTTTGGAATTTAAGCTTCTAGAATTTTTGGCTTCAATGCTGTGCACAGTCCCTCTGAATTCAGACCTCCTTCAGAGTCAGTCTGCACAGGACTGCACTGTTATGTTCTGCTTATTGAAAATTCTGTTCATTTTTGATACCTTCAAAGAAAAGGATTTACATCTGGGAGACACCAATTAGTGACTATGGTTCTATTTCTAGTCCAGCAACCAGAACACTGCATGGTAAACTCCTTCCTGAAAACTAAAATCCCAGCATTCATTCTTCAGGAGTGTTAGATGATAAGGGCACAGATAGATACAAAGGTGCCTACCAGTTACAGTAGTTCAACTCACCACGATCTGGTGCCTCCTTTGTAGAAATGTGTTCCTATTACCCTGTTTCCCCAAAAATAAGACCTAACTGGAAAATAAGCCCTAGCATGATTTTTCAGGATGCTTGTAATATAAGCCCTACTCCCAAAAATAAGCCCCAGTTAAGATTGTCAGCCAGATGGATGCATCTAGTACGTCTGTTGCAACACAATTTGGGATTTGGAGAGTTATGACAATGTTCCAGAAGAAGATGACATGACTGTGTTTGAATAAATGTAGATTTTTGTACATGAATAAATGCAGATTTTTGTACATGAATAAATGTAGATTGTTGTACATAAAAAATAAGACATCAACTAAAAATAAGCTCTAATGTGTCTTTTGGAGCAAAAATTAATATAAGACCCGGTGTTATTTTTGGGGAGATATGGTATTTCAGCTTGATGCCACGTCTTGGCTGGGATTAATGTCTGAGGAAGTACCCTTGGGATTCCATGCCTTTTCCCAGAAGGATGTATAGAAATGAAGGTATCTGTGATATATTCAAATTTGATGAGAATAGAGATAAACACAAGATTTTAAGGCCATGCAAGTTCTTTATGTTTATCACAAGTAGATCTTGTTTGCAAAGTCTGGTACATTAAGCATATCATTCCCATCTTAGTTAACAGAGAATAAATCCCAAGGAACTTGGCAGGTTGCATCTAATGCCTTCCTTCTGTTCCAGGAAAGTTCTTTGATCCAGCAGAGGCTTAGCTAGACAGAACTGTGAGGAAGACCATTTTGCAAAGTCCTCCTTTCTTTGAATGCCCCAATCCTACCTCCAATGCTATTCTGGAGGGTTCCCCCAATTCTACAGAGCAGATCTTTTGTGGGGTGCAAAGGAGAATTTGTGAAAATTGCCTCCCTTCCTTTCTGCTCATACAAGTCTCTCCCATTTTTATATGAGAGAGACTTTTAAAATGCTTCTGTAAAAAGCATATTTTACACTATGCTGTAAGTGGTTACTTATTTCTACTGTTCATTTCCTTTATTTCTTTCTCTCCTTAGGCTGGATCATATTCCAGACTGTGTTAGTTGCACTAAGTTTTTTTCAAAATCAGTGGGACTTGATTTGGCAATAACTCCCTTTTCACACATTTCACTAGGACCTAAATGAAACTACTAGTGTCTCTGGACCTTAGAAATTAACATTACACTAAGATACGACATTTCCTTCAAATAAGACCCCCCTTTCCTTACAAACAGGAGCTGAGGCTGAAGTTTGAAATGGACAGAGAGAGGTGTGGGTACAAGTTCTATTAACTCAGTAATAAAGTCTCTGGTTAGCCGATAGTCATGTTATTCCAACGCGTGCTAATGACAACCACAAACACAGCAAGCAGACTCTGCTTGTCTCTCTGTTTACTCAGCCACTGCACAGAGCTCGAAGCTACTGTCACTTGCAGTTTATATTGATCCATCTGCATCACCCATGTTTTGCCTTCTAGGAACAGAGATAATAGCTTCTCACATTTTACATTTCAGTGAACGAAAAGGTCTCTTCAACAGAAATATTGACATCTGGAATTGGAAGGCGAAGGAGAAGTTGATTCTGATTTGTGAAAAATATTGGAGTTTGTGGTTCTAATTTAATTTTTGGACAGAGTTTGTGTATGGAGATGTTGCTTTTTAATGAGACAAGCAGGTTGCTATGTTTATTACTTTTATCACCCTGGAAAAATTATGGCACAATCCTAAACTGGTTTTGAAAGGAAAAAAGTCCTGCAATTCCCAGCATGCCCCAGCCAGCACTGCTCTTACTTGTTGTGGGACCTTTCCCTGTTCATCTATAAAGTGTGAAAGAGAGGAGAAAGGGGAGACGGACAAGGGATAGAAGAAAGGAGAAGAAAAAGTAGGTTGGAGAAGGAAGATGGAGAGAGAAAAGGGAGATAATTTATATGAATGCATGCCAATTGCAGTACTGGTTGATACACCTTTTGTTCTCAAGATCTGAACCTCTCCTGCTGCATCTAAGCAAACGAAAGTATGTTGGAAGTTCATGTGGGCTTCTTGTCCCACCATGCATATAGTATTTCTGAATACACATGGGCAGCCCTAGAACCTGGTTCAGAAGCTTATCAGACAGTATGTCAGGCAGAGAAACAGCACTTACCTCATTCTCCCATGTACAAAAATGTAATGTGTACCCATTAGTTCAATGTTTCTGCCCCTCCCCATGGGGACAGAGTAGGTCATGCAATTCTGGCTTATGGATGTATAGGTGCAATCGTGTATCGCATTGGGGATGTAATTGGCAAACATCATAAATGCATCAAACAATGAATTTAACGAATGAACAGGTGATGTATATGTACCTGAGAACCAAAAGGAAGTCAATGTGGTGAAGCATCTCCAGGATTCTATAGCTTTTATACCAGGTCTAATTAGTCGATCATCTGAATTTGTAATTGTAAATGTCTTATGGAACATATTTGTGTATGTTTATTCAGAAGCAAGTACCATTCGCTCCACTTGGGCCTAATCATGAGTAAGTGTACATAGGATTGTGACCTGAAAAATCCACAATACTGGTGACTGTGGGTTATAATAATTCCACACTGATTCATGATGATCCTGGTTTCAGATGTAGCAGATTCAGCACTGCAAGGCAGCTAGTATGGTTGTTGAACTGTGATGACTTTTCTGAGATGGCTTTTTGTATTACATCTGTTTTGTTGGCTTCTGCTTACCTGAGGCAAAAAGCAGCAGTTCTATGTTAACTCTGTAAAGGAAGATTTAAAACATTCTTAACCACAGATAGCAGCACTTACAGATAAAAATAAACATGTTATTCTTGTCAAACATGAGAAGAGAGGGACTTTGGCTTCCATTTCTCTCCTAAATGTTCTTGGCCTGGCATCTTTTGCTCTATCTGTAAATAGAGGTTATTGAGACAATCTGCCTCTAGGATTTTGTTAGCCTGAGGTGTCTTGAATGCAGGGTAGTGGGACAATTAATTCTGCGCTGAGATAAAAGGTGGAGCCATGTCGTGAAGCAACACTTACCAGAACTGGTGACCCAGCTTCAAAGGCCCATTTTGGGTTTGACCTGGGAAGAGTAGATGCTGAAAGACATGAAAGAGCTTCACTTGATAAACAGCTCTCATAGTCCTTGAAAGGCTTGAACAATGTGTATAATATGCCAAATCCCTCCTGCTCCTATTGGATTTACAGCAATGATGTAAACGTTTACACCTGTACGTACACATTAACATATGCAAATTTGATGAACTCATGTGCCTTCCTGTGTCCTGTTTTCTGGTAATGCATAAACGGCAAGCCAAGAAAAAATAAAAGAGGAGAAAACCGAGGAAGCTGCCAATATCGTGTGCTCCCTTCCTTGCAAGGAAGGTGGGGTGAAAACCCTCCCTAAATTCTTGCCTCAAATGTATCTCTTCCAAGGCAGCACTGCCACATGCTTTTTTCCTGGCAATGTTCTATTCATGAGCTCTATTCTGGCTTCAGTTTCTTGCAGATTCAACATTGCAAGGCAATTAGTATGACTGCTGAACTGTGATGACTTATCTGGGATAGCTTTGAATTACATCTGTTTTGTTGGCTTCCACTCCTTTGAGGCAACCCCCCTGAATTTCCTAGGGGCTACATAACCACAGCTATGGCAAACAATGCACTGTGTCTTACTGAACTAGCCAAATGATGTTCAACTAGCCCAGGCAAATTCCAACCAATAGAAGATATGGATCAATAGATGTCCAAAGATTCCACCTCATCAGTTTTACGGTGAAGACTTACGTAATATCAACATGGGGTAGAAGAATCTGAATACACATTCTGGAATATGTTTACAGTCTGCAGCATGTATTTTTAGGATAGCAAATGTGTATTTAAACCTTTTCCACCAGAGTATATGCCTGTCTTCTTACAACGTCTATCTTCAGCCTAAGACAATGAGAGTTCTGCATGCAGCTCCACTGTTATTATCACACTGTTTGCACAAAATATTGGGTAGGAAGCAAACGGAGGTTGCTCCACTTTCAGAAGAGTCAAATGCCATCAACTCCTGCATTCTGGCCAAATTCCAAGCTTGAGAAATATATTCAGGCTGAGCCAAATTAATTTCCTTTGTTTCAGTTAGATAGCATGCTCTTAGCAGGGAACAAATAAGGAGTTAGCAAAAATATCCTCCTGGTAATTAATTGGTGCTTTTATATGCAAGGGTTATCAATAATGCCACAAGGGAAAATTGCTTGTAAGACTGGAGCAAAAGTAACTCCCACACTAGTAGTCTGTACTAAATGGGAACTGGAGCATTACCAGGTGTTGAACTCTATCCCGTAAGTGAAAATGTTCTGTTTTCCCCAGTCCTGACAATTTCACTTGATGGGTTCAATAACAAGACTTTTCATCATGGAAGAATCACTGCGGCAATATGGTCACTGAAATGCTTCGAGGATGGCTATTGCTGTGGAACTGTTCTACAAAAGTTTGAAGAGAGACTAGATTGAAGAATGGTATCTGTCAGATGTTCGCACACCTGTCTTTCCCACTGGTTGTCACTTTTGATGTTAGAGAGGTTCCTGTTTGCTGAGGGCCAAACGACACACTACTCACTCTAACTTGCTGTACTTCCTTTCCAAACCTGAGTATCACTGGCAGTTTCCAGTCACCTAAAGGGCAGGTCTTTCGTTGTCCCCACCGTCTTCTTTGCAGCAGCTGGTCATAGACAAGGGCAGTCTAGTGTTCTCTTGTTGTTTGGTCTACTGTGGGCTGGGCACTGTGATCTGGGCTTCCTGAGGAGGCTTCAGGGTGGGAAATCTGGGCCCCTGCTGCTCATGAATCTGCTGGTGGGCAACTGGGAGAGGAACACATGAGAAACCTGCTAATATGCTGAAGTGGGAGAGGAAAGAACACTGTGGTTGGCTAGCAATAGTTGTGCACTGCCAGGCACTGGAGAAGAAATTGAATGCACAGGATGGAGGGAAAGCAGCCTACGTGTGTGCTGGCAAATTTGCGTCTCTTTGTAGAGTGGAGCCCTTTCCGCTATGAGACAAAGGTTCAGCCAATCCAAGAACCATGTGAGCTTTTTAGAGTTCGTCTGACTAACTGACTGATGAGGCCTTTCATGGGGATGGCTGATTGGAGGGAAGGCCCAAGAGCACTGGGGTATCATCTTGTAACCTGACAAGCAATGGGGCAGAAGACGAGAGGCTAGTAAAGCCTTGGCGCTGATGCCTGGAGCCAAAGTAGCTCCAGCTTGAAAAGTAATGAAGACTGTTGGGTATTGTTGGCAAGTGATGACACCCATCACATGAGAGGATGAAAAACAGAATGGCCTCTATTATGTGGCTGATGACCTGGTGTTATTAGAACCTGTAATTTTGTTGTCTGATTAGATTTCTTTCCCATGACAGATGCTGCATTCGCCTAGGTTAAAAGAGAGACGGATAGAGAGGAGAGTGACAGAAGGATGAAATTAATTAAATATCATTTTTTAAAAATCCAATATGTAAAGCAATCTATTGTTTAGCGTTTGTTCACTTGTTAGTTTTTGATATAAATATTGTTTTGCTTGTTCCTAGTGTTATTATTAGGAAAGGAAGTTAGCATGGTTTGGTGGTCAGGGAGCTGGGCTGGGACTGAGGAGATGAGGATTCTAGTTCCCAATCAGCCATGCAGCCCATTGGGTGACTTTGGACCAGTCATTGTCTCTTAGCCTAATCTACCTTGAAGGGCTGGTTTTTGAGGATAGAATGGTGAGGAGAACAACCTTGTAAGATGCCTTAGGTTCATTGCAAGAGGAAGAAAGGCAGGCTATGAATGCAGCAGAGTAATAATAACAACAATGCTAAAAGTTTACACATCAGATTTTAAAAGAAATTTCATAGTATTGGTTTTCTGCAGGCTTAAATTGCACCTCTTTTGCACATTGATTCCCCCACCCATCCATAGTATTCACATAGAAAAGTAAGAAGACTGTGTTGTTGCCAGCTACAAGCACTGAGAATACTCTCTGCTGTTATCTCTTACACCTCCGTGCTCTGCATAGAAATGTCACAGATCTTTTGCAGCTCTTGGTCATTTGGTTCCACTGTGTACAATTTACATATATATAGGCATATGGGTATGCCTATACATCTATGGATTATGCAACATATCATGTTTGTATCAGATGAAGTGGGCTCTGGTAGAGCTGCTAGACATTAAGATGCTTCAGAACGCTTTGGGGTTTCTAGCTGGCTGGCTGACTACTGAGCTCTGCTTTCCCCACAGATCCTGTCAGTGCATGATCAGAAGCCAGTTGAAGGGTCACCACAGTCCCTACCTGGATCACAGGTGTCCAACTTGAGATTCAACCGGTTGCTTACCCATACTGCCTGGAAGCAGCCATGTGTTCACCACTACAGAAGATGTTCCTGTATGTGAGACGGCCTCTGTTGACGAACTGTCCAGTCTGAGGATGGTTTAAGCTAAAGAACCCTAAGAAGGAAAGGAAAGGAACAAAGCAGCAACCAGCACCTCAACAACAGATTGTGGTCTTCCCCACTGTGGTGAGATATATGGTACTTCTCTTCAGATTATTGTCTAGGTTTCTAAATCGACATCTATACAAATATATTGCCACATGCTGTTTTATGCAAAACAGTGCCCTCTGTTTTGATTATGCATTCCCTCCTTTTCTGGGCACTGTGTAAGTGGTCGCCTGTCAGGCTGAGACGTGGACGGGCAGAGACAAAGTGAGGCAAAAGCAGCCGAGGCAGCAGGGCCAGGGCCACAGAACTTCAAGAGAGGCATGTCCAAAGGCGGGACACAATGGGTAGTCCAAATCATAGTCATGGTACAGGCTGTGGTCAGGAACCGGAAGAATGAATGAGGGCAGAACAAGGCTGTGGTCAGGAACAAGCCAAGGGTTGAGAAACAGGATAGCAAACAGAGGTGCAGGTACCTTGGAGAGGATTACAGGGCAGGAGACATGGCACAGCGGGATGCATGGCGAGGCAATATACCCAAGACAACAGGAAGCAGGTGCAGCGAGGGTCAGGCAAGATGCAGGAGCTGAAGCACAGCTGGCAGGAAGCCCTGTGTTACTGAGGCAACATGGCAAGGCAGGATGTAGGTCAGGCAAGAGGCAGGTACAACAGCAAGGCAGTATGGAAAGGCAGGGCCCAGGAACAGGCAGGCAAGGTGCAGGCACAGCAAGCAGGGGGACCTTTGCTGCTGGGGGGACATGGCAAGGCAGGGCCACCTCTGTGCTTGAGGAGGGATCTGCAACCATCTGCTCTGCCAGCAGCTTCCTGTAGCAGTCGATCGGCTCCCGGGTTGACTAAATGGCTCAGGTTAATCTGTGATGGCCCGGTGGATAAAGCGTCCTGCCTTGGCACAGAAGAGTGAAGAAGTTGCCTGTTTGATCCCTTCCAAACTGATCACCTTAAGAGTTTTAGATTTGCCTGGCTTCTCACAGCTTTATATCAATCATGACATAGGCCTTTGCACACCTCTGCGATAATAACCACTACTGGTACCATCATTTAACTGCCCTGCCATGACAACTGTTATTGACATGGGCACCTTTGTTTTAAATGCCACATGTTCTATTTCTGGCCTTTGAAGCAAGCATAAAGAAGTATAAAAGCTTGACCTGGGCAGATCTGCACTGGAGCCCTTTCCATTTATGAGGACGCACAGCCTCAGAATGTGTGCAAAACATATTCATCACAGCAGGGACACTGGCTAATGAATACAGTGCAGGCACATAGCATGAGTCTGTGTCACACACAAATGAAATGGCAGGAGAAATGGGAGGGGTTAGGAAACAGATGTGTGCGGGGAAACAGCCCTAAAAAAAGAAGGAAAGAAACCCTTTTAGCTAATAACTACGACAAATGAGCAAAGGAGGGGAGATGTTAACAAAGTGGGGGGGGGACAACACAGCTCCTTCTGCCCCATAGCAAAAATCACAGAGAAGAAAAAGAGGGAGGTGAGGGAGGGGCTGGGGTGCTGCTTGCTCCATCTTCCCATGGGGTGAAACCAGCAAGACCAGCACCCACATTTCCCTGCACCCAAAAGGCTCCAATTGCTGCCTGCCCCACAAGTAATCTCCATTGAAGCATTGTCAATCGATTGATTGATCAACCTCTGAGTGGACATGTACCTTGGCCAATTGGTTCTCAAATGAGAGGGCAAAAGAAGCAATTAGGAAGTCATGACCAGACATTGCAAAGTTTTTTTTTCCCCCAAAGGACAGAAGAAAGGGGAAGAAACAGTGTTGAATTTGCAATGAGAAAGACAGCGAGCGAGCGAGCGAGCGCTGGGAGGGCCAAGGGAGGTGGGACCACACCTGAAGGGTGCTCTGTTCTGCTGAAGCCCCAGTAGGACATGCCCTCTTCTGCTCCATCCAGGCTTACTGAGGTCTTCCCTCCTGGCCAGAGAACAGTACTCTGAGTTTAGCACAGACTGATGCACACACATGGCAGAAAAGTTGCCAGGCATGAGAATGCCACTTAAAATGCCTAGTGTAGGTTGTCCCCAGGTTTGCAAGTGCAAACTGCTTTTTCTCTGTGCTCAGAGAGGAAAAGGTAACACTTTCTGGGATCTCACCACATAGTTCAGTGCCCTCCATGTGCTTTGCATAAAGAAGGTCCCAGCTTCACTCCTTGGCATCTCCAGTGAATAGACTCAGGAAGCAAGTGATGAACAGGACTTCTGCTGGAGACAACCACATCACATGAAGCAGACCCATTTTGGGTTAGGTGGAGATATTTTTTGGCTCTGGCCTCTTGGCAGAGCAGCAGAGCAGCAGAGGCAGAGGCTGGGAGAGAGCACTGAGTGGCCGGGGACTGGCGAAGGCAAGGTAGGAGCTGGGCAGCGGAGCAGAGGGCCAGGAGCAGCAGAGCGAAAGGGGGCGGGGCCAGAGAGGCCAGAGGGGCCAGGAGGAAGCAGAGGGGTCGGGGGGGGCATCCCTTGTCTGCGTCCCTTGGCTGCGGCCCGGGCTGTCCGGGAACTCCCTTCCCTGAGACACAGAGGTTTGATTGTTTGTTTGTTTGTTTTGTTTGTGCTGTGCTGTGCTTTGTATTTCTTCCAATTTAAATTTAAGTTTATTTTATCCTTGTGTGTGTGTGCGAGTGGGTTTTCGTCTGGGAGAACTGGGCGAGTGAGAGGAACTACAGAGCTAACAAGACAGGGGGCCAAGGTAAGGTCTCGGAAGGGATACCGATGGCAGACCAGGAGATGGCCTTGGCAGGAGTCACGGGTGTCGCTGTCCACTGCGACAGCTGTGACATGTTCGCCCTTCTCCCCCAGGAGAGGCAGGGATACACTTGCCCTCGGTGCAAGATGGTGACCCTGCTAGAAGAGGAGGTGAGGTGCCTGAGGGCCAAGAGAGCTCTCCAGGCCCCCCCGGAGCAGCCCCCCTCTGGACAGAGGGTTGAGGGAGAGACGCTTAGGGTGTGGTGCCAGAAGGAATGCTTCGGGTTCCTCGACCGCAGCACTCATTTTCTTGCCAATGGACTTCTGGCAAGGGACGGGTTACACCTCACGAGGATGGGGAAAAGGTCCTTTGGAGATGCTCTAGCGAGCTTCGTCCGGAAGACTTTAAACTGAGCCGGGGGGAGGGTTCAGGGCCCCCAGAAACGTGTCCGCACTGGATAAGTGTGGGGGGAGGATCAGGGCTCTGGGAGCAGGGTTTTAGAGATACTGCAGAGACTGACAGGACTCCTTCAGAGAGGGGCCAGGTATTAGGGAGGATGGGAGGAAGGAGGAGTCTGGGAACTCCAAGGGAAGGAAGCAGTGGGAAGGCGTTGAGGTGCATGTACACCAATGCTAGGAGCATGGGGAGTAAGCAGGAAGAGCTTGTAGCTCTCCTGGGAATAGGAGGGTATGACCTGGTGGGAATCACAGAAACTTGGTGGGATGAAAGGCAAGATTGGAATGTGAACATAGAGGGGTATCATCTTTTTAGAAAGGACAGGAAGGGAAAGAGAGGTGGGGGCGCGGCTTTATACGTCAGGGAAGGGATAGGATGCAGTGAGATAGAATGCAGCACAGATGCGGATTCGGTAGAGGCAGTCTGGGTGAAACTTAGGGGTTTTGACAGGGAAAGAGACCGGACAGTGGGGGTATGTTATCGCCCTCCAAGTCAACTTGAGACCCTGGATGATGTCCTGACAGGCCAGATTTTAAGGATATCTCGGGGGAGAGACACAGTAATTATGGGAGATTTCAATCTCCCAGATATTACTTGGGAGACTCACTCGGCGGTGACAGCCAGGTCACATCGCTTCCTAGAAGCCATTGAGGGAACGTTTTTCACACAGAGGGTCCAAGAGGTGATGAGGGGGGAAAACATCCTTGACTTGGTCTTGACCAATATGGAGGAGCTGATAGATGAAGTACAGATTAGGGGAGCTCTGGATGCGAGTGATCACTCCATCCTTTGCTTTGAGATCAGGGGACTGCGGACGGGCAGCAGGTCGAGCACTAGAAGCTGGGACTTCAAGAAGGCCAACTTTGGCCAACTGAAGGCCAGACTGGGGAAAGTCTCCTGGGATAGGTTACTGAAAGGTAAGCGAGTTGAGGAGGAGTGGATAGCACTCAAAAGGGAGGTTTTGGAGGCGCAACCCTTGACGATACCTCTAGTCAGTAAGGTGGGGAGGCGGAGGAGAGTGCCGCCATGGATGCAAAAGGAGGTGGTTAGAGGGATTAGACGAAACAGGAACCTCCGTAGGAAATGGGTACTGGGGGAAATAGACAAAAGAGTATAGTGAGAGGAGGAGGCCTGTTGCAGGAGGATTCTTTGCAAGGCTAAGGCTTATTACGAGCTCAGACTTGCCAAGAATATCAAGAGCAATAAAAAGGGCTTCTTTCAGCATGTAAATAGGAAGAGGAAGGGGAGACAAGTGGTGGGACCACTAAATAAGGAGGATGCAGATCCAGTGACTGATATGAGGGAACAGACACAGATGCTAAATGACTATTTTGCCTCTGTGTTCTCCCCAAAGCAGAATGGGGGATATCCGCATAGGAGATTAGATGATGCTGGGAACTTAGGGGCACTGATTAGAGTCACCCCCCCTTGAAGTTGAGGGGCTCCTCAGGGCATTGGACATTACAAAAGCGCCAGGCCCTGACGGGTTACACCCGAGAGTACTTAGAGAGTTGGCAGGGGTTCTCTCACGCCCGCTGGCCTCCATTTTTGAGGCCTCATGGAAAACGGGTGAAGTTCCAGAGGACTGGAGGGTGGCATCAGTGGTCCCAATTTTCAAAATGGGTAGTAGACAGGACACAGGGAATTATAGACCGGTTAGCCTTATGTCCATTGTAGGAAAAACAATGGAAAGGCTCATAATACAGAGAGATCTAGTGATGCTAGATAGGGAAGGGAGGCTGACAGCCACACAACACGGCTTCCGCAAAAACAGGTCCTGCCAGACAAACCTTCTGGAATTCTACAACAAGGTTTCGAGATGGCTAGATGGAGGGGATGCAGTGGATGTGGTATACATGGATTTGAGCAAGGCCTTTGGCAAAGTGCCCCATGATATCCTGGTGGAGAAATGAGGAGTTTTGGGATACACCAAAGCACTGTCTGGTGGATTAGGGCATGGTTGACTGACCGAAAGCAGGAGGTAACCATTAACGGGGAATCATTGGGATGGCGGCCAGTGACAAGCGGGGTCCCCCAGGGCTCTGTCCTGGGACCGGTCCTGTTTAATTTTTTCATTAACGACATGGAAGAAGGGGTGAACAGTCTGCTGATCAAATTCGCAGACGATACTAAAACTGGAGCAGTGGCCACAACTGAGGAGCAGGTACTCCAGATCCAAAAGGATCTGGACAGACTATGGAAGTGGGCAGGAGACAACAGGATGGCGTTCAATGTGGATAGGTACAAGGTCTTGCACTTGGGGCATAGGAATAGCTGTCATAAGAACAGGTTAGGTGACAAGTGGCTGGAGAGCAGCACTTGTGAAAGGGACCTCGGGGTGCTGGTTGACTGCAGGCTAAACATGAGTCAGCAGTGTGATGCAGTGGTTAAGAGGGTGAATGCCACCCTTGGTTGCATAGCCAGAAGTGTGGCTTCTAGATCAAGAGAGGTATTACTACCACTCTACATGACTCTAGTGCGCCCGCAACTGGAGTATTGTGTTCAGTTTTGGGCCCCTCATTACAGAAAGGATATAGCCAGGTTAGAGTCAGTACAGCGTAGGGCCACAAGGTTGGTGGCCGGTTTGCAGGGGATGCCGTAAGAGGTGAGACTGAGGGAACTGGGTTTCTTCAGCCTGGAGAAGAGGAGACTCAGAGGGGATCTGTTGGCAACATACAGGTATGTGAGGGGATGTCACATGGAGATGGGTAGAGACCTGTTCTCCCCTGCAGAGGAAGGCAGGACGCGCTCTAGCAGAGCAAAGCTCAGGAAACCAAGATTTAGGATGGATGCCAGGAAGCACTTCCTGACAGTCAGGAGCCCGAGGGTGTGGAATGGGCTTCCACGAGAGGTCGTTGAGGCCCCATCGATGCGGGTGTTCAAGGATAGGCTGGACGTCCACATGGTGGGCATGTTGTGAGCGGAGCTTGCCGGTGCCAGAGGTCAGACTAGATGGCCCGGGAGACCCCTTCTGGCTCGCTGTTTTCTATGTTTCTATGAGATATGCTTTGTTCCAGCATAAGACAACTTCCTGTGTTCCAAATCAGCCTTCCCTGGTGCCCTCGGGTGTGTTGGACTGAAACTCCCATAATTTTGAGTAAACGTATCTTTCACTGGAATATCCGCGACTGGGATATTGGGCTGGGGGTGGGGCAGGCTGGGTATGGCTGCTCAAAAGAATTCATATAGAGAAGGACACCTCCTGAGTGTTGAACCATCTCAAGATGATCCCCTTCCTTCCTTCCTTCCTTCCTTCCTTCCTTCCTTCCTTCCTTCCTTCCTTCTAAAGCCTGACATAAATAACATTAATAGCTGTGGATTCTTGCAAAGTAAACATTATCATTGACACTGCCAAATATGCTACTAAAAAGATCATAAAAATTTGGTTTCTTTGTACTGTCACTCAAAGTTGGTTAAAGCACCAGTGAATTGCTGAATTAACAATGATCATTACCAAATGGAATCAGCTTTCAAGAATCCATAATGAGCTTTGAATTGCTCTGAGTGATCCCAGCCAAAGAACAAGCTGGTGTTTTGAGACTGCACCATGATTTTGAGTTTATTGGCTCCTGTGTAAAATTTTCTTGCTTGTCATTCAGCCCAGCCATCCTGATTATATCAGGCTAACAGAATACTGCTGATTTTTATCAACTCAGAAATGTCTGGAGGGACAGAAGGATGTCACCTTCCTCACACATCATCTTATAAAAAGAAAAGTGCCAACATCTTGCAGGGTTTCAGTGAATTTTTCTTTTTTTGTCTCTTGGGTTTTAAATCAAAACAGGGAGGTAACACCAGCCAAGAGTTGCAGAGGACTAAATTTAAACCAGAGCTTGCAGGATATTTGCATATAAAGCAACAAACATCTGTGCTTTGAAGACTAATGCATTATTTCAAAACAAATTTGCCCCTGTGAGCCTGGCGTTGGGCATTGGTTATTGTAATGTTCTCAAGCAGGGGGATGGGCGGGCAGTTCATTGTCTGCCAGAAGCTATACAAAATATAATAAAAATTAAAACACGATAAAGAAAAGAAATAACCCTAGCCCTAACCCAAACCCTGGCCCAATTGGCATATTCTATTGAAAAGCCATAGTTGATCTTCAAACATTTTCTTTCATCTTTTTCAATGAAATGCAACCATGCATGTAGGCATGGATTTGTCTGCTAACCAAATGAGAAGCCATGAATTGGAGGTTGTGCTTAAACGCTTTGCCCAGGTCATTTCCCTGACAGATATCACCTTCTTAGGCTGTTGTGTGCTTGATGGGATGCAAATTAAGGCTGCAACTGATGCACACATGCTTGGAAGTAAGGCCCATTCAGCTCAGTAGGGTTTCCTTTTGAGCAGATTGATATAGCATTGTTAGATACCGTTCCACCACCACCTCCACCCAAGTGGGGCATAAAGCAACTTCTGGAAAAGGTTTTAATTTAGAAAGCAGCAACTGGCTGAATGAGGCATGATGGCAGCAGACCCAGATGCAGGATCAAGGTGGCCATCAAAGCCCTGCCAAATAGGAGTGGCTTAAAGCTCAGAATGGACACTTGGAATGGAGATCACTCTGATCATATGTCAGTCTAGCCCAGTACTGCCCACAACAGGGATGGGCACAAGATAAGTTTTCATGTGTTCTGCAGTTCACATCCCAGAAGCCCTCTCCAACAATGGCCGGGAATGCTGGGAGTTTTACCAGTTTCTAAATCTAGAAAGCACCTTCCCATAGGTATATGCAGCATAAAAAGCAGCAGCAGCAGCAGCAGCAGCAGCAGCAGCAGCAGCAAAGAACTGCTGGAGCAATGGGAATAGTAATTGCAAAAGCTATGGTTATTGCAACACAAGCCGTTTTCCCTGTATAATCTTAAGCTTCCTCTGGCCTGAGTAACACACTGGCTGCAGTTGCAATTTAAAAAAGAAGAAAAAAAGTACAGCCCACAGAAAGTTGTTGCTGTGTGTGGAGAGCAAGCAAGAGAAGGAGCAAGGGAGCAAAACACCCCCATCCAGCATTTTCTCTGTCTAACATGGTATTGATTTGTTGGTCTTATAGTCAATAACAACTCACGAATCTTGGCAAAACAACTGCACATTTTCCATCATCACTGAAGGAATTGCTGAAATGGCATTTACTATTTTTAAAAAAGCAACTTAAAAACCTGTTCATTTAAAAAATATAAAGAAGCACATAAAAAGGTGTAACTTTTAGTTATACGCATTGATTCTTATAAAAGCCTGTCTCTGCTGTAACTGACAGTGTTTTGACTATTGTGGCCCTCATGAAACTATAGTTTTATGAGGTGCCAAGAAAGAACCTCAAACAGAAGATGGTTCTGAAGTTTCTTTTACAGGCAGCTACAGAGTAGCAGTATCATTTTTCCTTAGACTGTACACTGAGACTATAACAGGATTTCCTCATGGGGAAAGGAAGAATTTTCTGTAAACAGAAGTGAGCATGTGAAGGATGAAGGTGCCAGTCCAGTTCTCTTTCTCCAAAACTAGTTTTATATGTGCAAGGGATTCTCTCTCTCTCTCTCTCTCTCTCTCTCTCTCTCTCTCTCTCTCTCTCACACACACACACACACACACACACACACACACACACACACCTCTTACAGAATGGAGCTGTGCTCCTAATACTTAATATTATTAATTATTAATACAACACCACCACCAGATGATGATGAAGATGATGACGATGATAGAATAGTCCGCTCCTTGTGACTTCCAAGCATATATTCCACCTCACTGCCATGTAGCGAGGACAATGCATGTTCAACAGAAGGACCAGCACTCTCTTCAGTGCTGTGGAAAAGCATCCTTTAATTCTTCTTCCAGAAGATAACAGAACTGGATCCTCTCAGCAGACCAGAAGGTCCCAGTCTGGAAGCATCATCCAAAGGTTAAATGGGGATAGCAATAAATACGAACATTTAACAGGACACATTCCAGGGTGCATATGTAAGCCTCTCAGAAGGTTCAGCTGTGAGCAACACTTCAGAAGCTAGGCCTGTCCATAGCCATTGCCTAAAGACATTGCCTCAACAATCACTTCTGATGGGTGGAACCACATTCACGAGATGTCACCGCCTCTGGCACTGCATTTTCTGTAAACGCACACACATTGTTGATCGTCAGAAGAATTTTCTCTTTTCAACATATGTCTTGTTTTGCCCGTTATGGATCTTCTTTCCATTTCTTTCTGAAAACAGTATGCTAAACTGTTTTGTTATTTGATTAGCTCTCTGTAAGCCTCCCAGAGACTTTTTAAATAGCGGGATGGCATACAAAAACCTTAACCAACCAACCAACCATCTTCCAGGTTTAGCTGCACATTCGAAGAATACATTCATGAACACTGGAGTCACACTGGAACAGCAGGACAGGTCCTTTTTTAGTGGATAGTTTTCAGGACACACACAACTAAAGATCTCATCTCTGGAAAACTGAAAAGTGCCAATACCTAACGGCAGGTTTTTGCTGCAGAGGGAGATGTTCTGGATATTTCAGCTCAAGAGTTTGTCACCTCTTGGACCCAGAGAAAATACAGATTACTTGCTTCTGTTGAAAAGGAGTGTTTGAAAAATATAGAGTATGGAATAGGTCCCTGCAATGCAAATCCATGTGGTATGGTTTCTGTTAGATGTATAAACAAGCAGTTATTCATGAGAAAATGTTTGATCCTATCCCTGTGAATTTATTCTCTAACAACATACAGCTTTAACTCGCATGCATTAAGTGTCACTTGAGCTCTTTGGCAGCAATTTAAGGATATTCTCTCATGCAGCTGACCTGGTGGTATATGAAGGGTAGCCACTGCATTAGTATAATGTCTGAGTTCTCTTGCAATGTTTGCATTTTATAAGATATTTTAAACATTTAGAGGGGTTTGCTAAGAGCTTACTGTGTTTTTTGGTATTCTAACTTTTAATAAAGTTTAGCTTTTAAAAAAGCCCTTTTAGTCTGGCTTAGGAGCATTTAATATTATCTACGATATTCTCTCCTCTTTTACTTCTTTTACTAAATACTGCTTTTTAAAAACCCCTTTATTCTTGTCCATCTTTTACAATATTTTATTAATTGAAATGTATGTGTGATGTTATTTACTTTGTGTAATTGCTGTCTTCCGCAGATGAAGAAGACTCAGTCTCTGAAATGTCTAGACTTAGATAAACACGTTATATTTTGGAGCCTCTGAAAGCTCATTCTGTTCTTACTTTCCATCTACCACGGAAACAGCCTTAGCATCTCTTTCCCTTGCACTGACAAGCACCGTGCATGAGCTCCCAGGATTTACTCCCTGAAAATAAGCAGGTGGCTGGCAGCTATGCCCAAGAGACCTTTTCGCTCTCTGTAAGAATTGAGTCATGGACAGTGGTGTATGTGATCACAGGGCTTGCTTCTGCAGACTTTGCACATGACGGTATCCTGTTTGTGGTTAGCAGGACATGTGATTTTAGCAGCACGGAGGTGGGGCTTGTCCCCCTCTTCCGACAAGTGTGACTGCCACAGTGCACAGACTGACATTCAGGCAAGTGGTTGCTTTCTACCAGAGGAAGTGAGGAGGGCCACGTGGTCTGTATCTGCATGGCACACTTTTGAAAAGTGTCTAGATGTGCTCTTCAGCCAGACAACTCAGCGGCACTACTTCCCATTCTTTAGATCAAGCCCTGATGCCAAGGGAGGTTCCCCTGGACATTACTGGAGACCTGTTTCCATCCCTTAGTTGCTGTTCCCACGAATGGGCAAGTATCCACCAGAACAGCAAGGGAGCTGGGATGTCCAGACCAGGTTAGCAGCTGGAAGGAGCGCTACTGTGATACTCAGCCCTTACTGCTGACAGTAAAGACCCTCGTGGGTTTCACAGCAGCAGAATCCAGGTAGGGGCATTCAGTTCACTGCTGCATCCTGATTTATTTGTTTTATGAGCACCAAGTGCCCATTGCTGTGAGGGGATGCAAAGCTGGCAGTTTCTGCTCGCTGTTGAATGAAGCAGTTGACCTGAAGGTACTGATCTGAGCAAGGCTACAGCCACTCTGATCCCAGGAGGCATTGCTTTGAGCCTGAATCAAAACAGCAGGGACCACTAGCAGAAACTGGTTACACAGAAAGTAAAGTGCATGGCATTTTGTACTTAAAAAGGAAAAAGTAAATAGGTCATTGCCATAAATGTATCTTGCATTTCAGAGAGACTGGGAAAAACAGTGGATGAGCCACAGGGAGGTAGCTTGCCTATGTGCCTTGTATACAAACTGGTCTGATGTGCTGCGTGGACTGCTCATGTAAGCAGAATTGTACGTGATCCTCTGCCGTACTGTTCAGCAAAAAGAACAAGGACATACCATAGCAACCATGGCATCATAGGTGGAACATACAGCAGTGCCTCTCCAAGGTAAAGCTGGCCTATTATAGGCTCACGCTGAAAATCCAATGGGAATCCTTTGTCCTTAACATGATGATTGAGGGGGTAGCAGTTGTTTGACTATAGAGAGAGATTTCTGAAACATTGTCTATGATTATTCAGCTTGGATTGCATCCATTTCTCCTCATGTTTCATTGCATCCTGAAACTCCAGCTGGACAGGGTAGCAAAAGAAACAGATATGCGTGCAGTTAGTGAGGCAATAGATGTAGAGCACTGTTTGTAGTGTGTTATTACAACATAACACATGTATGTGTGCAGATAAAGGAGCAAAAGAGAGGTGCAGCTGGGAGTCCTTTGATCAGATCTCTTGGTGTGTCCTGTTTGCGAAGGGGTGGAGAAAGGGCAATTTGGAACTGGCTGAGCTGCTGGAGTGAAGGGTTAATCTTTTTCAACATGCTATCTTCCTCATTTAATTTGTCCTGCCAGACCTGCTATTTTCTCTATGTGGGAACATATACAACTACCAGAAAGGTATTTGTATAAATGGCATTACTAGGGCAAAGAGTTGTTACAGGTGTGCCAGCTCTCTGGCATGTGCTATACACTTTCTCCACACTATACATAATTTTGTACATCCTATCATATGTTCACTACTTGCTTTTTTCAAAGCCAAAACTTCCTTCTTTGTTGTAACTATCCCTCATAACCATGATGGGGTGGCCACTGACCTTGAGCCAGACATTCTGGAATGTGAAGTCAAATGGGCCTTAGGAAGTCTGAGCAACAACAAAGCTAGTGGAGGTGACACTATTCCAGCTGAGCTATTCAAAATCCTAAAAGACGATGCAGTAAAAGTGCTACACTCAATATGCCAGCAAATTTGGAAAACTCAACAGTGGCCACAGGATTGGAAAAGGTCAGTTTACATTCCAATCCCAAAGAAGGGCAATGCCAAAGAATGTTCAAACTACCGCACCATTGCACTCATTTCACATGCTAGCAAAGTGATGCTCAAAACCCTACAAGCTAGGCTCCAGTAGTATGTGGATCGAGAACTACCAGAAGTACAGGCAGGATTTCGAAGAGGGAGAGGAACTAGAGATCAAATTGCCAACATACGTTGGATCATGAAGAAAGTTAGGAAGTTACAGAAAAACATCTGCTTCTGCTTCATTGACTATGCTAAAGCCTTTGATTTGGATCACAACAAATTGTGGCAAGTTCTTAAAGAGATGGGAGAACCAGACCATCTTATTTGTCTCTTGAGAAACCTATATGTGGGTCAAGAAGCAACAGTGAGAACTGGACACGGAACCACTGATTGGTTCAAAATTGAGAAAGGAGTTCAGCAGGCTGTATACTGACGCTCTGCCTATTTAACTTATATGCAGAGCACATCATGGGAAAGGTGGGGCTAGATGAATCACAAGTTGGAATTAAGAGTGCCGGAAAAAATATCAGCAACCTCAGATATGCAGATGATACCACTCTCATGGCAGAAAGTGAAGAGGAACTAAAGAGCCTCTTGATGCGGGTGAAGAAGGAGAGCACAAAAGTTAACTTGAAACTCAACATTAAGAAGACTAAGATAATGGTATCCGGTCCTATCACTTCCTGGCAAATAGATGGGGAAGAAATGGAGGTAGTGACAGATTTTATTTTCCTGGGCTCCAAGATCACTGTAGACAGGGACTGCAGCCAAGAAATTAAAACATGCTTGCTTCTTGGGAGGAAAACTATGGCAAATCTAGACAGCATACTAAAAAGCAGAGACATCACCCTGCCAACAGAAGTGCGTATAGTCAAGGCTATGGTTTTCCCAGTTGCCATGTATGGCTGCGAAAGTTGGACCATAAGGAAGGCTGAGCGCTGAATAATTGAGGTCTTTGAATTGTGACGCTGGAGGAGACTCCTGCGAGTGCCTTGGATTGCAAGGCGATCAAACCAGTCAGTCCTAGAGGAGATCAACCCTGACTGCTCTTTAGAAGGCCAGCTACTGAAGATGAAACTCAAATACTCTGGCCACCTAATGAGAAGGAAGGACTCTCTGGAGAAGAGCCTAATGCTGGGAACAACTGAAGGCAAAAGAAGAAGGGGATGGCAGAGAATGAGGTGGCTAGATGGATGCACTGAAGCAGTCGGTGTGAGCTTAAGTGGATTCCGGGGGATGATGGAGGACAGGAAGGCCTGGAGGAGTGTTATCCATGGGGTTGTGATGGGTTGGACACGACTTCGCAACTAACAACAATCCCTCATAAAGGAGGTCTGTAGTCCATTGGTTCCCTGGTGGTCTAGTGTTTAGGATTTGGCGCTCTGACCCCCCAGTCCGGGTTCGATTTCCGATCAGGGAAGTTTGTTTGGAGGTGGTTAGAGGGATTAGATGAAAGAGGAACCTCCATAGGAAATGGGTACTGGGGCAAATAGACAAAAGGGTATACCAGGAGGAGGAGGCCCATTGCAGAAGGATTCTTCGCAAGGCTAAGGCTGATTATGAGCTGAAACTTGCCAAGAATATCAAGAACAACAAAAAGGGCTTCTTTCAGCATGTAAAGAGGAAGAGGAAGGGGAGACAAGTGGTGGGACCACTAAATAAGGATGAAGGCGATCCAGTGACTGATCTGAGGGAACAGGCACAGATGCTAAATGACTATTTTGCCTCTGTGTTCTCCCCAAAGTTGGACGGGGGAGATCCGCATAGGAGATTAGATGAGACTGGGGACTTAGGGGCACAGATTAGAGTCACCCCCCTTGAAGTTGAGGGGCTCCTCAGGGCATTGGACATTACAAAGGCGCCAGGCCCTGACGGGTTACACCCGAGAGTACTTAGAGAGTTGGCAGGGGTTCTCTCACGCCCGCTGGCCTCTATTTTTGAGGCCTCGTGGAGAACAGATGAAGTTCCAGAGAACTGGAGGGTGGCATCAGTGGTCCCAGTTTTCAAAAAGGGTAGTAGAAGGGACATGAGGAATCACAGACCAGTTAGCTTTACATCCATTGTAGGAAAAACAATGGAAAGGCTCATAATAGAGAGAGATCAAGTGATGCTAGATAGGGAAGTGAGACTGGCAGTCACATAACACGGCTTCCGCAAAAACAGGTCCTGCCAGACAAACCTTCTGGAATTCTACAACAAGGTTTCGAGACGGCTAGATGGAGGGGATACAGTGGATGTGGTTTACCTGGATTTGAGCAAGGCTTTTGACAAAGTGCCCCACGATATCCTGGTTGAGAAATGAGGAGTTTTGGGATACACCAAAGCACTGTCCAATGGATTAGGGCATGGTTGACTGACTGAAAGCAGAGAGTAACCATTAGTGGGGAATCATCGGGATGGTGGCCAGTGACAAGCGGGCTCCCCCAGGGCTCTGTCCTGGGACCGGTCCTGTTTAATCTTTTCATAAATGACATGGAAGAAGGGGTAAACAGTCTGCTGATCAAATTCGCAGACGATACTAAAACTGGAGCAGTGGCCACAACTGAGGAGCAGGTACTCCAGATCCAAAAGGATCTGAACAGACTATGGAAGTGGGCAGGAGACAACAGGATGGCGTTCAATGTGGATAAGTGCAAGGTCTTGCACTTGGGGCATAGGAATAGGTGTCATAAGAACAGGTTAGGTGACAAGTGGCTGGAGAGCAGCACTTGTGAAAGGGACCTCGGGGTGCTGGTTGACTGCAGGCTAAACATGAGTCAGCAGTGTGATGCAGTGGTCAAGAGGGCAAACACCACCCTTGGTTGCATAGCCAGAAGTGTGGCTTCTAGATCGAGAGACATATTACTACCACTTTATATGACACTAGTGAGCCCGCAACTGAAGTATTGTGCTCAGTTTTGGGCCCCTCATTACAGAAAGGATATAGCCAGGTTAGAGTCAGTGCAGCGTAGGGCCACAAGTTTGGTGGCCAGTTTGCAGGGGATGGGGTATGAGGCAAGACTGAGGGAACTGGGTCTCTTCAGCCTGGAGAAGAGGGGACTCAGAGGGAACTGTTGGCGACATACAGGTATGTGAGAGGGTGTCACACGGAGATGGGTAAAGACCTGTTCTCCCCTGCAGAGGAAGGCAGAACGCGCTCCAGCAGAGCAAAGCTCAGGGAACCAAGGTTCCATTTAGATTCCAAGAAGCATTTCCTGACTGTTAGGACCCCGAGGGTGTGGAATGGGCTTCCACAGGAGGTTGTTGAGGCCCAATCGGTGCGGGTGTTCAAAGATAGGCTGAACATGCACATGGTGGGCATGTTGTGAGTGGAGTCGGCTGGTGCTGGGGGTCAGACTAGATGGCCCGGGAGACCCCTTCTGACTTGCTCTGTTTCTGTTTCCCTTGATTTAATTCCCTCTCTGCAATTTTCCAATACTGCAAACTTGTCTAGGATGCACACCTTAACATGGGGAAGGGGTTTGAGAATGTCACAGAAGCTGAGAGAAGCCACCAAGAATCTAGACTGTCATTACCTCTTGTAAAAGCTGTGACTTCCTTTATGGAATTGATCCATCGCACAGTTGGTATGGATTCTGCTTTCAGCTTTCCTCAGCTTTAATCCCCTCCTTCAACTTCTCCCGTATGGCCTTATCACAATATGCCGAAAGTACAAAAACCTCCATTTTTTTCAGGGCAATTTCTGGCTTGATTTGATCTAGGACCCACTTGTTTATATTTCTAAAAGCTCTGGGTATTCACAAAGCTCTCCTCTGGCACCATGGCTCAAATGAATTAATTTCCTTCTTGTCAGCTTTCTTCACTCTCCAGCTTTCGCACCCATATATAGTGATCAGATATACAATAGTGTAGAGGATCTTGCCCTTGGTTTCCAGTTTCCTTACACTTGATGATCTTTTCTAGCTTCCTCATTTCTGCCTTTCTATTATCTTGTTATATGTCTGTAATATTCAAATTTTATGGCTGTAGTCTCTCTTTGAATTTACTCAGCTAAGGTATGCAAATCCTTTGACGATTTCAGTTACTTCCTTGTTGACCTTAAAAGTTGTGTAATTCTTCTGTAGTGATTATTCTTGTTTCCTCAATGTTCAGCTGCAGTCCTGCTTTGTACTTCTTTCATTTTCATCAGGAGTAGTTTTAATTCCTTGCTGCTTTATACCAGTAATATGGTATCATCTTCATATCCTAAATTATTGATGTCTCTTCCACCCATCTCACTTCCTCTTCCCTTATGATATGTTTTGAGCACAGATTGAACAGATAAGGAGATAAAATACTCCCTTGTTTGATACTTAATAATTCTGTTCCTATATAGTTTGTCCTAGGAGTAGCTTCTTGTCCATGATACTGGTTATGCATCAGGATGATCAAGTGCTGAGGTGCACTTTTTTTTTTTTAGAACCTATTCATGATCCACCAATCAAAGGCTTTGCTGTAGTCTATAAAGCATAGACTCCTCTTCTGAAATTCTTTCATGCACTTCACTAGGCAACATATACTTGTGATATGATCTCTAGTGTCTCTTCTTTTTTGGGAAGCATTTTTAACCTAGGTTTCAATTTTCTTCTGTTTCTTGGATTTTCTGGAAGAGGTCTTTTCTTCTTTGTTGTTGTTGTTTTCTATTTCTTTGTGCTGGCTATTGTAGTAGTTTTTTTGATCTCAATGTGATAATCAATAAAAGTTGCATTCAGGATTCTGATCCTATTTCTGTCACCTTTTGAATTTTGTTTCTTGCCTATCTTTAGCAATCATGAGAAAGCCTTCCATCATTCTTCTAGGCCTTTGCTTTCTTTTTGCTACTGAAATGGCCTTCCCTGACCAAGTCTCTGTGTTTCAATCCACAGTTCTTCACTAAATCGTATAATTAAGGTTGGGACGAATCCACGGAATTCCTCTCATGCCTGGCCTGGTACAGCAAAGCAAGCCAAGCCAAGCTGAAGCTGGTGAGTGTGGCAACCTTCCACGGCCACCTTTCCTTGTGGCCAAATTTCTTCCTCGCCTGCTGCTGCCAGTGCACACAGCAAAGGGGCGCAGCAAGCGGGCACACCAGTTGCCATTCCACGTGGTCAAGCTTCTCCGCTTGCTGCTGCTGCTGGCGGCACCAGTAGGAATGGAAGAATGGTGGAGCTATGGAAGGACTGAGCAGGTTGGGTTCCTGGTGAAGACCCCAAGAGCCCTGAGTGCCCTTGCCAGGAACGGGAAGCCAAACCCAGGTAATCTGGTGGCTTTTCTACCACAAGCAGATTACTCACACATCTCTATGTATAATGAAGCTACTTTGATACTACTTATTATATTAAGATCCCTAAGGGGCTCACATTCAAAGGGCTCACATTATTCAAACAATGATGAAGAACACTACTTAAAATAGCAACAAATCAGGGTGGTCACAGAATCCTTACTGGCCAGTGAAAGCCCATGTGGACACGTGTGTCTTCAAGGGTTTCTAAGACAGTGCTTGTAAAACACTGGAAAATCACAGAAATCACAGGAATGAAAATATGGCCAAGACCACCCTAGATCATATCCTTCTTCTTATGAAAAGCATAACGGAGTCTAGAATTTCCCTGAAGTGTTCCAGGTCATGGTTTTGTAAAGTTCCTCCATATGTGTCTTTGTTTTCTGTTCCCCTTCCAGCTGCTGACGAGTCAGAAACTTGCAGCTACCAATTTGGAAATGCCCCACCTTCCTGCAAGAGATGAGTCAGCATGGCTTCTCCGGAGTCCTCTGGCAGGACAGTGTCCTCACAGCCCTGGAAAGATACATAATACGTGGGCTAGCAAAACGCCTGGACAGCTTTGAACTGTGCAGAAATGGGAGATGACTGGCGGCAGCACATACTTTTGAAGCCCACAGCATCTCAGTCAGCCCTACTCATGGTTTTCCTTTGGACTAATGTACGTGATTCTACTGTACTATAAGTACATGAAGTATTATACCCAGATTGCGACACAGTAAAAAATAATTTTGCATACCAACATTTTGAACAGGCCTGGCCATAAACAGTGAGCAAGATGAAGATCGGGGAAGATGGACTCCCGAGGAAGGTACCATGGGAGCTAAGAGGCCAAGGCTCAGTGGGTGGAGGCAGTTACACGAGGCTTCATCTACCCTACCCCAGACTTATGTCAGCATGGCAGGGGCCAGTTTTCACTGGGATGACAGGAAGGATTATCTGTGGCCCCCACAAGCATGTGGGCTCCAAAGAAAATCACCCTGCCCCACATACACATCTCTTGATTTTCAAAAACCTGACATTTGGGTCACCATTAGTTCAACTCTCAGGCACAATTCGGGAAGCACCTGATTTGCACATCACCTTTCTATATCAGCTCAGCAGGAAGCTTCTGCCCCTCAGCTGGACTGCAACTCCAAGTCAGGATGGACATAGGCAGAGAAAGATGGGACTTGCAATCTAACTTCTTTGGAGGGTGCCAGGTTGGGGGAGGCCATGACATGCTCAGCTCTTTAGCTGCACGTGTTATCAGGGCTGATGGCCAGCTTATAGCAATCAGGAAGACTGCTACCTCCCCTCCACCCCGTCTCTCCCTTGGAAGATATGGACTCTGTTTAAACATGCATTTCCTTCCATGCACAGGGACCCTCTTCTGTCTTTTGGAATCCTACAGGCTCTCTTGCACTAGTATCCTCTGCATGTGGTGATAAAACTGAAGTGGACAGCTTAATCCTGTAAGCATGGACCCGTCTGTCCAATGGACTGTGGGCTTATTCGCTGCCCTGCATCTGTGTGGACACTTCTCTTTGGGCGAGAAATGAAAAAATAATCTGCTGCTGCTGCTGTCCCTGCCATGCCTTTCATCTCATCAAGCCCCACGCTGGTCCTCGGCTGGTGCAATTAATTGCCAGGTGGCCACAGGCTGGCACAGGATGCGTTGAGAGAGAGAAGTCCCTGCTGCAGCGTCCCCCCTTTCTTAGAGAGACAGTAAGGCAGAGAAGTAAAGCAAGCATGGGAGCCGGCTCAAGACAGCTTTCTGCTGAAGGCAAAGAAAAAGATGGTGCCACCTCTTCATACCACGTAGCAAAGCCAGTCTTACTGCATTGCAGTTGATAGGGTAATGCAAGGTCCATGGACTACAGTAATCATGAGGTAACAGACTAGCTTAGGGGGACAGGCAAAGTCAAGTAGTATCCACAAGTCTATCCCCATATGGAGGGTGGAAGCTGGAAATTTAGAAGCAGCAACCATTATGCTGCCATTGCTGTTTCCCGGCATTTGCCTAGTAGCAGGGCTGCCTCTGGCAAGGAAGTCTCTCCTTCCCCAGTCCTGCTTGTAGCTGAGCCAGGAAATAATCCACACCTTAACCTGCCATGGACTTGCTAGGTATCATAAGAGAGCCATGCTAGATCAGTGCAAAGGCCCAGGTGGTCCAGCATCCTGCTTGCACAGTGACCAGCCAAGGGAAGCTTCCAAGTAGAATATACTTGGCCGGACATAGTTCTTGTTGTTAATGTTGGTGTCAGCATTTTAAAGGCAGGTGGCCATGCCAGATTAATTGTGCATAGAGCAAGGTAGGAGACCTGACTAGATGCTACCTTCAAAATGACCCTGAGGGTCATTTTCAAGGTAATGTATCACTGCACAGCATGGGTTAGACTGCTCTGGGGAAATCTGTCTCAACTTGGAAAATAATAAGCTGATTAGTACATAACTATATACCAAAATGAAGGTAGGAGGCTGTAGTACCAAACATAATAGCAATGGAAATTTATCTTTGACAGCTGAAGAGCTATAAGGGCTTTAGCAACAAAAACACTGGTGTTATTCTCAGGGGAGAATAACACTTCTCCTGTGTTATATACTGTTGTAAAGATTACCAAGGAAATGTCAAATTTTCAAAAGCAATATAAATGCTAAGCATCATTCCGGTTCTTGATTCTTAGCTGAGCAGATCAGAGGAAGCTGCCCCAGCTGGTCCAGGGCCTCTGGGACCCAAGAAGCCAAGCTCCCGGGGAATGAGTTGCCGTGGAAGAGGAGATGAAGGCAGGCAGAGGCGAAGCAGCAAGGGCCCTGCACTAGCTTAGCCATCAGCCTTTTCCAAGAGACCACATGCTTCTCAGAGCTACAACTGAAGGGGCCATGGCCTGAGATCTGCAACTGAACGGCCTGATTACTAGCAGCAGCTGTGTGGGTGGGGAGAGTCATTCTGGTTCCTGACTCCTGGCTGAGCACAGAGAAAGCCACCCTAGCTGGGCTGCAAGCAGCCAAGCTCCTGGGAACAAGCGGCCAGAGTGACTGGACAGGGCGAGCAAATGGGACGGCAGCAGCCAAGTTCAGTGGGGAGGTCCCTCACATTCTTTTCTTCTCCCCCCACCCCTCCCTTGTTTTCTTCCTTACAGCACACTCCCATTTACTACTAGGACTGTGTTGTTAACCATTAGTGAAGACAGAAGATAGCACTGGTTATTACAACAGGTGCAACATGGTAGGATCAAAAAGGTAGCACAAGAAACGGGCCAAGAAGACTCTGCACTGCTGGTGACCTCCTGCCTGAGGCAACATGGCCTGCACATGCAACAAGTGCAAAGTAGTAGCTGCATTGGAAGAAAGTGAAAGAGCACTAGAGCAGGAACTGTCCGCCTTCAAGGTAAGATGAATGGTTTGTAGACAGAGCAGTGGAACCGCAACAGCTAAGAGGAGTATAGAAGCTAGAGGTGTAACTGCAAGATGAGGCAAAAGACGAGAATCCTGAGGGAAAGGGAAATGAGGAGGGTGACAGGTGTAGAAGAACTAGAAGACACTGGTTGGCAGCCGTGGAATTCTTGAACCACTTTTAGTTACTTGAGGATGAGACTGAAGGGTGGCCTGCTGTGGAAGAACTACAAGATTTCCCATGCAACACTGAGCAAGAGGCTACAGGTCAACTGAATTGTGGCGATGATAGCAAACCTTGCAAGAACAAAAATAGAAGAGTGTTAGTTGTGGGAGGCTCCCTGTTGCATGGGATGGAAACACATGTCTGCCAGGATGACCTGTGAACTTGTAGGGTTTGCTGTTGCCCTGGAGGACAGATTAGTGATCTAACTGAAAGATTGCCAGGTCTCATACCTCTCACTGACTCATATCGCTTCCCTCTTATACCTGTGGGAACAAACGTAACTTTGAAGAAATCACATCAGACTGTGAAACTTTAGAGAGGCAAGTCAAGAACTTTGGTGGCCAGATAGTTTTCTTTTCAATCATTCCATTTCTTGGAAGGGGAATAGACAAGGAAAGAAAAATACTCCAAGTGAATGGCTGGCTATGAAGATGGTACTGATTTGAATTCTGGGACCACAGGCTACACTTCTGGAAGATGGACTGCTGGTAAGGGATGGATTGCACCTTACAAGGACTGGGAAGAATGTATTTGGCCACAGCATGAAGAAATTTATCAAGAGGGCTTTAAACTGAATTCTGCAGGAGAAGGAGAAATACACCTGCGTGTAATAACAGACAAAGGCTTATGCATTGCAACAAAGAGAGCAGCAGTGTCCAATAACAGTGCCCAATGACAGTCTTCCAAAAATGTAGGAAGAAAGGTAGAGTATAAAGCATGCAATCTTTGATGCCCGTATACTAATGCCCAGAGTATGGGAAACAAACATGAACTTTTAGTCCAGGATGGTGAATATGGCCTGATAGATATAACTGAAAATTGGTGGGATGACTTCCATGACTGGAATTCAAGAACTGATGGATATAACCTGTTCAAGAAGAATGGAAGGAACAGAAAGGGAGGCAGAGTTGCACTATATGTAAAAGATACATATCTCTGCCTAGAAATACAGGAGGATGCATTTAGTAATCCCAGTGAAAGCATCTGAATTAGTATAAATGGAGCAATGAATAAAAGGAACACAGTCTATTGTCGGAGTTTATTACTGACCGCCCAGTCAAGGAGACAACAAGAATGATACTTCTGAAAAGTAAATTGCCAGTGTTTCAAGGAGGCATGATGTTGACATTATGGGGGACTTCAATTTCCCTGAAGTCATTTTTGGGGACGTCAAAATCCCTTACCAGTCCAGCAAGGAAAAAGAGTAGAAGGCAACAGAAGACGCTCATGTGGCTTCATAAAAAGCTTAAAGATTATCTGTTCATGATGTATAGATGTGAAAGCTGGACAGTGAAGAAGCTGATAGGAAGATAATTGATTCAATCAAAATATGGTGTTGGAGGAGAGCTTTGCAAAGCCCTGGATCAACAGAAAGATGAAGAAGTGAATCCTAGATCTAATCAATCCAGAAGTTTTCTTGGAAGCAAACATGACAAAACTGACTGTTTCACTTTGGGCACATCATGAGAAGGCAAGACTTACTGGAGAAGATAATCATGCCAGGGAAAGCTGAAAGCAGAACACCAGAAATGAGATGGATCCTCTGTGTAAAGAAAGCCACAGCCTTCAATTTACAAGAGCTGAACAGATTTGTCAAGAAGAGGACATTGTGGAGGGACTCCATTCATAAGTCAGAGACAACTTGATGGCATGTAATAACCACAAAGAGTTACATTAAGAGCAGGAATGAGCAATCTGTGGTGCGGCCCTACCAATACTTGTGCCTGAATCTTCTATCAGTGCCAACCAGCTCACCCAAGGATAACGTACACTCTAGGCCTTCATCTCTGGAGGGTCATGAGTTGCTTACTCCTGGTTTATGTGTTCCCAATTTAAAATCCCTTGTCTCTGCACTTTGATTGTGCAATTGATTTCTGTTCTCCCTAAAACATTAAGCTTATTTGTGCTATTGTAATAAATACATCCCCAATTGTGTAAGCAGTGAAACATAGATTCCCTTCGTGGTGGCACATTTGAGAGAGAACATTTCTTAAAGAGGCTTGAAATGGCATCTCCTGACGGAATAGCTGCTGGGAAGATTGCTTTCAGCAAGATCCCCTCCTTCGGATGTCACCCTACTTTTCCATAAGTAGCTCAGATAATTCAGGTAGGAAGAGACCCGTTTCACACAAGACCAGTGCTGCAGTCCTAAATATGGGAGGGTGTGCTCCTGAAATATGTTGGGCTACTGCCTCACTAAACATAGTTTGGATTGACTGATAGAGACATTTTTCCATTTGCCAGTTTTTTAATACTTTTATTTATAATACTTGCAGAGAGTGAATGATTACTGCTTCTATAATACAGTTAAATTTTGTCTGGATATTTATTAGCTATGACTGAAGCTATAGCTTAGCTATGGTGGGGTGGGTGGGTGCATGGAAAGAGAGTATGAAAGAAACAAAGCACTTACGGACATCTTTATATAGTGCCATGAAACAAGCTTCATTCTATGCATGTTTCATCACTTTCTTACTGTATATCATTGTGAATATTTATGCCTAGAAGTCTTCATGGTATTTTAGGGTGGCCCCTTTCAAATTCTTTCATGCTTCAGACATTAGATCAGGCAGGGCTGCTTGTAAGAATTCTCTGTCAGCCCTACAAAAGACAGTTTGTTCCTATACAAATAAATAAGTCCACAGCAGGGGATCTGCATTTTGACTTTTTCATTTCTTGTGCAGAAATGTCTGTGGTGGCATATGGATGACAGCTTTGTAGGGAGTTGAAGGTTTCATTGTAAAGATATCACTGGTACACTACAAGCTCTTTTAAAGTTTCCCAGCCTGGGACAGAAGTGCAAGAGATCTCGTTGCCAATGCGAGGCAGCAAATGGCACTCCCCAGCCTGCTTCAAAGTGAAGATGTATAATACTCAATGCCAGTCACATTATTTTGTAGTCTGAGACAGAAAATCCTGCAAGGGTGTCTTCATAGTTGGAAGCTCACAACAACAACAATAAAGATTTTTTCCCTACCTTTTCATGAGATGTAAAATCAGCTGCCTGAATCAGCCATCTTGCTCTGGTTAATAGTAGGCCTGGATGTGGCCATATGAATTAAAGTAACCCTATGAAAAGGAAAAAGAAAAGAGAGAGGCAAGACACTTCTCCATCACGGCAAAGCTTTCCTTTCCACCCCTCCCTCCATCCAGGAATTTATGCACATTTTGGGCAATTTCAAGATGTTTCCTGGAAAATTGTTGTTCTGGTGGGTGGGAAATTCTTGCTTTTCCACAATTTTATTCAATCCTCCTTTCTCTTTCCGCTATGCTTTTTCCTATACAGCTTTCAAGGTGAGGAGACATGTCCATGGAACTGTATGCAGCAATATGGGGAAGGCAAAAAGGTTCTAAATTATAAGCAACTTCAAGTTTACATAGCTCAGTAGTAGTTCATTTTAGTGAACAGGCAGATTGCCACAAGAATGATATGTATTTTGGGTCTAAAAATAAAGTTATTTGAGAGAAACAGAATATCTTTAAAAAATTCAGTAAAGCATACTGAAGAGTGTTTGCAAGAGTGTTCTAATATTTGTATAACCTTCAGTTGCCATACTTTATCTTAGAGTCAGTGATGTAATGTTGATCTCAAGAAAGAAGTTCAAGGAAGATTGCATGTAGGGCACAACCTTTTATTGCCATAATAAGCAGACTAGATACATAATACAACATACCGATGAGTGCTAACACAATTTATGAACTACCATGTCTCTTCCTTGTCCTCTATGATTTCTCAAGTTGCTTGGAAGATAAAACCTGTCTTCATTTACTTGTCTGTAACTCTGACCAACAAATAAAGCTAATAAAAGGTTTGAATTAGATAGGTTAAATCTTAGCACCTAGGGACACAAATAAATATACACTTGAAATAATTCAAAAGGAATTCTAGAATCAACAGTTTGGCAACACCTTTCTTTGCACCAATCAGAATACAACAAAAATAATGCATACATTTGTAAGTTCTCCAGAACGTTAGGCCAAGTGGCTGCAGGAGATGAGAGAACAGCAACAAGTCCAACAGTTGGACAACATGTTCTAGCATTTTACTCTCTGCATTTTAAAATCAGTCTAAAGATGGAGATAGAAACTAAATGAGTTAGAGCCAAAATAGACCTTACTCTAAATGCCTTCCTAGCAGCTATGTTCCTTCCACCACCACTTTTTATTCTAGAATAAGTCAGGGCTTCTAATCCAGGTTGCAACCATGCCATAGGATTACTGAGTTTTAAGAAATGGGTCAGGCTGTGCGCTGCTAGACTCAGGTTGAAAGTAAGGTCTGTTCTGGCCCTAGATGCTGCAATGATCAGGCTGAGCTGGGATTCGGGCACAAAGATGCAATGGCCGACTTCCATTTCTGAAATGCAAAGGCTGGCTGTTGCCTAGATCTGTCACTTGCTTTGGAAAACACAGAAACTCCTTGGTAGGCAGAGAGCAGTAAAGAGACACATGGCAGTCTTTATATTAGCAAAAAAATCCTTACATTTTGTGTAGAGCCAATGCAATCTACAATGTGAGTTGATAAATGTTTTGTAGCTTTCCACTAGCATGCCATCTTGTGACTTGCCCAAGAAAGAGGACACGTATCACCACAGAAGGGAAAGGTATACCAGTTGGCATAACAAATGTATAGACGTAAATTTAGAAACCATTTTTATAATTTAAATAGAATTATAGTAGCTTTTGCCATGGTAGGGAACACTTATGACCTGGTGATGTGTATGCCTTGCTGATTCTTTCGTTAAGGCAGCTGCTGTTGGGCAGCTTCAAGGCCTAGCTCTTCCTTTGCATGGGACAGCCCTTCAGACAGACGACGTTACTCAGGTCCATTCTGGGGTTTGTGCTTGGAACAAGGGGCTTATAAAGAAGCCATGGAATTGAATGGGAGGAAAACTTTGGTTCACAAGCAGGCCTGTTTTTCCTTGAGGACAGAAAGTGCTTGCTGCCTGGAGTCTTAAGGTGCAAAGAGTCCATACAAAGGTGCATAGACTTACATACATCATACAAACAAATTTGTGATCAAGCTGGGAAACAAAGGGCCAGTATGAGAAGAGGTTACAGTATTTGTTACTCTTTGCATCTAGCATCTCCATGGTTCCAGAATGTTTTCATAGACCCTGCTAAGGCAGTTCTCTAAAACTATAGAAAAATACTGTGTCCGAAGATTCCTGCCCACACAAAGTCTTTCAAGAAAACAGAACCAAATTTCTAGTTGATACTTGGAAAGAATTAAAAAGAAGGCAAGAAAGGTTAGATAATGTCCGCTAATTAGGAAAAAAGGGGGAACTGAATCTTTAGAAAGATTTTATTCAGTTATTTTGTTTTCTGCTTTTTTGCATAGCTCTGGGTTTTGCTAACAGATTTTTGTTCACTTAAGGGGATTTCAATCCATAGTTTAAATGTTGCCTACTTTTTGAAAGGTGCATTTCTTCCTTTGACCAAGTCTCTTTTCCAGTTTTGAAGGGTGCACCTGGCTATCATTTCTGATCTAGCTTTTTGGTAGTGGATGCCTGTTATTATATTTTATTCATTGGTGAGACTCACGCTTCATCACCTTTTTCCTTCTAAAACATTCTCCTTACTTTCTGCTTGTATTATTTCCCCATCTGGACTTTGCTAAGTTGGACTCCGGGAGGTTTCTTTCAACCTCCCTCTGGATCCACAGAGGCCTGCTCTTCCAATCTTTACCTATAGTAGCTAGCTCTGTATTCCTTTCATTCATCCCACACCTTTTCTCCAAAGGTTTCTCAAGCAATTATATACTGCAAGTTTTGAACTTTCATCTATTTTGGACTGGGAGAAATTTACGTGGAGCTAAGTAACAATTCAAACTGCTGCTAGATGGGCCCACTATAATGCTTCCATAACAAACCTATTTCATTTGATGCTCTAGCACAGTTTTCCTAATATTGCTTTATAATAAGCATCAGCAAGAATTGAACTGTGCATTCCTGTGTATACTAGAGGATGCCCTCTTCTGTAGAAACAATTCATATCTTGTTGTTATATATTTTCATTTGTTGGACAAGTAAAACAGCATTTGCTGCTTTCCTACTTTGTTTTTAAAATGTTTTCAAATTTTACTGAACTTTTAAGTCAGCTCTGGTTACAATTTCTCACCCAGTGGGGAGAAGTCAGAACCTCATTTTATTTATTTGTTTGTTAGGTTTCTATCCTGCCCACTAGTCAAAATGGCTCTGTGACAGCCCTTCACACAGAGCACAGGTGGCCACCTTCCAATTATGCCAGCCTTCTCCAACTTGGCGCCTCCCAGATGCATTGGGCTGTAACTTTCGTAATCCTCAATCATCATGGGAATTGCAGTCCGATACATCTGGAAGGCACCAAATTGAAGAAGGCTGCACTGTATCGTTGAGACCAAATAGAGAGACCGGATAGCATGCAAATAGCATGCACTGCACTTTCTTTTTTGCCTCCTTAGTGGCCAAATTGTGTAGATGTTCAAAAAAATTACTAACATCATAGAAAAGTGGGTGTGCATGGTTGCTAGGCTACCCATGCTCGCTCGCTCGCTCACACACACTGCTGGTGCACTCACAGGCCATGGCCAGTGCACAATCTGCTAATTTGTGAAGCAGGGAAAATATGTGTGGCTTGGCAACGCCCCTCACACATGCTTTTAATATGTCAGTGGGTTTGTCTGGTGCGGCAACTCAAAGGCAGAGGCTCTGTTGAGCCATGCAGAATGATCTAGGTTAATGCAATGTCTGTCCACGTGCTTGTATGTCCCACCTCCTGGCATACGATTGTTCTTTACGCAGCAGTTTCTCACATGCCCAGACTAACTCTAAGGATGAATATCACATTCAGCATGGAAATCTTTAAACCATCCTGCTTGAGATTGAGAACAAAGAATTAAGCTTCAAGGATGGTATAGTCTTCAACATACTGCACGTTTTCATCTTACCCCTATTTCAGGAAGGGGCATGAATTGGTAGCTTCACTAACTTACAAGAATAGCAAGTATTTAAAACAAATAGCATTGCAATTTATCACTTGTACTTGTACTTGGCAGACATGCCCTTGTTTGTGTCTATCCAATCAAGCCAACTTTTGCGGCAATTATTCCACTTTTCACTATTTGGGCTTGTTTTGCTGTGGTTTGAAATTTAGGAATTCCAAAGCTTTTTTTTTTTTTTAATGAGTTCCTAACAGCAAACAACATCTTGACTTCATTTGTCAGAATTCGCTAGCACTTAATAAGGGAATACCACACATGTATAATTGATACACAGCCCTTTCAATGACCCTGTTTGACTGCCTTTGTGAATATTTAATGGACCGAGAATCGCACAGCCAACTTCAGATGGCCCAAAAGGGGTGGGCAATCAAGAGCTCAGAACAGTTCATGCTTCATCCTATGCTTCGTCCTATGAAAGCTTAGGAAGATTTTATTTAAACGCCATTTTAATTGTTAATATTATTTATTTATTTTATTTTTCTGGCCAGGACATCTCCAATTATATTGTTTTTATATTGTTTTTATTTATTTATTGTTGTGAGCCGCCCCAAGGCTTTGGCGAATGGGGCGGCACAGAAGCTTTCTAAATAATTAAATAATAAATAAGATGCGTTCAGGAATTTTGTAGGCTACTATCCAGGGAAATGTAAAAGCTCCTGTTTACACCCTTGGGAATTTCTTATTCTTTTTGACTTACACCATAATCCTTTGTATGTCTACTCAGAAGCAAGTTGCATTGTGTTCAACTGCACTTACTTTCCCATGAATGGAAGAATATGAATACGTATAGGTTTGCTGCCTTATTTCTTTCCTTTGTTTTAAAGACCTTATGGGAATAACTCTTCTTTGAACTGGATGATTTTTATGTTTTGAGTAAGCATTTCTGGACTGCACTTTAGGAGCAGGTTCAAAGATTTTTTTGCTTCTGTGGTATGCCAGTGGGGAGTTTGTGCACACAATATAATCCTGCCTGTAGTTGTTAGACCAAAGTAAACAAATTAATTTGAGTGAGCATCACTGAAAGATTTTCCAAATGACAAACACAGACAATGTAGGATCTCTGGACAATAAAGGTTAAGCAAACTGGGAAAAAATAGCCATACCTCATTTGTATTATATCCAGCGGAGCCTTTATTTCTGTAATCTTCAGGATGGAGCATCCATAACTCAGATGGTTAAAGGCCAAACCAACTGAGGCTTGCTCCTGATCAAGCAGCTGCTTTGGGGGGAGGGGCTTAATCTCATTGGGACCAGGGCAGGGGAGGGAAGGGTTAAATTCCCTCTCCTACTCTCCTGTGGGGTTGTTTGGTAGACCACCTGCTGTTGCTATTTACATTTTTTAAAATGTGTCCATTAATTGAGATACTTTTTGTTCGTTTTTTGTTTTGCCCATAGAAGTAGAAGATGGGAGGGGAAAGGATGCAGGGCCTGCCCTACCATCAGGCAGAGTGAAGCAGCTGCCTCATGCAGAATATCCTGGCGAAGCACTGGAGGCCAGAGCTGTGTGTGATGGGCAGCCAGCCCTGCCCTCCCTAAGTGAGAGTACTGTCCTCGAGTGCAGTGGGAGTGCTGTCCTATTTTGTCAGTACCAAAATAAGATTCAGCTGCTAGTATGGGCAGCAATGATATGGGGACCATCTTGCCTTTGGCCCCAGGTGGCAAATTGTCTGGGCCCAGCCCTGAAATGACCAAGGACATAATATGCAACAGAAATATAGTGCAATCATTATGGCAGGGTCCAGAGTTTGAGACCAGTTCCTGCAGGATCCACAGCAAATCATGTCTGTGAAGGCAGCACAAGTCGAGAACTTCTATGCTCTCTTCAGTCACCCAGCATGCTTTCCTATCTGATGAAGATGGTGGCTTCTGGCACTGAAGGCAGACGGGCTGCCATTCTTTCCCAGTTCAGCTGTGAACAAAATTAACAGATGTGACTGCCAAGCTAAATCAATGAGAAATTTTATTTGGAATGGTTAGCCTGGAACAGTTCAGTGTCAACAACCATAGCCCTCTTCTCTTAACTGTGAGTGTTTATTGTTATTTCATCTTGGTCACTAATACATCCTTCTCCCTGCTTTATGGCTCCATAGTAGTGGTCCACCTAGCCTGTATACAGACAGTCCCTGGATTATGACCAAGTTCGATTCCTGAGAAAACTGAAAGTTGTCTTTAAGTCAAATGTGAATATAATTTGGGTCATGCATAGTCAGTCCTCCACATTTGTGGAGGTTTAAGAGTGCAGGACCCCTGTGAAAATGAAAAAACCACAAATATCCCTGCCTCAGCTCACCTCTTTGCAGCAAGGGAGAGATTTTCCTCTCCAGAGAGATGGGGCAGGAAGGCCTGCTTTGGAGGCTTCTCTTTCTCCCCCTTCGCTTCCTCTCTCTCTGTGGTGATGACTGTTTTCCACAGTAATTCTTTTAAATTAAAAGGTTTTGCAGCAGTTCGTTTGTAACTTGGATGTCATAATTCAGGGACTCCCACTATCTGGAAAAATAAGACTTAGAATACTAAAATTGCTTAAGTGCCACCTGATCATGGCATGCATATCAAGTTCCACAATCTGGCACGGTCTGGCAGAAAGAGCACTGAAGACATGTGCTTGACCGCACAGTCCTGTAGGTCTGCTCATAAGTAAGTACCCCCGAGTCTAATAGAGCTTACTCCCATGTAAGTACAAATATCCTGAGAGTTGAAATGGCAGTTCCCTGAAGTGCAAAATGGGAATGATTGCAACCAATGTTGCAAAACAGCGTTCAGGATCTGCAACGCCACCTGTAGATCTGCACATACGCAAGGGCTCCAGTTTCCCACTTACTACCCACGTGTCTCAAAACTCTCCTCTGGACAGGCTTCTCTTGATCCCAAACAAAATTTAAGTCATAGGAATGCTTCTGTACACAGGCTTCATGAACAAGAACTGTTTGCATATTCAATGTGTTCCCAAGCTGTGTGCAAGGCTACAACAATGGATGGATAGTTTGTAGAGGACATTTTGCAGGCCCTGGGCCTCAAACAAGTTGAAAAGGAGTAATGGGAAGCATTAGAAACAAACGTTCTTCATTTGAATTTTCTAAAGATTTTATATTCTCACTGTTAGAATGTGTTCTGTTTTTCTCCAGTGTTTCTAATTATGAGTGATGTTAGATCAAAGGCTTTTCTACATGAGGAGTTTATTGTGGACTTGCAATTCCTCACTTCTGGAAGTTTGCAGGGCCTTTGCATAATGTCACTGTCCTCCTAGAGCCTCTCCAATATTCTCTAAACACAAATATCTTCTCTCCTCTCCTCTCCTCTTGTAGTAAGGAAAATGCAGTATTTTGCTGAGATGTTGCTATTATATGCTAGGCAAGCCTTATGTAAAACCTAACTAGTGCTCTATGCTACAGTGCCACCTTGTGTTATGTAACAGAAGGTATAGGAACGTATAGAAAGGCAGAGAGGACGAACCTGGCAGGTGGAGGAACCTTGTGTAAAAGGCTATCGACTAGCAGTTGCCAGTGCCAGCTCCGGGGTCAAGGAGGTGGCGGCATCTACTTCTCCCCACCACTGCTATCTGGGCCAGAGGGAGAGGCAGGCTGCAATGCTGAAGTGGTGGAGTGTAACTCCAGGGAGCTTTGGTCAATGGGTCCCCCACTGGGCTGTAGACTCTTGGCTGGTATCTTGTCATGCCTACCTTTGATGCTGTGTATGCTAATGGCAATGGATGCAACTCTTGCAGCCTTGGCTAGTGATGCTAGGAGCTAAATCTGGGACCTTTTGTGTACCAAGTATTCATTCCAGCATTGAGCAGTGGTCCCTCACTGTGATTCTGCTACTTGGGGCTTCACTAAGCAATCCCATCACATCCAGTGCAGCTATGCTATGCATGAGAACTACACACAGGATCCGGACTAGAAGGGATACATGACCAGAACACGAGCTTGTTGTTGAGGCACCTACTGGCAATTACTAGGCTAGACTGAACCACTGCTCGCTCGCTCTCGCTCTCTCTCTCTCTCTCTTCACCAGGATAATTCTTTGTCAAGTTTTACATCTGGGGCACAGTGACAGCATCAGAAAACTGCATCTCAACTGTGTGATTCATGACCCTACTTCATAAAGTGTTTTCATAAATGCTTCTTTTAGATTTGATTGCTTTTGATTTCTATCCTATTTTTGAGTTTTGGGAAGGGGAAAAACAAACAAACTCCAAACTTCAAAGACAGTCTGCTGCATCTCATTTGCTTTAGTGTCAGATTTTTGCATCCCAACAAACCCTTCGTACATTCATGTGACATCTACTTCAAATTGTGAGTCTCTCTCTCTCAATCTCTCTCTCTCTCTCACTCACACACACACACACACACACACACACACACACACAGATCAACAAAGTAAGTTTAGTTTAGTGTCAGTTTTGACTATCGTGGGCTCTTGAAACACTGGTCCTGCGCTCCTGTTAGATGCCACATTCTGACCATCAAGCACTGTGCTGTGACCTCTTGCAGCACATTACAATTTAATGTGATTAGATTTTGTCTCCATAAAGATCTCCATGCTAATTAATGTTCAATGAGGGTCCTAAAGGGTGCTACCCTCTTTGATGACGGTGTCCCCTCAAAGGCTTTGCATTACAGGAACTGCCCTCCTCAGTGGCACTGCGCCTCCAGTGTGTGCTTCTAATTATTGCCAGGGGCACCGGTTACAAAAGGGCTGGGAGGAGAGAGTTCCAGACTCTGCTGGAAGCCAAAAGTGGGCTGAATGAGGAGTTAGACTAGAGTGCAGGGTCAAAGTGCCCTTTGGGCCTGCAGGACTGAGTGTACCATGTACAGCTTTGTGCTACAGCCATGTATATCAATGGACATTATGCAACAAATCGAAATGGCATTGGATGAAGGGTATTTTTGAATTATCACTTTTCTTCTGGCAGGTGCTTACTGTCAGCAGCTAGTCAGCAGCATAACAAGAGCAGCTTCCCTCCCTTCATGATAGACTTGCACTATGTTAGAGTGCAGAAGTTGTACCAGAAAAGGAAAAGAAAGGGTTAGGGTTAGGAGTAAGGAGTGTGGAATAGTTTCTCAAGTAAGGTGTTACCTCAAATTCTAACAGATTCAGTTCTGGAAGACGTAAGCCTTGGAGACTCAGCTATGCACAGCTACAGTGGCATAGATACTGAGCTGTCTTGCACATCATAGCAAGTCATAGGTTGGTCAGTTAATTGCTGGGCACTGCCTCCAGTGTAGCCCTCACTTATGCTCTCTTTTTACAGCCAACCATCCAGTTAAATTACCCATGGTTAACCTATGATTTGTGTTTGGGTTAAATCTGGGTTGTTTAATACCTAGGTTTAATTGTCATGACAGCAACCTACAACTGGGGTGATTGTGGGTTGAAAAATGAAAATGGAAGTGAGGAACATGCTGGAATCAATGAACTTAAACTTGCTGGACCCACCTGCAAACTGGGGGTTAATTAATTAACCTACAATTTCCCATTACATGAGAATTGGCCCATTAAGTAGCATAATCATAAGTAGGTTTGACCTAGAAATCACAGCTGCAGCCATCCATTTGCCTTCTGCAAGTGGCACAGTGCCCAGTAAAAGCCAAGAATCTGTCAAGTTGTCACTTCTTTCTGAAGTTGGCTTTGTGCATAGGAAACCTGTGAGCAACTCAACAGCATGTAACATCTCAGTGATTTCTTGCTTATTCACACAGCTGGTTTCTAGTTTCTGTTCAGCCATGAGGCTCAATGGGTGACTTTGGCCAGTTACTAATTCTCAGCCTAATCTACTTCACAGGGTTGTTGACAGGATGAAATGAGGAGAATTGCATAAACTCTCTTGGGTTCCTTGCAAAAAGAAAAAAATGCAGGGTATAAATATAATAATAACTGGTGCCATGTTGGTGTGAGAACCCGCACACCAAAATTTGACCTTGTTTCTCTTAGTTTATCTCTCTTACTTGTTACAAGGTGCTTGAGGCAAAATATTGGGAGTCCTGGGAAATTTCCATGTTCCTAAAGACCAGGCTGTGAATTTCACCATTTGGAAATAATAAATTTCTCTCTCAATCTCTCCGTCTCCATCCTTCCCTCCAAGAATGCTTCCAGATGGAGCATTCCTGGCACTATGAATCAGAAGGAGCTGGGTGCTGTGCTGAAATATAATCTTCCTTTCCTTTGCAGGCTTTGTACTGTAAGAGAAAAGAAGGAAAAACAGTGGGGGAACAGGGGAGGATTACAAGTGGAAGATGGGTAAACCCTTTCATCTGGAAGCACCCATAGATGTGAAACAGAATAGGGGCCTATCCAGCATTTGACAGTAGGGTTACAACATTACGCAGCAACTGTGACTCCTGTCTAGTGTTGTGAGATCTTTGCAGAGACTGGAAAGATTTTTGTGAATTCTAAGCCTCAGTTTGTCCAAGTATTCAGGGATCTTTTCAGGTAAGACAGTTTATACAGCTAAACACATGGTTGCTATAGCCAAGGGCATCTGAAGGAAAGGAATATGCATTGCAATGAAGGAAATATGCATTGCAATCAAATGAGCAAATTTCTTGAAATGGAGGCAGGTGGCAACCCCACTTCAAGTGGATCTATTCCCCTTTCCCTTTTTATAGTTCTGTGTAGGCACACATTTAATTTCCCAATCAGCTCAGCGACAGTCCTCCTTTCATTTTCTCCCTTTGTACTCTGTATGGCAAAGAATGCCCATCTCCCCCAAACCTCTGTCACAGGCCAATAGGCGGTGACAAAGCTCGGTCTCAGTTGCCAGCAAAGTTCAAACAGAGAAGGCCACAAAAGGCCCTTTTTCCCCCTTGCTGGCTTTGCCCTTTTCCTCACCCAGGCTGTGGCAGGGACACTGAGCTGGCGGATGTGAACTCAGAGCAGGCGAGTGATGATGGAATGCAACAGGAAAGAGCCTGGAGCGGGGCCCAAATCCCCCAACGCATATGATATGTGTAGACGGAAGAGGCTGCATGGCTGCAGCTCAAGCATCTGGCTCTCTCTCCCTTCCGCTTCATTTGCTTTGGCCAGCGCGAATGCTAACTGTACACCTGTCACTCCTTCAACTTTCCTTCCATGCCTTGCACAGGAGGATTTCGAAGAGTGCTGCTCCTAAAAGGAATTTTTTATGCTTCTTTAGCTAGGTGACTTTCCTGTGCCAGCTTTTTGTAGGAATGCCTGGGCTCGTGTGGGTGGCTACCTCACTGCCACGTCCAAGTGCTGGGCAAATGCAATCCAGATGTCAACTGTGTCTGTAATGATCCTTGCACTGGAATAGCTGGATAAACACCGAGGAGGGTTTACTGACACTGCCAAATATATTTATTTTTAGGGTTTTCCCTAAGAATCCTGGAAAATTGGGTGCTGCCACTTCTGTTAGATGTCCTGAGCTTCTCACATCACAGAACTACTGGGGTGGCCAGTAATTGTACTTTACAGAGGACAGATCTCTACTTTGGAGAGCTGGTAGAGGATAGTCATCTATCTGAATGTTTCCTGTATCTGATCATCTGCCCAGTCCAATTCGGGATTAAAGTTAAAAGAAAGAGAACAGGGATGTCAACAGAGACATCAGCAATCAAGACTTTGACACAGACCAGATCACCAGGTCAATCTTCTCAACTATGGCAAAATGTATTGCATTTCTGTTTAAATAGCAGTTAATTCTAATTTTGCGTCTGTACATGAAAAGGTAAAGGTTTCCCCTTGACGTTAAGTCCAGTCATGTTTGACGCTTGGGGGAGGTGCTCATCTCCATTTCCTAGCTGAGGGAGCCAGCCTTTGTCCGCAGACAGTCTCCGTGGCCATGTGGCCGGCATGACTAAACACCAAAGTGCCTGGAACACTGTTACCTTCCCACCGAAGTGGTGCCTTTTTATCTACTTGCATTTGCATGCTTTCGAACTGCAAGGTTGGCAGGAGCTGGGACAGAGCAACGGGAACTCACCTCATTGTGCAGATTCAAACCGGCGACCTTTCGTTCAACCAGCACAGCAGTTGAAACCACTGTGCCACCTGCATCCCCTGCATCTGTACATAGAAACATACATATAAATATTATGCAAATCTTTTTTTGGAGATGCAATTGCTACTTTTAGGTAATGTGAAAGTGGAGCCCTTCTGCCTTTTAGATACCCTGGCATGAGGGAATGATGATAAGACCAGATGTCCTTCTGCACAAAAATCAGCTCCTCATTATCTCAAGGGTTCTTCAGTTCAGCAGTTGAATAAAGTCATTGGGGTTGCAGTGGGGGTCAATTTGTTCTTATTCTTTCTTTTTTTTAAAGTAAGTTTATTATTATTTTTCTACCAACTAACAAAAAGAAACTAAAATCCATCAATCATCAGAAACATCAGACCCACTGGGTCAGCCCCCCATACTTTTTTTTTATAGTAATCCGTAAATATATTTAAATCTATGCATAGTCCCATTTCTCTAGCCAATAATAAAAAGAGTTCCAAGTTTGATAGAAGTATGTATCCTCTTTCTCCTTCAGAGACCGTCAATCTGTCCATTTCAACACAGTGTTTGTTCTTATTCTTGTTGAAGAACCAGTCAGAACTTACTGCCAATGTATTGCCAAGCACTCAGAGATCTAAAAGTAGTTCCTAGTGTAGCTTCTGCCCACCTTGTCCAATAAACATAGCCCGGGACCTGCTGCCATCATGTTGTACATTTGGAGTGGAGCGCAATGATACCAAGCTGGAATGAGGAAGTGCACAATCTGCATTTAGCCTATCTGAGAAGTGCCTCTCCCAGTCACTGTGGTCAACATCTGGGACCCTTCTCTGCAATCTTCCTCCGAGAGCAGTGAAGGAGGAGGGTATTCTCCTGTATTGCGTCCCAGCTATGGAATTCCATCACACAAGAGATTAGGCTGGTGTTGACACTGTACTCTTATAGACACCAGCTAAAGACCTTTTTGTTTTACAGATATTTTGGAGAATGAATCTGTTGGGTTTGATTTTAAAGAATTGTTTGGAAGGTTTCAGTCATTGCTGATACTTTAATTCTATAATTTTATAGGTTTATAATTTTATGTATGTGAGTAATTATTTTTCTTTATTGGTTAATTGCTTTGTACCTGCTTCATCAATTTACTAATTTTTCCCTTTAATTACCTTTATTAGTTAATTATTATTAATCATAATCATTTTATTGATTTTAGTGTTATTACTATATATTGTACTGTTGTTTTTATTGTGGTTTTGACTGTATATAAGCTGACCAGAAAGCCTATGGCTAATTGGGTGGCATATAAATCAAATAATAAATAAATAAATAAATTTAGTGGGGAGAAAATAAAATTTGACACAGGGAGATCCTTTGCAGTTGTAGCCTCAGGCTTTTCAGAACTTACCTGTCTCTCCGAATTAGTGTCTATGTTGCACCTGGAGGCTGTTATCTGTACAGAAACTGTCCCTGGATTCATCACTTCCATGGCCTGTGGAAGGGCTCTTTGAGGGAGATCAAATCATCCATGGTTTTTTGCCTTATCCAAGCTGCTGTTACCTGTTTTGGATGACATGGCAAACCATGGCAGTCCTCTGAAGGCTGAGTACTCAGAATGGCAGCCACCATACACTGCAACCCTCTGTGGCTTAAATAAACCATGATGGACTGTGGGGATCAGGCAACTGACCTTTTGTCTGAAATGCCCATAGCATGTTGTGCTTTTTTTCTAGAGCCTTTGAAAGTTGGGTGGCATACAAATGTTTGGGGAGTAGGTTAACCACTCAAGCATTCTTAAAGAAGACAAAACGCATCATCAAAAAGATGAGTAAAAATGCCATCTCTCTTGCATAAAATGTGCATCTGCCTTTACATGGGAATTTAGAAATAATCCATATGGACATAAATGTATCTGGGGAAGACTAGTTAATGATATGCCTGCTCAATCTGCTCTCCAGGTGCGAAGTCTTGATGAGCCACCTCAAGGCCCCAGCCTGCTCTCCTTTCTTATGGTTCTTTCTCTTCAGACAGTAGTTGGAGGAGGCAGCCCTTCAAACAGAGGATGACCCTTCAAACCGAGGATGGATACCCTTGAAATAGATGACTGTCCTCTGTCAAGCAGGGTGCATGTCTGTGCTACAGGGAGAGGCGATGTGGATTTTTAGCTTTAGAATGGATGGCTTTTGCTCCTTCCTCTTCCTCTGAGAGCAGAAGGAAGAAAAGAATGCAAGGGGAGATGGTTGGATGGGAGGATGTTTGCAATCCAGTAGAGACAGGACATTGCAAGCCTCCATCACAGAGGACAAAGAGGAAGAAGAGGTTGGAAGGCTCCAGGAGATGTGCTGATAGTTGGGAGAAGGAGCGAGGAAGGCCTGAATCACTGGCTTCTCCTGGACCCACATTCTGTTCAAGAGGCCTGCTTTGCTCTTTTAGTTAGAAGGACTTTCATGTTTCCCATTTATTCTCTTATGGTTAAACAATATTGTCTTCTATTCTCTTAGCAGTAAGCGTGGCACTCCCATGCTTCAGACTAGTGAGGGTTGCCATTCATCCTCCTTTATAGGGGACGGTCCTCTGTTTGAAGGGTTGTCAGTCCAGACTTGAATGTAAAGATGAAGACCCATCAGAAGGAATAGATGGATCATGAAGCTGTCCAGCAACAGCGCCTGGACACTGGACTTAGCAGACGCACTGGTGTGAGGCATTATATTTCAGTTTAAATTATAACAGGCCATTTTTAATTGGCACGTCCATTGTTCTTAGGTGACATAAAGAAAATGGTATCAACAAATGTTCTTAAACTGTTCCCAAAACAGCTGCTGCTGCTGCTGCTGTTTTAATTGCAATTCCACCATGTCAGAGCTCCAAAGGATCAGGCCCACGTGAGAGCAGATTCCAGGGTCTACAAGGGGTATTTGTCCGGCCAGCCAGGAACAGTTCTGCTCTTGTGGCATGGGCCCAAGTCATATTCCAGAGGCAGCAGTTGATGATTAAAGGGGACAGAGGTCTTGATGGGCAAAGAATTCTATTCTAGAGGCAGAGCCACCTAAAGGTCCAAAGAACTTGAAGGAAGTGGCATAGCCCGAGACCTGCAAGGAAAAAGTCCACATAGTCAATAGTCTTCTCATTTACACCAATTTAGACTTGCCAAGAACTATGAATGGGTAAAGTCATTAAATGGCAGGATGGGTCCAGCTGCTGTGTTTTCTCTTTGTGTAGTCAGCATTCTCTTTGTGCAGCAATGCCTTTTACTAGAGGATTTTTGGTTTTGTTTTTCACAAGCAACAGAACTTCACAAATGGTTACAGGACTCCACTCCCCTTGGGAACATAAATGTCTGCAAAATCAAGCTCCAGTATTGTCTGTGTCATTTCTTTTGTTCTGTATTTTGTCTGGAGGGGCTCATTTGAATATTTAATTAGGCACACTTCAGCTCTTTTGCTATGTGTGAGATCACAGTTTCACTTGGAGAGCTTACTTTCCTTACTCCAAGCAGTTTTTATTTGGCCCAGCAAATTTCTCACAGCTATCCTTGCCTTTCCCCCCACTTTTGTTGGCCAGACATAGATAATACAATCCAGCTTAACTGGCACATCACTTAACCTTAGCATTTTTTTTCAGAGCATCAGTTCCGAGACCAGTAACTCGTAATCAGGTCTCCTGACTTCCAGTCCAACCAACATCCAGAAATAATCAGGAGGTGGGAAGGAATTTGTTATGGACTTGAGCCATGGTGGATAGTCCTGTGTTGTTATCACAGCTTAGCCATTGCCTCACTAGGAAGTTTGGCAACAGTCCTTCCTGAGACTTGTAACTGGCAAACAGAATGAGTCGGGCTTTGCTTCTTCACCTACCCAATTATAAGCAACTCAGCTTGGCTTATAATTAGATTTTTTTAAAATCTGCAATCTATGCATATAGTTCTCACAGTGCTTTTTCTATTCCTTTAAAACATGATCCTACAATGCATGCCTGCGTGATCCAGCACAGTAACATACGCAGTACTGCTCACAGCTGTTGCAAGATCCACACTTTTCTCACTACCCAAAACTGGCGCTGAACTACCAGTAGCCTAGCAGAAAGAATAACCATGTTCCCCGAATGGTCTTTCTCCCAGGATTCTGCCAAGGGTCGCAACTGTGGTGGCACAGGGCAGTGTTGCTACTCTTTGACAACTGGTAATTGGTGGTCAACTTATTTTTGACCAGTGTAACATTTTGTAGGGTGAAAACTTAGGCAGGCTTACTATGATGGGGTAGGAAACAATCCAGTGAGATAAATGAGGTGTCTGTCCAAGTCAGGATTTTAACCTTAGTTCCTCAGCTATTTCTTCTAAACTTCAGCTGTGGAACAACCAGTGGACTTGGTTTTGGCACTCATTGTCATTGTATAGGATGCCGCTGTAATTTTATCTTAATACAATGCACTTGCAGCAAAGTGGTGATGATTGCTTTCTTTTAAAGAAGCCCAAAACAACAACAACAACAACAATAATAATGGAATTTGACAGACAGTGTCATTTAGCTGTCCTTGAGAACCTTTGTGAAGTGCAGCTGAAAACAAATTTAACTGTAGCAGAAATACTTGTAACTCAGGGTGCTCAATTAGCAGCCAAGGAAGTAAACCTCTGCGCACGTGCGCGCGCGTGTGTACGTGCGCGCATGTGCGTGCACACATATTGTCTCAATACAGATACACTGATGACATGGCATCTTTTTCTTTCCTAGTTCCAGCCAGACTCTTCATTTACATTTCAGTGTGTCTCATTAACAATGCTGTTCTTTAACTCCTTGGCTCTATTCCCACAGTCTCCAGTTTCGACTTCCCAGCCACTGGATGTTCACCATTGAATGGTTCAGGCAATTTATTTTCACAGTATTGACCAACAAAACTCGAATTTAAAGTGCCTGTTTTCATCTCAGCATTCAGAATAATGTTTTCTGTCATCAAGGATTTACACTCAGTGCTGGCCCAAGACTTTTGCACTCTGAAGAAGAGCTCAGATTGTGGCCTTCAGGGCCCGGAATTTAAAAAGCCTTGCTACACCTTTCAGATCCCAGTTCCTCCCAGTACAAAGCCCCACTTCCTCCTGCACACCAAATGCTGCCTGAAGCAGGTGGCTTCAGCTTGCTGCAGGTCAGAGCTGGCTGATCATCAAGGGCACAACTTCCAGAAATTCAAGCTGTGCGTGAGCAGCTTCTGAAAATTTTCCACCCTATAGCTGGGCAGAGAAATAGGGTGAATCATTCTCCTAAGTTCTCCCGGGGAAGAACAAATTCTCTAACAGATTCTTACAGGTCGAGCTCGTCATTGACAGGAGTTGAAGCACAGCTCAGCATCTTTGTTTCCTAAAGTTTTTTGTGGTGCCTCTGCAAGAGGCAACAGCTTCACCTGTATTGGTGCCCATTTTGTATCTCCCACAAAGCAAGTACGAGGGGCTAGTGTGGCAGCCATTTCCTAGGAAGTGATGGAATGTGTGCTGGGCCAAAATCTCAATTTCTTGAAGATGTTCCTCCTTCATAAAAGAGACTTCCATTTTTCTGCCTCATTCTGGGGTCATTTTATATCTCATTTGGATTTATTTCCATTTTTTGAGTTTAATCATCATGAGATGAGGGTGCTGCTTGGATGTTTTCTATTACACACCTCTCCCTGCTCCCCTGCCCCAGGTTTGCTTGAGCTTTCTGCTCTGAAAGCTCTGCAGGAGAATTAACTCATGATCTCTTCCTATGGGCTTTAAATGAAGCGTGGGAAGCCAAGGGGGCTACAAGCTGCTGGAAAAATGATGGCATGGTGAAAAACAGGAAAGCCACACACATGTCTCTGCCACCTCATTAGTAATGTAAGCATGAGAGACCTGAATCCAACCCATGGAAACCTTTCAGCATTTTCTTTTCCTTTAACTTCCTTCTGAGAACAAAATACTTTGAATGAGAAAGGTAAGAAAAGTAGGAGAAATTTTCCTCTCAGCACTATTAGAAGCCTAAACTTCTCAAATCATTTGTTTCTGGCTTCTTCCAAGAGATTCTGGAAGCTGTAATTTTGGGAGGCTAGAGCTAGACAGCTGCTGAGACCAGGGATGAGCAAGATTCAGTGGTCAGGGAAAGAAGGACTCTCCCCTCTGTTGCTCCTGCTTTGCTGGGTTTGCCATCAAAATGCAGTGCTGCAGTGGCAGTGGAGAAAATCAGTCACCCTGCATGAAACAGACTCTGGTTCTGCTTCCAAAGGAGATGCACTCCGGCTGTGCACCTGGTTTGCAAGCATAAGCACTTTTTTAAAAAATTGGGTGGCGGTGGTGCATCAGCTACAGCAGCAACACTGGGAAGCAGAGGCCACAAAGAGAGTCTGGGGCTCAATGATGCCTTCCTATTGCTCAATGCAGACTTTTACACTGAATCATAATTCCCAGAATTCCTTGGGACAAGATGTAGCAGTTGACCTGGGCTAAACTTGCAGCCTAGATATTGTGCCTGTGCGTTGTTGGTTTTTTCTCAGAGGAAGAGAAGTCCCGAAGCAGAGTTCCCATTTGCAGAAGCTCTGTAAGGGAGTCCGGTCAAATGCATGCACAGAACCTTTGTGCTTCATAATTAAGGAGTAAAGATCTGTGAGGCAGCCTTAGTCCGCCTTGGGCAGCAGAGCTTATGTTGTGCCTACATGGTATATGTGCTTTAGCTCTCCTAAGATTCACACTTAGCTAAGTCTCAGCATTTAGCCCTCCTTGTCTCAAGTGAGCACTTGACTAAGGCTCACAATATTCTCAAATCAATGTTGCACTTCTCCCTTTTCACTGGACATGATCATTGGAACCTTCTCCCAGGGTCGCTTGAGCATGGAAAGAACCTTCAAAGGAGATTTGAAGGATAAGTAGGTAACTGGGGTGGGGAGGACAGATGCCCCCCTTCAGCAAGCAGTTGGCATGTTCTTCCCTAGATCCTTTTAACTTTGCATGTAGAAAGCTTTCTCTTGATGTTTGCAGAACAACCCGATGCATCTTCTACTGATATTGGGGGTCAGTGGGGTTTAGTCCCACTGTGGGAGAGCTTGTGTTTACTCCTATTGTGTTTACTCCTGAAATGGCCTTGCCATTTTAACTTGAGAAATTCTTGTTTTGTTGAGAATGGCTCATCAGCATTTGTAACCAATGAGAAGTTTAATTATGCCAGCACTGTGCACGGTTAAAATAGCAAGTGCCCTTGCAAAAGAGGAATCCCATTGTTAAATAACCAGAAGGCTATTTGTTGACTTTCTGAATTTTGCAGTTTTATCACAGTGTACAATCATCATGATACTTTAGCTGTGTTAACACATGACAATATATTTCCTTATCTGGTATATGACTCTACTTTGTGCAGTGACAAGAATAATGAAGGCAAAAGCAGCCAATTATTCAAAAGGGGATTCATGTCCATTTTAATCACAGCTCATTTTAAAAGAGAAGTTATGCTGTAAGAGTGGAATATAAATACTTTTTTCTAGCCAAAGTGCTGACTTCCTTAAAATATTCCAGGCAGGGCTGCTATGACAGATGTGCGGCCTCTTTCTTTCCCTTAAATATTTTGGAAGGAAGGTAATGCAACCATTGTCCGGAGATTTATTACAAAGTCTCTTATAGATGTGACTGCCCTTCCAAGGGAATAGAATATTTCCATGGGGAATGCCTAGACTAAGGTAGACAACTTATATACTTTAGAATATTTTGATCTGGAAGTTCACTCAACCCTAGTCGACATAGCGAGTAGTGAGGAAACATGGGAGTTGTAGGTCAAACATGAGGAGGCTGCATGTTACCCTTTCCTGGCCTACATCAACCTACCCTAAACTGGCAACCTCTAGACCTTCTGGACTACAAT